>NW_020954582.1:1560592-1715227 GCF_900497805.2 Vombatus ursinus
TCATCATCATCATCATCATCATCATCATCATCATCATCATCATCATCATCATCATTGTAGCCATCACTATTTAGTGGTACATATGGGACAGTATGTACACGTGTCTGTATGTGGATAGTCACATGTATACCTATGTGTATGTGTATATATGTGTGTATATATTTAAATACAGAACCTTATTGCTATCTAATTGACCTGAATCATTATCCTTTCTCCTTCCCCATTATTACATGACACAAGAAGCTTGGTCAGATGTAAGGACATGTAAGGAAGACTCTTGTTCTTCCCACACTTCCTGACTGGGATGAGTTTAAACAAAATATGTGCATGTGTATATAAGTACATGTACTTGCCTGTGTATGTGTTCAGGTGTGTGTGTAAATACAATATATACATATGAATTCACATGTAGGTATATATGTATAAATGTATGAGTATGTGTGAATATATGGATATATGTGTGTATTGTGTGTCTGTATATGTACATATGTCTCTGTGTGTGTGTGTGTGTGTGTATGTGTGTGTGGTTTGTCCAATTATTCTCAATCTGTCAGAACCTTCAGTTTGGGAGGGGTTTCACTGGCTCCCTCATCTGTATTCCAGCTGGAATCCTGGGCTCTCCTCTAAAGAGTTCCCCACCTTCCACTTCCACCTCTCCAACCAAGGTGAGCCCACTACTTGCAGAAGAAGCCTCTTGACTTCTGGAATCTATCAAGAAGATTCTTTGTTTCTTTGTTTGTTTGGTTTTGACAGACAGCAGATTCAGGTTTATCTAGCCACTGCTCCCAGTCTGGTCCTCCGGAATCTGGAGCAGTGCCAAACAGAACATGGCTGCCCTGTCTTCCATATGACAACTTTTCAAATACTGGAAGCCAGTCATCTTGATCTGTTCCAACCCGATCCTCTCTCCAAGCCTACTTTTCCCCAGTTTATGCACCCTAGTTTCTCCAGCGGATTCTGACATGATTTGATCTCCTATCTCCTCACCATCCTGGCCTCTCCAGCTTCTTGTGAGTGTTCCTAACGATAGATAATACGCAGGATGTGGTCTGATCAGAACGCAGTCCAATGGGCCAATCGCATCCTCATTCTGGATATCATGTCACCAGAATGCCGTAACAGAGAATAAGAGGTGGTTTTAGAAACCTGATGAGGTAGAGGACGGGACAAGTAGAGAGAGGAACAGAGATGGTAATTGCATCTTCCCAGAGTTCTTCTTGTATACAATAGCTGAGAGAAGCTTCTTTTTTACTTTCAGATTTTGACAGGAAGCTTCTAATTTCCAATAAAATGCAGTTGAGCCATCGAGCATTATCTTGAAAGAAACTATGGGAAGTCTGTCAATCAATAAAGGCTGTCAAGAGTCCCCAGGGGCCTGAGCCTACAGCAGGGAAAACCTATGTCAGATAGAGAACTCTGCCTGAGTGAAACACAGGGACTACTGACAAGGATGCCTGAGACCTGAAGATTTGCCTAAGTCCAGGAGGCGAGGGGAAGTGTTCCGTGACGTGTAGAGCAGCTTATGTTTGGGCCACTAGCAAGCTGTGAATGGACCGAGGGCAATTGCTTTCTGTCCTATCTATAGGCACGGTAACTGCTCTTCTGAGTCTTGGGAGAATGTGATCTTTCCTGAATGAATGGGAGATTTACCTTAAAGAGGAAACATACATATATTCTAAGCCATAGAGTTTGGTCCCATTGTCTGCTCAGACATGTCCCTTAGACTCTCCTGGGTGATAATTATAGTGAAATGGGAGAAGGACCACTTCTGTCTGGTGAACTCCCAGTACCCAGGTGGCTGTTGGGTAATTGGGTGAGGCTTCACAGAAGCACGAGGGCAAAAGGAAGCCCTTGTCCCTAAATCCTTGGGGTTTGGTCAGTTGACTGCCTCTTCCTTCTAGGGCTAGAGGGCCAAGCTGAGCTCATTCAATATTAAACAAAAATGTTGAAAACCCAACTGTGCTATACTTCAGACCTGTCATTAGTAGCAAGTACAAAATACACTTTGAAGTCCAAGCCTCTTTTTTTTCCTCTTGGGGCAAAAAGGGGCAGCTTCTGGGCTCTTAATCTGATATCGAAAAAGCAGACAGATGTGAGATGTGTCAAGCTTTGCCAATAACTGACACATTCAAACAACTGAGTTCTGCATGAGGTCAGCCTTCCTGATGTTAACGTTCAAGGAAATTTTCCAAACAAAGAAACTGCTTTGAAGATCAATCCTACATGGATGATCACAGACCACTGTGCTGAAAAATCTTTTAGAAAATTAAAAAAAATAGCACCTTTGCAGTGGCCAAATATTATTTCCAATCATCTCATAAATCTCACTACAAGTGATTTGCCCACAGTACCTTTTTTTTCCCTTTAGGACATAGCAGTACCGACAGTGAGATTTCAGTCCAAAGCTATCGGTTCTAATCCTGACATTGCTACCAGTGTTTGTGTGACCTTGGACAAATTCCTTATACCCTGAGGCCCACGTTTCCTAAACCATAAAGTGGGAAGTTTGGATGGTGAATGTTGGCAGCTCAGCCAGTGCCGATATTCTTCTTAAGATTCCTTAATTACCCAGGGGGGTTCAGTAGGTGGTAGTGCAAAGAATGGTGGGATTGAAGGCTGGATCCTAGGCTTGTGGATCTAGAGCTGGAAGGGACCTCAGAGGTTGGCTACCTTGTCGTTTACATATGAGGAAACTGAGGCCCAGAGATTCAGAGGGGCTGACTCAATGTTACCAAGGTGGTACATTGCAGAGCCAGGATTCCAACCCAGGGCCTCTGACTGCAAACCCATCATACTTTCCTCTACCACAGAGGTCTTTTATTTGGGGAAGGTTCTTCAATGTCTCTAGGGCTAGAAATGTGGGATCATCTCCTGATTCTGAAACTTATAAGCCTTTGGATCATGGGCAACTCATGAGTGCTCTCCAAGGCTCATTTTCCTAATGGTGTAGCAGTTTAGAAATTGCCTTTGAGTTAAGAAGAATTGAGTACATTCTTTCTCTGACTCCTACTGGTTGTGTGACCTTGACCAAATCTCTTAACTTCTCAGTGCTGCCCTTTGAAGACTAGTGTGGCACAGTAGGTGCTGATTGTCATTGTTAGAAGGAGGTTCTCACCAGCAACTCCCTATTGGGGAAATAATGCCTACAGCACCCATTTCACAAGATTGTCGGAGAAAAGTAAATACATCTATTATTAGGAATTGCTGGGGTATGGAGTTGGCAACATTTTCACCCATATCTCTGAAATAAATCACTTTGAAGATATGTTTTAATTCACCTTTCTCTTTGACCCTTCACTGAAGGAGGAATATCTCGATAACCAGTCAGATATCACTGGCATGTTTGCAGGACAAAAAGCCTATAAGGTTTGTTGTATTGCTTCCATATATTTCAACATGTTCATGATACTGTAAAGAGAATACTAACTTTGGAGTCATAAAATTTCGGTCCAAATCCTGTTTCTGGCACTTCCATCCATGAGAAAGTCAGTTGCCTCACCCCCAAAAATGAAGGGGGTAGATTTGATGAGCCATAATGTCCCTTGCAGACAAAAATCTGCAATTCAGGGGCTATAGCTTCTCAAGTTGCAGATCAGAGCTCCCTCCACCACTCAGGAGACATTCTGCTTTAGTTCATTGTGGCTGGGAGATTCATCACCCAGTGGTCATTCTTGTGTTGAAGAGCCTCTCCGAAGTTAGCCAGATTGTCAATCAACAAGCATCTAACGAGCACCAGTCACTGTGCTAGATGCTGGGGACACAAATACCAAAATGAAGCAAGTTCTGTCCTCAAGGATCTTTCTTTTTGTCTCAGTTGATTGAACTTGGGTCTCACTCAGACGAAGGGCCCAAGAAGTTGTTAGGCACTGCCTAATGACTGAAATTGCTTGCTCTTCGGCCATTCTAGAAGAAGGCTTGAGTCAATTCTTTTCAAGCATTTTGGTGGAAGATTTTTTGTTTTGGTTTCTCAAGTTACTTTGCTGGAAAATATTCCCAATGATGTTCAATACTTCCCATGACATAGAAGTCAACTTTCAGCTAAGGTTGAAACTTTGCTTACTCAAATAGAAATGACTACAAAACCACTTCATATTTTTTGAAACCCAAACATGTTTTCTTCCATCTTCGTGTTCTGTACTTCTCTCCTTTGGCACTGGACTTCAGTCTGTGCGGCTTCCAGAAGGAAGATTGTTTTTTGACTGATTTTTAGGCTAAAGAGAAGCCAGAGTGACTTAAGAACTCTTCTATGAAATCTGTTTTTCACAGGATGATTCATCCAATTTTGCAAACCAAAGGCTGGTAGAAGGTTAAAGAAAAAACCCAATTAGATAAGCATCCAGACTGTGTGGTACTTATTCACTCTTTGCTCATTAAGATTCCCACACATGTATAAAGAGAACATTGCAAAAAAGCATGGGAGTTGTCCTTTGGTTTGCCAGCCATGTAGTAACAGGGGTTGGGGGAAGGAAGGTGGGAATAAGTTCTGATGTGTGAAAAAATGCATATCCAAAATGGATCTGGCATTTGACGCTGAGGAGGTGGAATTTCCTGTTTGGTATCTGATCAAAATGGGCAAGAATGTGGAGCAGACTCGCGCTGTGTCAGCACATGGGTTGCAAATGAAATAAAAACGTTATCTGAGAAAATGTAGGGGAAATGGGATGCAGAATTAGACACAATTTCTGCAGAAAAAGATGAGAGGTATTTAAAAACAGAAGCTTTTTATTATGGATAAATAACTCTAAAAGGAACCATGAAGTTAGCCCCATGTGACAAAGATTGATATCAGGTACAATTGTGAGTAATAGCAGATTATAGCAATCCTTACATTAGACAAATGCTTCAGAAATATGGCTTCTGCTTTTCTCTGGGGAGAGGAAGTGGACTATAGGTGGGGAATGAGGCATACACTCTCAGAAATGGACACTCTATTTACTTAGGCTTTTTTTTTGAACTCTATTTATTGAAAAGGAGAGCTCTGTTGGGTAAGGGAAGAGGCATTGAAAAAGGATGGCAAATTTTTTAAAAGATCAATAAAACATTTACAAATGATGAAAGACCATATTTATGTAGCACTTTACGGGGAACTTTTATGATTACAGTAATACTCTGAGAGAGCTAATAAAGCAAGATTCCTCACACCCATTTTGTAGGTAAGAAAACTGAGTCTCAGTGAACTTAAGTTGCTTTTCATTAGCATATAAATGGAAAATATCCAGGAATAAGATCCTAGTTTCTTGCCCTTCAAAAGCAGTGCTTTTCCCACTACAACATACTCTTGTGAGTCAGTTGTTTCAGTCATGTCCGACTCTTCGTGGCCCCATTTGGGGTTTTCTTGGCAGAGTTAATGGAGTGGTTTGCCATTTCCTTCTCCAGCTCATTTTACAGATAAGGAAATAGAGGCAAACAGAGTGAAGTGACTTGCCCAGGGCCACATAGTAAGTGTCTGAAGCCAGATTTGAACTCAGGAAGATGAGTCTTCCTGACTCTAGGCCCAGCACTCTATCCACTGCATCACCTGCCCTGAGCCAATCCTTATGAAATAGTTCAAATTTTTTTTTGTCGTCAACTTTCTTTGTAATTTGCCTTTGTAATCAGGAGTCAGAAGAGAATGATTTTCTAACTCGTGCTTGTTCTTTATTACCTGTGCTACCTTAGGAGATTTACTTCTCCTCTCATTGCCTCAGTTTCTTTGTTTATCAATTGAGTTGGACTGGATGAATGCATGCCTGCATGTATGGATGGATGAATTAATGAATGGAAAAGCATTTATTAGATGCTTGCTACCTGATAATCACTCTGTGAAGGACCCAGGACACAAACACAAAACTAAACAGTTCCTTGTCCTTAAGGAGTTTCCGTGCTAATGCTGAAATCAACATACCCAGGGGAGCATGGCCAGGGAGGAGCTCTTTGGTTAGGAAAGTGTTAGGGAAGAGGAAAGGGCCTTCGATGACTAGAATTACACACCCCATCCAGAAATATTGACAGTTCATTAGATTAGGGCTCATAGTTCTGGAAGTGAGATTAATAGAAGGAAAAAGCAAGAGGGTCTAGAAAGGGAGGATGGAAACAGAGAAGAGACAAATGAAGTGGAACTGAGGCTTCCAGAAATCGTATTGCCTATCAGGAGATCGACTGGGGCCCACATCAACCTCCAAGTGCCCTTCTAGCTCTGAAACTGTTCATCCCACGATCTAGAACCAGGTGTTTTCTAACTCTTTTCCTCCACTGACTTCTCCACTTTGCTGAGCAGCAATTTTCCCATTTCTTAAGTAAATGGAAGTCTTATAAAATAGAGAGCTGTTTCCCAACTATTGGCCTCCCATAGGGCATTCTCTTGTAAAAAGAAACAATGAAGACAAACCATATGACCCAGTGACTGTCTACCATTGTTTGCAGCATTCCCAGCCCACAGTTTAACACCTTTTATGTAAATGAGAGAAGGCTGTTTCACCACCACTTGTCTGAAACCAAAATTGTTCCTTACGTTTTACCTGAATCTTCATGTCTTAGGGTGTTTGATGACAGATTTCAGGCATTTAATCAATCAATAAACATTTATTAAGTACCCACCATGTGGCAGGCAGGCACTGTGCTAAGGGCTATGGATACAAAAAGAGGCAAAAGATCAGACTTACTTTCAAGGCTCTCACCATCTAATGGTGCAGAAAACAAATAAATAAATATACATATATATACATATATATATATATATATATAAACAAGTTATATACTGCATAAATAGGAAGTAATTAACAGAGGAAAGGCACCATAATTAGAAGGGTTGGGGAGGGCTTTTTCAAGTTGGAATGTACCTTTGAAGCCATTGTCCAACATCCTCAGGACGCTGAGGTCCAGGGATGGTAAGTGACATAGCTAAGGTCACATAGGTCACAAATGGCCAGAGCTGGGAACTGAACCCAGGTCCTCTGATTCAGAATCCATCTCCTGTTTTAATTTACAGAAGGCACCCGGGAGAGGCAGAGGATCATAGGTTTTGAACTAGAGCCAGAAAAGGCCATCTAGGGAAACTCACTACCTTTCAGATGAGGGTACTTAAGCACAGAGAGGGGAGGGGATTTTCCCCAAGTCACAGAGCTAGTAATTGGTAGAGCTGAGACATGAACCCTCATGCTCTGAGTCTAAACCTAGCACTTGCTCCACCATGTACACAACAGCTTCCTTCTGCTTTGGTCATCGTACACATTATTCTCAGTTTCTCTTTCTTTGCTCTGCTCCAGTTCATATAAGTCTTCACACACGTAACAAAGTTCATTACAGAAGGGAAGTCTTTGGTATAAGGCAAAGGAAACAGAGTGATAAAAAGAGATAAAATAAAGATATAGATAAAATAAACAGATAGCTTAATAAATAAGGTTATGAATGAATGAATAAGTAAAGTAAATCCTTCCATTCAAAAGAAAATATAAGGGCAGCTAGGTGGCACAGTGGACAGAGCACTGGCCTTGGAGTCAGGAGGACCTGACTTCAAATCCAGCCTCAGACACTTAACATTCACTAGCTATGTGACCCTAGGCAGATCACTTAACCCCAATTGCCTGGTCAAAAAAAAAAACAGAAAAAAAGAAAATAAAGAAAAAAAATATAAAAAACACTGAGAAGGAACTCACAAAAAGTCCATTCAAAAATAGCTGATACCATCAATCCCATTCTCAAAGGGAGGGAAATAAGAGTATTTTCAGAAAAGATCTATTATATAATTTCACAAACAAGAATCAGGTCAGAAATGCTGCGGCGGCAGGTTCAGGGAGGAAATAGCCAGCAGAATATGTTTGTGATTGGAGTTCAGTGCTAATTAGGCACTGGCGGAACAGAGGGAGGGAAAGAAAATGAGCATGGGCCATTATTCCAAATGCAAAGTCTTTTGGATGGGAGAAAGCAATGGCTACACAGGATTCTTTTCAAATTATTTGTTCACGTTGCGCTTATAGAATAGTTCTCAGCAGAAAAAGCAGTGTGTGTGTGGGGAGGGGGAGGGAAAAGCAAGATTCTTTCTTTTCTTCCTTCTTTCTTTTCTTCCTCCCTTCCTTCCTTTCTTCTTCTTCATTTTCTTTATTTCTTCTTTTTTTCTTCCTTCTTTCTTTCCTTCCTTCTTTCCTTCCTTCCTTTTCCTTAGAAAATGCCAGGAAATTATTTCGAGATTGCTAGTTTCATTTTGTAAATCTATTGCCTTGCTGGGTTGCAGTAATTTTTTTTCTCAGCAAAGAGTTGTGCTACTTAAGAAGTAAAAAACTGAAGAGAAAAGATAGTGGTCTTTTTTAGGGGGAGAGAACACACTGAGAAGAGTGCATCTTAGAGCTTCAATGTCCTGAGTTGAAGGAAAAGGGGAAAACAAAAAGGTCGTTCCAACGATCTCAGAGTATATTTGTGACAGGAAATAAGGCTCAAAGAGTCAAGCCAGTTGTGTACAGTCAAGTCATCAAGTGTTTATCAAGTATTTACTATGTGCTGGGCACTGCAAGTGTTCTAGGGAAACAAATACCAACAGAAGGAAAGACAGGCCCTGCCCTCAGGGAGCTTATATTCTGATGGGGACAACAACATGTACAAAGAGCCAAAAGGGTGGAGGGAGGAGTTGAAAAGAAACAAGGGTCTGTTTTGGCAAGAATGACCCAGCATCAACTTCCTCATTTCCCATCGGTCAAACCATGCGAATTGTAGTTCTAGAATAGAGGATTTTGTTTCCTTTATTGTTTTTTTGAAAAAAAGTTCACGTGGCCATCCTTTCCATTCAGTCTTTATTTTTCATTCAGAGGAAGAACACTGGCAAACTGGAGCATGTCCTGAAGCTGATGATCTTCATATACTGTTTTCATACTTAGACCTTCAAATCGATGGTGAAACGTAAGTAATGTGAATAGATTTATAGATGTGGAAACTGAGGCTCAAAGAGGTTAGCCACTTATCTCTGGTCATTTGGAAGCAGGCTTTGAACTCTTTTCCTCACACCTAAATCCAGAGTCTTTCCATTGAACAATCAAGGCAAGAAGTGAAACAGGGCACAGTAGAAGGGATACTGACTCTCCAGTCAAAGGATCTAGATTTGAATCTTGCCTCTGATGTTTATTATCCTGTAAGACTGAGCAAGTCACTTAATCCCTTGTGCCTTGGTTTCCTCAGATGTATAAATGAAGGGATTATATGTGACCTCAGAGTTCCTGTCCCACTCTTGGACCTATGATTCTATGATTCTGGGCAATCCAACATTTTGGTAGCAACCTCAGCTAAGTTTACTACCCCCTCAATCCCCAAAGATTTTGCATCCATCCTTCTCTATGTAGCTAACACCACAGAAGATGGAGAAATCCCTATAAATTTCTTTCCCTTGTTTTCTCTCTGAATGGTTGGTATCAATGACTCCTCTATTGATGAACAATGCCATTTGGACATCTTGTGATTCCCCATCTTCCATTTCAATCCTTGCATCCATCCCTTGGCTTCCCAAACTGTGTCCCCAGCTTCTCGTCTCCTCTGCTTTCGGTTTCCTGGCTTCCTCTAAAGTCACCAATTCTTGTTTGTTCCTTTTCCATTTGCAGGGACATCTGCCTGAGGGTGGCTGAGTGGGTATTTGGAGCCTATCCAGCCCCATTCTGCTTGTTTTAATCATCTAACAAGTTTTGTTTCTTTGTGTTGTTTTGTTAACCCCTTTTCTAGGTTTTTAATTTTGAAATCTGTTAGCTGTGTGATCCAAATGTGGCAAGAAGATGAAACAAAAGAATGGGGCTGTGCACGCATCATGCCTTTCTTCAGCTGGATTCCCATTCCTTACCTGATTCTTTGTTGCCCCAGCATCCCCCTTGGGAGGACTGGATATTTTGGCTGTTGCAAAATTTCATGATTTTACTTTTGTTAGTATGGGGCATAGTATGGGGCAACTTGGTGGCACAATGGATAGAGAGGCTAGCCTGGAATCAGGAAGACTCATCTTCCTGAGTTCAAATCCAGCCTCAGACACTTACTATCTGTGCAGTCCTTGGCAGTCACTTAATCCTGTTTGCCTCAGTTTTCTCATCTGTAAAATAAGATGAAGAAGGAAATGTAAAACTACTCCAAAATCTTTGCCAAGAAAACCCCAAATGAGGTCATGAAGAGTTGGACGCTACTAAAAAATGACTCAACAACAACAACAACAACAGTCTTACTTGACTGATACTGCCATTTCATCAACCATGTACCAGCATGTTTTCAATCAAGATCCAATGCAGAAATTAACAAAATAACCCCAAGGTTTCACTTCCTACCTATGACATTGGCAAAAAGGACAAAATAAGGGAAAAAGCCCATGTTAGAGGTTCTTTATGACAGGCACAATAATATATTTCCTTCCAGCATGTCTTTGCATTCACTGTCCGCCATATTTGTAATATTCTCCTTTTCATCTCCACCTCTTTGTTTCTCCTGCTTCTATCAAGATTCATCTCATACTCTACCCTTATGAAGGGCTTTTCCTGGTCTTCCCAGCTTTGATGGTCTCTACCTATGAGATGATTTCACACATACCTTTGCATATATCCGGAATATGCCTAATTCTTTACATGTATTCCCATTAGAATGTGAGCTTTTGATAATAGTGGCTTTATATCCTCTTTCTTTTTATTCCTGATGCTTAGCATAGTGTCTGACATATAGTAAATGCTAATTTCTTCTTGACTGACTGATGGAGCTCTGAATTGGTCCAATAATCTTGGAAAACAATTGGAATTCTATCAGAAAAGTAATTGAACAGATCATATCATTTTATGTTCAGATCCCATGACTGGGAGTATACTCCCAGGAGGTCTAAGATAGAACGGAAGGGAGCCAAGATGGCAGAGTAAATTGATGTAACTCTCCCATACTCACCTCCAAACAATCATAAAATAGAGCTCCAACACAAATCCTGGAACAGCAGAACCAGCAAAAAGACAGGGTGAAACAATCTTTTGGCCTAAGAAACTTGGAGGCTAGTCAAGAAAAGTCCATCTCACTCAGGTGAAAGGGGAGTACAGTCAAGGACAGGAAGCATCCCAGCAAGCCAGCAGCAATCCCCACCTCAGCAAATCAGTGGGAGATCCTGAGCCCCAGGGTGGTGTAGCAGGCAAACACCAACACCAGGACCCTCCATGTACCTTAGCATAGCCAGGGGAACCAGAAAACTCCAGTTTCCAGAACCACCACATGCTTCAGTGTAGCCCTTAGCAAACAGGCATCCTCCAGTGTCTAGACCTCCATGTGCTTCAGCATAGCTCTGGGCAAACAGGTAGATGCCAACCCTAGGGGTACCTCAGCAAGCAGGCAGTCATCAGCCAGCAGTACAGGCAGCCTCCAGAGGCCAGACCACCAAGTGCTTCAGTGAAGCTATGGAGAAATACAGAAACATCCCACCGGGCCTAAGCACATGCCAGACACCATCACTAGGATCCCAGTTCAGCACTAGGTAAGCTGCCAGACCCCTATGGCCTCCAGCAGTACCAGTCACTCCCCATCCCACCCCCTCAGCAAGCACTAGACATGAAGATGCCCCAGGTGCCTCAGGACATCATCACCACAGCACCAGGTAAACAGTCAGGGCCTGCAGCCACCA
This sequence comes from Vombatus ursinus, assembly GCF_900497805.2. Lineage (NCBI taxonomy): Eukaryota > Metazoa > Chordata > Mammalia > Diprotodontia > Vombatidae > Vombatus > Vombatus ursinus. The sequence continues at coordinate 1,572,180 of NW_020954582.1, forward strand.
GCACAAGAAACCTGAGACAGTGCCCCTTCCACCCCAGGTACAGAGCTCAAATTTAAAAGAAAGGAAAAAGATCCCTTCAAAAAGATGAGCAAAAAAAGAACAACAGCAACAAAAAAGAATCTAACCATAGAAAGTTATTATGGTGAAAGAGAAGATCAAGAAACAAACTCAGAAGAGGACAACAATGTCAAAACACCTATGGGCAAAACCCCAAAGAAAAATGGGAAGTAGTCTCAAGCCCAGAAAGAACTGATGGAAGAGCTCAAAAAAGAACTTAAAAATTATATAAAAGAGGTAGAGGAAAAATTAGGAAAAGAAATGAGAGCAACACAATAGAATTATGAAAAAAGAGTCAACAGCTCGGAAAATTGCTTAAAAAGTAGAATTGGTCAAATAGAAAAGGAGGCACAAAAATCCACTGAAGAAAACAACTTTTTAAAGTATACAATAGGCCAAATGGAAAAAGAAGTACAAAAGCTAATTGAGGAAAACACCTTAAAGGTTAGAATTGGGCAAGTGAAAGCTAATGACTCTATGAGATATCAAGAATCAATCAAACAATTTTTTTTTAAAAATGGAAGAAAATGTTAAATACCTCATGGTAAAAATGATTGACCTGGAAAATAGATGCAGGAGAGACAATATCAGAATCATTAGACTACCTGAAAGCCACAATCAAAAGGAGGACCTGGACAGTATCTTTTGAGAAATCATTGAGGAAAACTGTCCTGGTGTCCTGGAACCAGAGGGCAGAATAGGCATTGAAAGAATCTACTGATCTCCTCAGGAAAGAGATCCCAAAATAAAAACTCCAACGAGCATCATAGTCAAATTTCAGAACTATCAGGTCAAGGAAAAAATACTACAAATGTCCAGAAAGAAACAATTCAGATATCGGGGAGTCACAATCAGGAGCACGCAGGACTTGGTAGCTGCAACATCAAAGGATCAGAGGTCATAGATATTCTAGAGGGCAAAGGAACTAGGACTACAACCAAGAATCACTTACTTGGCAAAATTAAGCATAATACATCAAGGGGAAAAATGATGATTCAACAAAATGGATTTCAAACCTTCATAAGGAGAAGATGAGAACTAAACCAAAAATTTGACCTCCAATATCAAGACCCAAGAGAAGCATAAATAGGTGAAAAAGGAAAAGAAAACATAAATGATTCAGTGGAACTAAACTGTTTATATCCCTACATGGAAAGATGATACTTGTAACTCTTAAAAACTGTATCACTAACAGTACAGATACAAGGAATATATGGTATAAGGTGAATTCAAGGCAATGACATAAAAGTCAAAGCCTCTGGGTCTTTTCCATAAGAACAAGAGGCTTTGCTCCTGTCCCTCTTACTTCCAGCCCATCTTTCAGAGTTAATTTTTCTAGGGCATCAACCACTTACTTTTATGCCGTCTGGTCTGTTCAAATCGATGCAGTGTTCAGTGTGCCAAACACCGTGTTAGACCTGAAGATAAAAAGAACAGGAAGAACAATGGGAAAGATGGAGTCCTCACCCTCAGAGAATTTATACTCGACTGGAGGATAACATTTGGACAGAAACAATTAGAAAATGTACAAAATAAATAGCAAATAATTTGGGGAAAGTACTAAGGACTAAGAGAATCAAGAACGGCTTCTTGTAGGGGGTGGCATCTGAGCCAAACCTTGAAGGGAGCTAGGGATTCCAAGAGTTGAAGGTGAAGAGGAAGAGCATTCCAGGTGTGGGGAGGTGGCTGACCCCAAGGTAGAAGGGCAGAAGAAGGAATATCACTCATGGAGAACACCAACTAGGTCAGTTTTACTGGAAGCATGGAGTGTGGAGGGGAGTCATATAAAGTCAGCCTAGGAAGACAGCTTTGAGTCTGATAGAAAAGGGCTTTAAATGCCAAACAGATGAACTTGGCACATTACTTGCTGCTGCCTCTTGAGGAGGCCACATTTTCTCCCTTTTGCTGAATTAAGGACAGAGCAGGAGCTGAATGAGACAGCAGTCTGGAGGAGAGAAGATGGCAGTTATACTTGCCACTCTCTTGGCTGAATCACAACTGTTTCTGCATGAGCTCTTTGCTCCGGCCCCCTAAATAATATGGAACAGAGGGAAAGAAGGAATTTATTCTAGGGCAAGAGCAAGGCTCATATACAACAAATCTCTCTCATTCTGTGTTGAGGAGAACAAGAAATAATCACTGTTTTCCCCTTTCTCTACCTGATATATAACTTAAAAAAACCAAACAAATCATGGTAAAAAAAAAAAGATCCTAGAATCTGCAGCCTTGAGGCCACATGTGGCCTTCTAGGTCCTTGGGGGAGGCCTTTTGACCGAGACCAAGTTTTACAGAACAAATCCTTTTATGAAGGGGATTTGTTCAGTGAAGTTTGAACTCAGTCAAAGGGCTGCACTTGAGGACCTCTGAGGACTACATATGTCCTCAAGGCTGCAGGTTCCCCACTAGATGAGATCCTAGAGATGAAAGGCCAGTGAAAGTTTCAAGGAGGACGATCTGATCTGCACTTTAGAGATGTCGATTTGGTAGGCCGACCCCAGCTTCAGGACCTTTCCACCCCTCCCCATACTCGTGCCTTCCTACCCCTGTGCCAAAAATAACCTTTATGTCTGATGATGCAAAAACTCTGAGGTTATGAAGCTATAGATTTTCTTTCTGGAGAAAAAAACAACATAAGTAACTAGGGGATGAGGGAGGAGAAAACATACCCATAAATGGTATCACAGGTTGGAGGAGAAGACCTTTGAAAGAATGGGCTGTGCACCGAGAACCTTTGGACAGAGGGATAGTTGGGGAGGTGGCGTTTCAGTGTCAACGGTTAATCCTTTGCTTTTCCTTTTGATCTGATTTCCGTTCCACATTTCACAAAGCCTTCAGGAAGCCTTAAGGTAAGTGATCTTAGGACTCCATGCCTTCTCTCCCAATTTGCCCCAATTCCCTGTGAGGAAGCTGCAGTGTAGTGGGGGAAAGCACTGATCAGAAGAGATAAAAGACCGGACTTTGAATCTGGTTTCTTATTTGCCTCTGTGAAGTTGGGCCAGTCTCTTCTCTCAGGGGCTAAGTAAATTGAGAACGTGACACTGACTATAGGGTCTCAGACAACTGAAAATACTATCAACTAGCTCCTTTTCAAATAAAACCTTTCTTTTCAAAACAAGAAAAACAAGACAGAACAGAAGGACTCAAATGTAGCAAAATATTCATAACTATTTTTCCATGGCAAAGGATCAACAAAATGGATGCCCGTTGTTGGTGCAACAGCTGAACAAAGAAAGATGTATGAAGAAAATGGAGTATTATTATTCATTAAGAAATTATAAAAATGAAGAAGTCAGAAAAAGCTTTTATGTACTAATTCAGAGCAAAGCAAGCAGACATCAACAAAAAACATGTGCACTTCAATATTCTAAACAAAAAGAACATGAAAAGGAAGTGAAATCTGAGCCACTGTAGCGAATGACCTTAGTCCCAAAGAAGAGATAGGGAAACACACTCCCTCCCCCCAGAAACTGGGCACTGCTGGGGCGCAGTGTGCAGTCGCTACCAGACAAGGTCACTGCATTGAGTGGCGGGGCTTTAATTGATTTCTTTGTTCTAAGAGAGTGTCTAATGCTGGAGCTGAGAGAAAAGAGTGCTACATCTGGAAATGGCTGATGTGGTAACAAAAGGCATCAATACAACTGCTTTTCAAAATGAATACAAACCTCACAGTCACTGGCTACTTACTGTGCTTGCCAATGTGGTACTGGCATCTGATATCTCACGAGTATTGACTGAATAGGTAGATAGCAACGGTTCATCAGATAATAAGTCAATCAATCAAGAAACATTCCTTAAGTGCCTACTATGTGCCTGACACTGTGTTAGATGTTGGTCTTGCTTCTTGGGATGCTCACTACTGCTGTTTAGTCACAGGAAAGAGAAGAAATGTTTGCTTTCACTCATTCAGTTGTCCCACCCCAATCAATCAATTAGCAAGCATTTATTAAGTACCTAATAGGTGTCCAGAATTGTGGTAGGTCCTGGAAAAACGAAGACAAAGATATCAGCATATTAGGTGTCCATACATCCTCTTGATCTCTTGTAAGATTCTCGATATTCACCAGATCTACATTCTTATGTTGCTGATTGTTTGTTTTTAACCAGAAAATGTAAACCTGGGTCAAATTGAGGTGGAAAAGGGAAAGGTGCAGCTGGAAAGATGCAATGTACATTCAGTGTTTAATTCGGTTCAACAAAAAATTATTCATTTCTTTTCACATGTCAAGAATGCCCTAGGCACTAGAGATACAAAGGCACATCTGAAAGTAGCCCCTGCCCTCAAGAAGCTTACTTTTTACTGGAGAAGGGGACACTAGCTACACAGACAAGTGCCTATCATGCCAATGCAAAGTATTGGGTGATGAAGTGTTAACAATTGAGGTGATTCGCAACGGCTTCCTCTAGGCCAGACCTGCACAACATGGCAGGAGGTAGGGGTCAAAATTAAAGCAGGTTAAACTTCTTTGGGCCACAGATAGGTTTTCAGTGGGTCACTTTCCAAGTAAAGATGTAATTAATGATTAAACTATTTTACAAATAAACCACATTAAAAAAGGGAAATTCCAATTAATATCAATTACACTTATTACTTAAGATTTTTATTTATCATGAAATCACATTAATGTTAAAAAATTACTTTGCTAAGCAGCACAAGTTTTGATACATTTTTCAGGTTTTCTTACTGTTTACATTTAGTTAATGGGACATATTACACTTCTTGTCAGCAATCAATTTATCGTACTTTGGAATCATGTTTGAAATTGATTCTTTAGAAATCTGAAAACTAACCTTAGTAACCGCGTCATTTTCTGAGTTCACTTTCTTGAAAAATTGTTGTTCCCCACTGAGATTTTTTCAACAATTTGGATGCTTTAATTTGTTTTTCATTGGTGTCCAATTTGCTTAAGTCAGGATGTTTTGATCGGAAACAGGGACGAAGAATGTTCTTTAAATCTGGGAAGCATGCCTTCCTTGTGACCACTTCTTAGAATCCCTGATTTCCTTTCCAAGCTCAAATTAACACACTCTCCTACATGAGGCCTTTCCTGAACCCCCAAGTTCCTTTTTCCTCCTCCAGGAGGAATAGATATTTATGTCGATAGATAGGTGATGCTTGAGGTGATGCTTAGAATCCTTCACTTCCTTCCATATATCTACATATATGTTGTTTATTCTAGTAGAATGTGAGATTCTTGAAAGTAGTTACTGCCATTTTTGTCTTTGTTTGCCTAGCAAAGGGACTGACATGTAGTAAGTACTTAATAAATGCTTCTTGACACATTGATTGAAAAGGCCATTTCCAAATGCTCTAAATTGATTAGAGAAATGCAAATTAAAACAACTCTGAGGTACCACATCACACCTATCAGATTGGCTAACATGACAAAACAGGAAAATGATAAATGTTGGAGAAGATATGGGAAAATTGGAACACTAATATATTGTTGGGAGAATATTTTGGAACTATGTCCAAAGGCCTATAAAACTGTGCATACCCTTTGATCCAGCAATAGCACTTCTAGGTCTGTATCCCAAAGAGATCTTAAAAATGGGAAAAGACAGGGGCGGAGCCAAGATGGCAGAGTAAAAGCAGTGACTTGCTTGAGCTCTCCCCCAAACCCCTCCAAATACCTATAAAAAAAAAGCTCTAAATAAATTCTAAGGCAGCAGAACACGCAAAAAGGCAGAGTGAAACAAATTTCCAGCCAAAGACAGCCTGGATGGTTGATCAGAAAGGTATATCACCCTGGGCTGGGAGAGGAGTGCAGTTCAGCGTGGGTACTTAGGCCACAGCGACCCTGGAGCAGGCCTCAAAGGACTGAATTGTGGGCAGCTGTGGCAGTTTCCAGACTTCTCAACCCACAAATGCCAAAGACAACTTAGAAGGTCAGTGGGAAAAGTCTGTTTCTACAGTGTGAGAGAGGAGCTCGGGGTCCCATCCCCATTCCCTGAGCTCGGCGCAAGGGTGTTGGCTGCCTCCTGAGCTTCCAGCCCACAGACTGAGGGCGAATCAAGTGGTTGATCAGAGGGGGATAGCAGGGATCTTTCTGCTGGTGCAGGATTCTCTTGCTTTGCCCATGCTTGGATCTGGGTCACAGTTCTGGGTGGCTGTCCTGGGGCAAAGAGGAGCACTGGCATGGTGAAGCTTGTAGTGACTGTGGAGAGGAAACCCTCCTCACAGTTCCAAGACAGAAAAGAGTGCTCATAGACCAGAGCACAGGCCAGGAAAGGAGTAAACACCTCCCCCTTGATCATAGCACCTTGGAAGAACTGAAAATTTACAGGTCCCTAGAATTATCTCTGAAAATAGCTGCATAAAACCCCTGGATCTTGGGACAGTACATTCTCCACACTGGAAACAGACTCCTACCTTAACAAAGAATTTATAACTCAAGTAATTGGCCAGGATCATGGGCAAGCAGTGCAAAGAGAGTCAGACTGTATTATCTTACTTTGATGACAAAGAAGATCAAAACATACAACCAGAAGAAGACAACAAAGTCAAAGATCCTACATCCAAAGCCTCCAAGAAAAATATGAATTGGTCCCAGGCCATGGAAGAGCTCAGAAAGGATTTTGAGAAACAAGAGAAATAGAGGAAAAATTGAGAGTGATGCTAAAGGGGACCCAAAAAAATACTGAAGAAAATAACACCTTAAAAAATAGCTTAACCCAAATGGCAAAAGAGGTCCAAAAAGCCAATGAGGAGAAGAATGCCCTTAAAAGCAAAATTGGCCAAATGGAAAAGGAAGTCCAAAAGATTACTGAAAACAATATTTCCTTAAAAATTAGAATAGAGCAATTAGAAGCTAGTGACTTTATGAGAAATCAAGGCACTGTAACACTAATCAAAAGGAATGAAAAAAATAGAAGAGAATGTGAAATATCTCATTGGAAAAACAACTGGCCTGGAAAATAGATCCAGGAGAGAGAATTTAAAAATTATTCGACTATCTGAAAGCCATGATCAAAAAAAAAAGAGCCTAGACATCATCTTTCAAGAAATTATCAAGGAAAACTGCCCTGATATTTTAGAACCAGAGGGCAAAATAGAAATTGAAAGAATCCACCGATCACCTCCTGAAAGACAATACCCAAAGGAAAACTCCTAGTAATGTTGTAGCTAAATTCCAGAATTCTCAGATCAAGGAGAAGATATTGCAAGCAGCCAGAAGGAAACAATTCAAGTATTGTGGAAACACAATCAGGATAACACAAGATTTAGCAGCTTCTACATTAAGGGTCTGGAGGGCATGAAGTATGCTATTCTGCAGGGCAAAGGAGTTAGAACTACAACCTAGAATCACCTACCCAGCAAAACTGAGTATAATCCTTCAGGGTAAAAAGTGGTCATTCAATGAAATAGGGGACTTTCAAGTATTCCTGAGGAAAAGACTAGAGCTAAATAGAAAATTTGACCTTCAAATACAAGACTCAAGTGAAACATGAAAGAAGTAAACAGGAAAGAGAAATCATGAGACTTATTAAGGTTGAACTGTTTACATTTCTGCATGGAAAAATGATATTTGTAACTCATGAGTCCTTTGTCAGTATTAGGGTGGTGGGAGGGAAAAAATTATATGTTTGTATAGATAGATAGATAGAGGGCATAGGGTGAGCTGAAGATGAAGGGGTGATATCTAGAAAATAAAATTAAAGGGTGGGAGGAGATTATACTGGGAGAAGGAGAAAGGGAGAAGTAGAATGAGATAAAATATTTCACATGGAACAGACAAGAAAAAGTTTTTACAGTGGAGGGGAAATGGGGGAAGGTGAAAGGGAATGAGTGAATGTTATTCTCATAGGATTTGGCTTAAGGAGGGAATTACATACACAAGGGAGTATGGAAATCTATCTTACCCTACAGGAAAATAAGGGGGGGAAGGGGACCAGAGAGCAGGGGTTGATAGAGGGGAGGGCAGATTGAGGGATGGGATAATCAAAAGCAAACACTTCTGAGGAGGGACAGGGTCAAAAGAGAGAGTAGAATAAATGTGGGGTAGGATAGGATGAAGGGAAATACACTTAGTTTTTCATAACAGGACTACTATGGAAGTGTTTTGCATGACTACACATCCATAACCTGTATTGACATGCTTGCCTTTTCAATGAGGGTGGGTGGGGAGGGAGGAAGGGAGAAAATTTGTAACCCAAAGTTTTAAAAACACATGTTAAAAAAAAAAGGAACCACTACATTTGAACTCTAAAAAAAAAAAAAAAGAAAAGAAAAATGCGATAATAAAAACTATGTTACCTACAGAGAAACTACGAAGTTCAAAGATAATGGAGATTTAAGTGTTTTAAAAATTATGAAGCTTTTAAAAATTATGTATTATACATGCACATAAAATTATTACTGTAAAAAAATGGGGAAAGACCTGTATGTACAAAAATATTTACAATAGCTCTTTTTGTGGCAACAAAGAATTGGAAATTGAAAAGATTACAATCAATTGGGGAATGACTAAACAAGTTGTGGTATATGAATATATTGGGATACTATTGTTCCATAAAAAAATGATGAACATGTGGATTTCAGAAAAACCTGGAAAGACTTACATGAACCGATACTGAGTGAAGTGAGTAGAACCAGGAGAACATTGTTCACAGTAACAGCAACATTGTGCGATGACTAACTTCAATAGACTTAGCTTCTCTCAGTAATGCAATGATCTAAGACAATTCCAAAAGACTAAAGTTGGAAAATGCTGTCCACATCTAGAAGAAGAACTATGTAGCCTGAATGTAGATTTAAGAATACTATTCTCTCTCTCTCTCTCTCTTTCTCTCTCTCTCTCTCTCTCTCTCTCTCTCTCTCTTTCTTGAGGTTATTCCCTTTGGTTCTGATTCTTCTTTACAACATGACCAATGTGGAAATATGTTTAATATGCTTTTACATGTATAGGCTATATCAGATTGATGCCATCTTGGGGAGGAGGGAGGGGAGAGCAGGAATTTTTTATTTTATTTTATTTTTTTTAATTTATTTATTTTTAGTTTTCGACATTCACTTCCACAAGATTTTGAGTTCCAAATTTTCTACCCATCTCGCCCCTCCCCCCACCCAAGATGGCATGCATTCTGAATACCCTTTCCCCTAATTGCTCTCCCTTCTGTCCCCCCCCTTTTCTGATCCCCTTCACCTTCTATTTTCCTGTAGGGCAGGATAGATTTCTATACCCCATTTCCTGTATTTCTTATTTCCCACTTGCATATGAAAACCATTTTTTTTAACATGTGTTTTTAAAACTTTGGGTTCCACATTTTCTGCCTTCCTCCCTCCCCACCCACCCTCACTGAAAAGGCAGGCAACTCCATACAGGTTATACATGTATAATTATGCAAAACACTTCCATAGTAGTTACGTTGTGAAAAACTAACTATATTTCACTTCATCCTATCCTGCCGCCCATTTATTCTATTCTCTCTTTTGACCCTGTCCCTCCTCAGAAATGTTTGCTTCTGGTTACCCCCTCCCCCAATCTGCCCTCTCCTCTATCATCCCCCTCCTCAGTTGTCCCCCTCCCCCTCTATTTTCCTGTAGGGTAAGATAGATTTCCATACCCAATTGAGTGTGTATGTTATTCCCTCCTTAAGCCAAATCTGATGAGAATAAGATTCACTCATTCCCTCTCACCTTCCCCCATTTCCCCTCCACTGTAAAAGCCTTTTCTTGCCTGTTTCATGTGAGATAATTTACCCTATTCTATCTCTCCCTTTTTCCTTCTCCCAGTACAATCTTTTCTCATGCCTTAATTTTATTCTCCAGATATCACCCCTTCACTCACCCTGTGCCGTCTATCTATCTATCTATCTATCTATCTACATACATACATATCATTTTTCCTTACACCTATCCTAATACTGACAAAGGTCTCATGAGTTACAAATATCATTCTTCCATGCAGGAATGTAAACAGTTCAACCTTAATAAGTCTCTTATGATTTTTCTTTCCTATTTACCTCTTCATGTTTCACTTGAGTGTTGTATTTGAAAGTCAAATTTTCTATTCAGCTCTGGTCTTTTCCTCAGGAATGCTTGAAAGTCCCCTATTTCAGTGAATAACCATTTTTCCCCCTGCAGTATTATACTCAGTTTTGCTGGGTAGGTGATTCTTGGTTGCAATCCTATGTTCTTTGCCCTCCTGAATATTATCTTCCATACCCTGCAGTCCCTTAATGTAGAAGCTGCTAAATTTTGTGCTATCCTGATTGTGTTTCCACAATACTTGAATTGTTTCTTTCTGGCTGCTTGCAATATTTTCTCCTTGACATGGGAACTCCAGAATTAGGCTACAACATTCCTAGGAGTCTTCCTTTGGGGATCTCTTTCAGGAGGTGATCAGTGGATTCTTTCAATTTCTATTTTGCCCTCTGGTTCTAAAATATCAGGGCAGTTTTCCTTGATAATTTCTTAAAATCTGATGTCTAGGCTCTTTTTTTGATCATGACTTTCAGATAGTCCAACAATTTTTAAATTCTCTCTTCTGGATCTATTTTCCAGGTCAGTTGTTTTTCCAATGACATGCTTCACATTGTTTTCTGATTTTTCATTCTTTTGGATTTGTTTTACAGTGTCTTGATTTCTCATAAAGTCACTATCTTCTAATTGCTCTATTCTAATTTTTAAGGAAGTATTTTCTTCAGTAATCTTTTGGACTTCCTTTTCCATTTGGCCAATTTTGCTTTTAAGGGCATTTTTCTCCTCATTGGCTTTTTGGACCTCTTTTGCCATTTCGGTTAGGCTGTTTTTAAGGTCATATTTTCTCTAGCATTTTTTTGGGTCCCCTTTAGCAAGTTGTTGACTTGTTTTTCATGATTTTCTTGCATCACTCTCATTTCTCTTCCCAGTTTTTCCTCTCCTTCTCTTACTTGTTTCTCAAAATCCTTTTTGAGCTCTTCCAAGGCCTGGGACTGATTCATATTTTTCTTGGAAGTTTTGGATGTAAGAGCTTTGGCTTTGTTGTCTTCTTCTGGTTGTATGTTTTGATCTTCTTTATTACCAAAGAAAGATTCTATGGTCTGACTTTTTTGCACCTTTGTTTGCTCATGATCCCAGCCAATTACTTGAGTTTTAAACTGTTTGTTAAGGTTGGAGTCTGGTTCCAGTATGGAGAATGTAGTGTCCCAAGCTTCGGGGATTTTGTGCAGCTGTTTTCAGAGATACTTCTAGGGATCTGTAAATTTTCAGTTCTTCCAAGGTGGTATGATCAAGGGTTAGGTGTTTACTCCTTAGCTGGCCTGTGCTCTGGTCTATGAGTGACCAAAAGCACTCTTTTCTGCCTTGGAACTGTAAGGAGGATTTCTTCACCACCACTATAAGCTCCACCACACCAGCACTCCTCCTTGCCCCAGGACCGCCACCCAGAACTGTGACCCAGATCCAAGCAAGGGCAAAGCAAGAGATTCCTGACTCAGCACTGGCAAAGGGATCCCCACAATCCCCCTTTGATAACTAATTCTCTTTTATCTTGGACTAAAAGAAAGCACAGTTATCCTCACTGAATACACTTCTGATAAGCGTTTGCTGGAGTCATCTCATACTGGTGAGGGAGAGCCAGTGGTTATCTTTTGGCATGAGCATCTGCACTTTGAAAAGCAGCAAACACTCTAATTTAGACTCAGATTCATTTTGACATTCGCTGTTTAGATTTAATAAAGTATTGGAGAAAATATTAATAGTGCAGATTAAACTTAAATGTGTATGTATTTATTTTTTGGAGCAGAACTTGTTAAACATTTACCAGCATACCCCTGTGTGAATACCAGCTGACTGTCTTCCCTGTTTAGACAAAAAAGGGAGAAATTCAGGAGCCAGAGAGTCTTATAATCATAAATGCAGAGCTGGAAAGGAACTCAGAGACCAAGTAGTCCAAACCCTTCTCTTTATAGGTGAAGAGCATAAGGTCTGACATCAGAGACAGGATTGGAACTCAGAGTCTTACACAGCAAAGACAATGCTCTTTCACCATCACATGCTTCCTCTGGGTCTAAGTAATGCACACTACTGTTCAGCTACCTTGGCTGATTTATTTGTTATAATACAGAAAGGGCAGACTAAAGGGTTAGTGTTAGTCTCAGAATTGGGGTTCAGAAGCTACCAATGGATGGGGGAGTGATGGGAGGGAGATAGGGAGAGGGAGAGGGATGAATGACCATTTTCCCTCCACCCATAGGCTCTTATGTACTTTTCAGTCAGTAATTCTTCTTTGTACTGTGTGAATCTGGCTGCACATTATCTTATATGGTCCCATTTGGTTCTTATTTAGGATCCCCCTAATGCTTTCAGAAATGTCCTCAGCTTGGAAACTTAGCTCTGTTGAGAATAGGAACTTCTGGCATGGAAACTCCTTCCACCAAAGCAGATGCATATCACTGCTGGTCTATGGCTTAGAAGATATGTCCTAGGCAACAGCCTGAGGAACAGAGAGTTTAAGAGACTAGTCCAGGATCCCTCAGTAAGGCTCAGAGGGGATATCAAAGCTAATTATTCTTGCCTCCTTCCCATCATCACCCTATCTGCTGGTTACCTCTACCTTGAGCAGAGCAAGTGTCTAAATCATGTCTGTTGAATGTACTCTGTGTGTGGGGAGAGAGAACCCAGCTAATTCTATGCATGTAGCTAGCCTATGATTCATCAGTTTTGCATTTTGCTGCCATTTCCATATCTTGATTTTTTTTTCACTAAGGCAATAATTTTGCTTGGTAAGTAAGTGCTTCATGTGCCTAAGTGTTTACCTGGGGGCTTCAAGGTCAAGTATAAAAGGCAAAAGAAAGCAGAATTGGAGCAGGAGCAGAGCTCACTTACAGACCTAGATCTCTTCCTATTTAAGATCCACATGGTTCAACTGTATTCAAAGATTGCCTTTCAACTTTCTAATAATAGGCTCCTTTTGCCTTTTCCACATCTATTTTCTCATGTTTTATTCAGTATTTGCTGCCCGTCCCATTTCTGCTATCACTTTCCATCTCTTTAACGACCAGCAGCTGTTTTTCCTTTCCCTTTAAACACCTTGGCTTTGCTGGCTACTTTCCTCTTTTTTTGCTACAGTTATTTCCATTTTCTCCCCCTACTGTGCCATGACTAAAGAGACCTTAATATATGACATCATATTTAACAATAATAATGATAATATTTAGCATTTATATAGCACTTATGGTTTACAAAGTGCTTTACAAATATTTTCTCATTTAATCTTCATGAAAACCCTGGGAGGTAGGTGATATTATTATTCCCATTTTATAGATAAAGAAACTGAGGTAGAGATTCCATGATTCCTTTCTTAGGGTCATACCCCTAGTAAAGGCTTGGGGTTGAATCTGAACTCAAGTGTTTTTGACACTCTATCCCCTTTGCTAGGTAGGAGATTTTGCTCTCTCTTTTCAATGAAGACAACTTTCCTGGTGCTACTGGTGAGTATAAAGGCTAGCTTGGTATTGATCTTGGGTAGGGAAGTCAAGCCCATGAGCCTCTGAGTTGGACCAAAGGATCAGAATCAAGTGCAAATACCAGCCAAGGAGCCCTAGTTTGTGAGTCACCATGGGGATGGGGGAGGAGGAGCCCTAGTTCTCCTTGAAGCTAAGCTTGAGTTCCATCTCCTTTTCTTGGGAACATGAGCTCTGGCCCCTTGTTAATTGATGTACACACTGGCCTCTTGCTGAGGGGGAAGTACTGGGCTTTGAGATCATGCAGCCGTCGCTTATTGGTCCTTATACTTGCCAGTTATATAAAAGTGGCGTGGCTACTGAGCATCATGGGAGATGGCCTCTGGATAGACTCTCCTCACTGGTAAGCCATAAAAGGAGATGTAAAAAGGCCTCTCTCCTCTTTTGAGCGTATTGCTTTGAGATTCTGGCAGCTCTTTGACTTCTAGCTAAGAGGACTTTCTCTCCCTTGTTCTCTACAATTACAATGACAGGTGCCAGCACATGGCAAGGATAACACTTAGGGAAAGCTTCAGCCTGGACCTCAAGTCCCTCCTTTATTCTTCTGCTTTGTCTTTCTTTCTCTGTGCCCATATATTGAATACTGATCTTGAGACCTCTGGGTAACTTCATGAGTTGAGTGTCCCTAATGTGGTGCTGGTGGCCTAGTGAGTTCTTCCTGAGGCTATGTCATGTCTCTGAATTGTTCAGATAGTACAGGTCAGAGATGAAACTCAAAGGTCTGTTCATTCATCCCACAAAGTGCCGTTACTTCCAGAAGATTGTAATTATGATGATGGCTTATGTTTGTTTGTTTTGTTGTGAAGGAAATAAATAGCTGTCCTATACCTAATGCATACCTTGTGCACTCAATACCTTTTCTGAAAAAAAAAAAAAAAAGAAAACAAGCTATAAATCCCTTTTGGGGAAACCCTAGGCATTAAAAATCTCTAGGAATTTTTGAAAATATTCCCCCAGAGTTCTATTCTGTGGTGGTTCTATAAGAAGTAAAGCGATATAAAGAAGGCTAACCTCTGTCTTTGAGGTCAGCCTGTACCCAAGATGAATGGAGCATCCATTCAAGTCCTGATCAGGAACCTCTTGTGGAAAGAGGTGGCTTGAGCCATCTGTGACAGAAGCATCTAGTAGATATGCAGGATGCTAGCTAGCTCATATTATTTTTCTCCTTTGTGTTCACATATGCACTCTTAGAGTTGAGGCCTGCATCATCTCTGTGCAGGACCAGGCAACAGCCTCCCAGACGGATCTCTTTTCTTTTTGATCCCCTCCAATATGTCCCCCAGAGAGGTGATAAGTCTCTATTTCTACAGCAGAGTTCTGGTCAGGTCATTCCCCAACCCACAAAGCTCCTGGGGATATTGGTACCTACTTGGAACTACTTCTCTGTGCCCCTGGTATTTCCATCCAATAGAATGCAAGCTACTTAAAGTCAGGGGATGGTGCATTTTTATATTTATATCTAAAGCATCTATGATAATTTCTAGTATATGACAGGAATTTAATAAATGCTCATGTCAATAAGTGAGTATTTATTAAGCACTTATGGTCAAGCACCGTACTATGTTCTGGGGATAAAAACAAAGACAAAAAGGGGGTCCTTTCTTTCAAAGTGCTCGTGTTCCAGTCAGGGAGAAAACATGCAAACAGCTAAGTAATGTCTCAAATATATACAGGATACAAGGAAGGTAATCTCAGAGGGAAGGAGCAGGAGGAGGAAGGCAAAGAAAAGCAGGAAAGGCCTCTTACAGAAGGTAGGATCCAGGCTGACTGAGTTTCAGAAAGTCAGGGAAGCCAGGAGACATAGTAGAGAAGGGCTGAATGCATTAGTATGATGTTCAGGAGGGAGGAACCCAGACAAGCCTTCCCTGCCCTGACATAGGCTGTCCAAGGAAACACTACCTCCCTGAATGGGGAAGAGCCTCAGCCCTTTCTACAAAACTCTCCAAAGCCCCCTCTGGTGCTTCTGCCAGCTCCCAAATATGTCACGCAGGGCACAAACCCATTTCTCTACCCAGTGGCCAAGACGAGTGCTCTTTGGCCAACAGAGGCTGTGGAGATCCTTGCCTTGGCCTCAAACTCTCAGACCTCCCTGGGGGCGGCAAGCAGCTTTGTATCCCTTTGTATCCCTTTACAGGTAGCATGGGCTCCTCTAAGCATGGTGCCTTCCCTTTTGTTTCCCTGCTCATTTGAAGAAAAGGGGAAACATAAAGGAGCTTTCTTTTCTCCTGATGCCCCAGGTGGCTTTTGGAGCATCAGCTCCCATCAGCCTGGGCACTGGTGTGCACGAGCTCCTTTAATGAGCTCTGGCAAGAGAGTCGGCTGCATCTCATTCCTTTCCCCTGCCCTCCAACCCATTTGCTTCATTATATGGGACCATTTGCACCACTGGGTTCACAGTGTGGCATGATTCCCTTCAGGGATCCCAAACTTCCAGAAGTTTGCAACCCTAAACACTCTGAGACTCACAAAGAAATGAAAAGGGGGAGTATGTTGACACTCTCATACAAGAACTTGGGGAAGTTTGCACTAGACAGTCAGGCATTGGAGGCATTAAAATGTTGGACTTGGAGTCAGGAAGACGTGAATTTGAAACCTGCCTCAGACATTTAGCTGTGTGACCCTGGGGAAGTCATTTCATCTCTCTCACCTCAGTATCCCCATCTACAAGATGGGGATAATAATACCCAACCATCTCATAGAGTTGTGGTAAGGATCAGCACAACTCACTCTCGAGGGTCTTCTAGCTCCTAATCACCTAATTGTTTCCACTTGAAGGGCTTCTTTTCCTCCCTCCCACTTGCCAGTTCCCTTCATATTTTGCCTTTTTGCTTTCCCAGTAAGGTCCTTGAGACCATCTTTCATCTTTTTTTTTTTTTTAGTATTTGTGTTTTTATTACTTAGCACAGTGTCTGGCAGCACTTAATAAATGCTCAGTATAGCTAACCATCTCTCTCTTTCTCTTGCTACCTATCTTTCATCTATAGTACCTTGCAAAATTTTTAAGTACTATATACATGTTAGCTATTATTTTTCCTAAATCTGATCATTAAAGTCCTTGTGAACTGACCGGGCATGGTGTTTAGCTATTTCAAATAATTTGGTATTGTACGTGTGCGTGCATGACACACACATACACATTTATAAAACAATTTCTAGGAAGTTAGCATATGAGACTCAAATCAGGTCAATATGAATTTATTTCTCAATTTTTGTGCCTATGTTGCATAAAGCAGGTGTGGTATAGAGGGAAAAAAGCCACTGGATTTGGAGCCCAAAGCCTGGAGCTTGCATCCCAGTTCTTCCACTAATGTTACTTTCTTGCTGTGTGATCTTAGAGGAAGCTCTTACCATCTCTGGGCATTGTAGAATCTAAGAACTGGAAAGGGGCTCAGAATCTACCTATTCCAATCCAGATCACATGAACTTTCATGACTGCCATGTTACATTCTTGACTTAGCTTGACTTTGCTATCCATTAAGGTGTCCCTTTCTTTGCAAGGTGTATGGTCATCTAGGCAATCCTCTGGAATCTTGTTCTTGTAAAGAAGATTGGTTTTTTAGCTTGAATGAAAGAGTTAAGACATACCCTTATTAAATTTCATTTTATTACCTGCAGGCCAGTGTTCTAGCCCGTCATGATCATTTTGGAGCCTGAGTGTGTCATCCAGTGTTTTAACCATCCCTCCCATCTTTCTGTCATCTACATTTGATAAGAATGACATCTATGCCTTTATCTGAGTTATGGATAAAAACATTTAGCAGCATATGTCCAAGCCAAACACTCTTAGGCACCCACTGGAGATGGCCTTTCAAGCTGATGCTGAATCATGAATCATGAACTCTTTGCGTTTGGCCTTTCAGCCAGTACTAAATCTTTCTTACTCAACTAACTCATGATTAAAAAAAAAAATAGCATCATTAAATGCTTTGCTAAAATGTAGATAAACTATATCTACATCTGTGTAAAAAATGAAATGAGATTGGTTGGGCTTCCATCAATCACTAAGAATGTATTAAGCACCTGCTGTATACTCTAAAAACTGAGGATACAAATAAAGGCCAGGCATATCTTGTCCTCATCTGGATGCAATTATACTTGTGGCCACTGTTTCTTTCTCTTTTTTATGATGTTTTTAATTGAGCAAAGCATGAAAAATTTCCCTAGTATCTTGCCTCTCCTCCCAGAGAACTATACCACATAACGAGTAATATTTTAAATTCACCCCCAAAAAGTGAAGGAAAAAAGAAAATCAAGAGAGAAGAATGAGCAAAACTGATCAAAACATTGAAAATATGAGCTGTGTCCCATCCATGAACCTCCCATGTTTGTAGAGGGAGGAGGGTGGAGGTATATTCTCACCTCTCTTTTTTGGAGTCTTGCTTATTCTCGGTAATTTTGCAACATTCACTATTAATTTTTTTTAAATGATCTTTCCATTTCCATTGTTAGAGTCATTGTGTGTGTTGTTTTCTTGGTTCTGCTTACTTCGATCTGCATAGGTTCAGGTAGATCTTTCAATGCTTCTCTGTATTCATCACATCTGTCATTTCTTATAGATCAGTAATATTATATCACATTCATGTATCATAATTTTATAGTGATCCCACAGTTGGTGGGCATGTATTTTATTTCCAATTCTTTGCTCTTACAAAAAGTGCTGCTATAAATATTTTGGTGTGTATGGGGACTTTCTTCTTATCAATAGCCCCTTTGGGATGTAAACCCTAGAGTGGAGTCTTTGTTTCAAAGGATATGGACACTTTAGTCACTTTATTTGCATAATTCCAAATTGCTTTCCAAAATGGTTTTACTGATTCTCAGCTCCACCAACAATAGGCTAGTGGACCAAACTTCTCTTCAGTACTGATTATTTTTATCTTTTGTCGTCTTTGTCATTCTGAAAGATGTGTAGAAAAACCTCAGATTTGTTTTCACTTAGATTTCTCTTATTATTTGGGATTTGGAGCATTCTTTTACTACTTGTAAATAGTTTTCAAGTCTTTCAAGAACTCTATGTTCTTATATATTTTTTTTTACCACTTATTTATTGGGGATGGTGCTGTGTGTGTGTGTGTGTGTGTGTGTGTGTGTGTGTACAAGTATTGCTGTTGTAACATGACAGTCATTCCTCAAAAGTACCGTGTTATACAAAATCATACAATAAAAACCACAGCGCTTACGGGGAAAACAGAGTTGGGGCAGCACCCAAAAACTTCATTATAACAAAAGACAGGAACCTCAAAAAACTGGTGGCATAGTTTTATCTGTGCTAAATGGGTAAGAAATTAATGAACACTACTGTAAATAGTGGTCAAGCATGTAGGCCCAGGCTGCTGCTGGGCCTGCACCTGCAAGAGCAAGCTGCAATTGGCCTGAAACTCATTGCCTCAGGCTGAAGAGAGTCTGGGTGGGGTTGCTGTTGTAGTTTGCCCTTGTCAAAGAATTGAGAATTGAATTTCAGTAAGTGAGGGCTCTGCAAAGTACTAACCTCACTCTCTCCTCTGGAGCTTCTGGGTTGAGTGGCAAGGTATAGACCAGGATGATTGGAGAGGGCCCCGATTGCAATGGGAGGCCTTGGCCTTTTTAAGCTAAGGTCTTCCTCAGGTCTCAGTTTATCTGAGGCAATGCCCATTCAGTGATTAAGGCTAAGTAAAAATGAGGCAAAGAATGGCCTCTTTTACCGAGTCAAAAAACCAAATAAAATCAATCTGGGACAAAACAGAAACAGTTGCTAACTCTGAGCCATCAGAATCCAAACAATGACCAAGTGAGGCTTGGGCTGGGACCTATTGTTGGCCAATCAATAACAGCCCGAGTGATTTGGATTTAGGTATGGCCCATAAAAAAGAAATCTGGCCTGTAAACCCCAAGATATCTTGTGAGGTTTTAGTGATTAAAATTGATATTCCTTTGAGTAGAGCACCCACAGGTAAGGGTATGATTCCCTATGTGGACAGAGGGAGAGGAGAGGAGAGAAGGAAGGAAGGAAGGAAGGAAGGAAGGAAGGAAGGAAGGAAGGAAGGAAGGAAGGAAGGAGGGAGGGAGGGAGGGAAGCTGTGTTGCCTAACTGGAACTGGCCAGTTGGATCCCCAGTGGGGTAGCTCATACTACTCACAGGTTGTTGTTTGTCCTTTGTTCTTGAAGGGTACCATGACATCAGGAAGGAGACCCTGACTTATGGTTGTGTGTGGCAGAAAGGTCACATGTTATGAATTTTCTTTCTCCTGAGATTTTTGGTGATTTCAGTCTTTTTCCTCACATTTCCCCTTTTCTCACTTTCCAGATCCATCTCCTTCGATGGCAGTTTTTCCAGGAGCTGGACCTCAAAGCTGTTTCAACTTGCTCTCACACTGGGAAATTCCCATTTTACCAGCCTCAGATTCTACCCCAGGTAACTTCTACTTGGGTAGAACTGGTCACAGCTGGAAGCCAGTACCTTTTGCTAAAAGCCTGGTCGAGTGTGACACATGCCATCAGCCTTTTCCCAGTGCCCTCTATTCCTCAAGTTTTTTTTTTTCTTATGACTGAGATCTGTTCTGGCACATAGCGTTGGCATTCTACTGTCCCAGTCAGAGTAACTTTCTTTCTGTTGGTTTTCTAGGAAGAATGGGGTAGGAGTGGGGCAGAGCTGACTTATGTTGCAAGCCGTTGGGTTGGCTTATGTTGCACTGCTAGCCGGATATTGATGAGGGTATTGATTGATTGCTTTAGGGATTAAAAATTAGCTGTCTACCATTAGTTCATTGGGTTGATAACTTATTGAGATTCAGGTGTCATAGACCATGGAGACAGCTGACATTGCTCTATCTCTTGTGCATAAATCTGATTTTAGAGGGGTTGGAGAGGTCAGGAGGTTTGGAGAAAGTATCTAGTCTGAGTCACATGACATGAAAGTCCTCTAGTGCTTTTCTCCCCTAACAATTAACTAGCCATTTTTAAACAACATGTTCTAGAATTTTCTTTTCCAGGATCATAGATTTCAAGCTAGAAGGGGACATAAAGTCCATGTAGCCCAACCTCCTCCTTTTAAGGCTGAGGAAGTGAGGCCCAGAGGTGTGACAGCATCTGCCCAGAGTTATGCATGGATTAAGAGCCAAGCCAGAATTCAAACCTGACCCTCTCACTCCAAATCCAGAGCTCTCTCTACCTGCCTTCTCAGAAAATATAATTGAAGTCACTCTCACTGCTTTATTTTCTCTCGACTCCATTTGCTTCCCTTTTTGGAAATTGGACTATTTTTCCTCTTTCCAGTACTTTAGAATTCCCGTATCCATGATCACTCACATTGAAAGTAGCTCACTGATCACATCACTAACTTTTTTTTTTCAGAACCCTAAGATGTGATTGTTGGGAGGCTGGTCACTAGAAATCACCAGAGGCAGCTAGGGCTCTCTTCCTATCCTCTAACTTCTCTCAGCTTTCTTCATCCTTGTAGCCTTCCTTGTCCCGTCCTTTCTGACTTAAGGATCTCCTGGGCAGAAGAAGCAGAAACAGAAAAAAAGAACTGATCAGAAGTAGCCAAAGAAAGAGCTAAGTAGTTCTCCGTTTGTTGTCATCCCATTCACTGGAGCAGTGTTCCTATACGTGTTTTCATTCCCATCATTGTGCTAAGAAGGGCATATCTGGTGTATTTTAGCTGTGATACTGAGTGTTTCTCTTGACAGAAAGGCAGGCAGTGGACATAATGTCTCAGACATCTGGTACACTTCTCTGGGCATACCTATGTTCTGTTTATTTTCCTCAGTCTAGCTGCACCCTCCTCATCCCAACCCACTCCCTCTGGCTTTCATTGTCTTGGCAACCCAAAGCCAAACCCTAAATTTTGAGCTAAAGGAGTGTGATACTTCCCACAAGTTCAAGCCTTGCTTTTGTATTTCTTTATTACTTGTGTTTGTTCCTGTCATATGTATATTTATCTCCCTACAATCAAAGTTGGTTGGTGAGTTTTCTGTGCATTCACATTGATTTCTTTAGACAATTTGCCCTTTTTTCCTTTTTCTTGAAATTTTTCTCAGTAAAGAGGCAGTATAGTTCAGAGAAGGGAGATGTGGCTTCAAAGCTGATGACCTGAATTTATGTTCTGTCTCTAACATTTACTGGCTTGGCCTTCACTTCTTAGTGCTCTAGGCAGCCCTCTAAGACTATAAGTTGCAAGAGTAAAGTGCCAAACTTTATTGGTTTGAGGTAGTTTTCTTATCCGGGAATTCCCCTTACCGATGAAATTACATGTCAAGTCCCTGGTGTCTTCAGCATGACATGATTGAGAACTTCTTGTCCCTCCTGGGCTGAATTCAGCTGCAGAAGTTTTAGATCACGGGACTCTAGCTGTCCTTTTTCAGAATCCTTTGAGATCTGCTCTCCTGAATTTGATGTCCATGATGTGATGTCCAGTTTTCTTTCACTTGTCCATAACAAATTCTAATATGAAGGAGGTTCCCTCTCCCCAGATTTCCTCATTTTGACTCCTGAAATAAGTTCTCCTTGTTGGTGACAGTCACATGCAGATGAAAAGTTCTCCCCATCGAGTCTTCTGTGATTATTAGTTGTTGGCCAGACTCTAAATACAGTAGATGAGGGTGAGAGACAACACATTGTTGGAATAGGGAGATTAGTCAACATGGGCTCGTCCCTTAGAATGTCCACAGTGTTCCCTTCCTGCTGCATATCCATATTATGCCTCGGAGTCTTTTTCTGAAATGCGTGATAAGGAGTAATTAATGGTCTCTGATTCCAATTCAAAGCATGCACAAGTGTTCTGTGGCTGTTTTCTGTTGGTTTACTGCATGGTGATAAGAATCCCCTTAACTGGAGTTGAGAGTATGGACAAGCTGGAAACAAGTCAGTGTGCAACTAGCATGAATAGATGAGCCTCTTTCCCTGGTGGTCTTTAAGCAAGAGGGAAGAAGTACTGTGAAACTGTATGGGGGGACCTCTTTCCCATGTGGTCGCTGTGTGGCCTTGAATACATGGTGCTTTTATTTAATCTATCTCTGTTATGTTTATTGAAGGGACAGCTAGGTGGCACAGTGGATAGGGCACTGGACTTGGAATCAGGAAGACTCATCTTCATGAGTTCAAATCTGGCCTCAGACACTTACTAGCTGTGGGACCCTGGACAAGTCACTTAATCCTGTTTGCCTCAGTTCTTTATCTGTAAAATGAACTGGAGAAGGAAATGGCAAACCACTCCAGGATCTTTGCCAAGAAAACTCCAAATGGGATCATGGAGAATCAGACACGACTGAAATGCCCTAACAATAAGCACAAGACAATGAGTTCTGCTTATTCTTCCTCAATCCTAGTTGAAGGAGTATTTGAGATGGAATGACCTTGTGAGCATTGGAAGAGCCACCAGAGAGCCAGTGATGGGAGCCTATGGGAGAGTAGTGGTAGCGGCAGCAGCTGAGCTGGTGAGTTAGAGGAGGGATGAAAAGAAGGAATCAGGGAGTGAGGGACAGATAAAGAAAGAGACAGCAAGAGACTTGGAGAGACAGAGATATTCCTCAGCAGGAGTTCCCTGTTCGCTCTTCTAAAGAAATAACAGGTCTAAACCACCCCTACTCTGTACCCATACATCTCCTGCCCATCCCCCTGACAAAAAAAATTTACCAACAATTTGGATTTCCTTTCTTGGGGAAAAATATTCTCCTCCAGCTAGATTGGAAGCTCTTTGAGGGCAGGGATTATTTCTGCTTTTTTTCTTTGTGTGCTTGGTGCCTAGCTCAGTACCCGGGACATGTTAGATGCCTAATAAATTAGATTAATGACGATACTCTTGTGCATGGACTTCAAACTTCTTTGCAGCAGACCCAGGGGCAGCTAAATGGTGCCATGGATAGAGTGCTGGGCCTGGGGTCTCAAAGAGTTGAATGCAACTGAAATGAGTGAACAGCGCCAATGCAGACTTAGAGAATGTGTTGCTCAATCTTGTGAGCATTGCATCCCCTTTCCTCCAGTAGAACGGCTGTGTGGTACAGGACAGAGGCCCTTTATCTCTCCACCCAGTCCAGTATCTAGCACGGTGACTGGCACATGTTGTTCTTGTTGTTCAGTCATGTTGAACTCTATAGGACCCCAAAGCCTATGGGGTTTTCTTGGCAAAGATGCTGGAGTGGTTTGTCATTTCCTTCTCCGGTGTGTCCCCATTTTACAGATAAGGAACTAAGGTGAATAGGAGTTAAGTGACTTGCCTCAGGTCGCACTGCTAGTGCCTAAGGCCAGATTTAAACTCAGATCTTCTTGACTCCAGGTGTGGTGATTTATCCAATGTACCACCTAGTTGCACTATTGGCAGTTGCGATTGGCACATACTAGGCACTTAAATGTTTGTTAATATCTTTCATCCTTGGGGACTGGGCACAGCCTTCCAGCATGGTGATGCTTCCATCCTACGGTCCTTGTTTCTGATTGGTGACTCTTTGGCTTAGACCACAGTTTCAGGAGATGCGTAGGCTCTCCAGGTTGGTTTTATTCTTGGTTCCAGTCCTGATTCTCCAGACTTCTCTTTCTTGCCCCAATCTGGACTTTTATCCTATCTTACAAAATGTGCTTAGCATAGTGCCTAATCCATAGTAGGCACTAGATAAATACTTATTTCCTCCCTCCCTGCTCCCACAAGAGCATTGTGAGTCTCAAATGAGAAGATGGATTTAAAGCACTTGACAACCCTTACAGGACTATAGAAATGCCAGATCATCATCATCATCATCATCATAATCACCATCATCACCATCACCACCACCATCATCATCATCACCATCATCATCATCATCATCACCATCATCATCATCACTATCACCATCATCATCATCACCATGATCACCATGATCACCATCATCATCATCATCGTCATCATTGTTATTGTTATTCTCTATTCCCTAACCTCCAGTCTGGTGATGACTCCATTCTCTGAGCCTTCTACTCCACTCCTGCTAGGCTGCAACAGTATTTATAGAGCAATGTTTATGGTAGGCAGGGATGTGCTTACAAGTCTTTAACAACCAGCTTTTAGGGGGGAAAAATCTGCACTCACACTTTTAAGTTTAATCTGCATCATTAACACTTCTGAGTCTAAACAAACAAGCCCAGATTTTTGGTGTTTATGATTCCTGACTTAAATGCTTACTTACTTAGGATAGGTAACAATCACTTTCTCAAGACAATTAGAGCTGATTCTAGCACACTCTGCTCTGTCCACCATTAGAATGTAAGCCCCATGAGAGCAGGGACTATTGTTTTGGCTTGTATTTGTATTCTCAGTGCTTAGCAGGGGAGAAGGGGATACTCATTTATTAAGTCGCTCCTATTTGCCAGGCACTGTGTGAAGAACTTTTTACAAGTATTATCTCATCAACCCTGGGAGGTAGGCATTATTATCTTCCTCATTTTACATATGAGGAAACTGAGGCAAATACAGGTTAAGTGACTTGCCCAGGGTCACACAGCTAGTAAGTGTTGGGGATTTGATTTGAACTCAGGTCTTCCTGACTTCAGTTCACTTGCCCTATCCACAGTGCCACCAGCTGCCCTGATCCTTAAGCTTCTCATTGCCTTAGCATAGTGCCTGGAACAAAGTAAGTGCCTAATAAATGGTATATCTGTCTGTCTGTCTGTCTGTCCATCAATCTATCTATCTAGGCTTGCTAGCTGTGTGAGCCTGGTAAGTCACTTAATATTTCTTAGCCTCGGTTTTCTAATATATAAAATGAGAGGATATGACTCCATGGTCCTTTCCAGACCTAAATTTATGATACTTTGATTTTACCCCATTCTATCATTTATTCTATCATTTATCCTCTCTGTCTGTCTCTGTTTCTCTCTGTCTCTGTCTCTCCTTTTCTCCCTCTCTTCCCCCCTCTCCCTTTTCCTCCCCATCTCTCTCTCTTTTTGCTCTTTACTTCATTTTCATGTATTTTTCTCCCTGCTCCCTTATAATAAAATTTTATAAAAAGAGAATTAGCTGTTAATAGTTATAACTCACACTTTATTTCTTTAAAGTTTGACAAAAGGCCTTCTCCACAATTGGGTGAGTGTGGTTACTCTCCTGCTGTGGATGAGGCAACAGCTCATATGAATGAAACAACTTGCCCAAGGTCATCTCCATTTGTGATGGGAGCACATTCACCAGGGCCAGGAGCCAGCTTTTCTGAATCTTGAGTAGCTGGAATGCAACATCCTCAGGGCACTGACATTTCAACTCAGAGAGTGGTCAAGAACATTGAGAGATTAAGTGACTTAGAAAGAG
The DNA here is from genome assembly GCF_900497805.2 of Vombatus ursinus. Lineage (NCBI taxonomy): Eukaryota > Metazoa > Chordata > Mammalia > Diprotodontia > Vombatidae > Vombatus > Vombatus ursinus. The sequence goes on from NW_020954582.1 coordinate 1,597,927, forward strand.
TAGTAGCCAGAGATAGCAGATGGAACATTTGAATCCAGGTCTTTGTGATTCTAAAAATCAGTAGTCTGGGAGCTACACCATGTTGCCTCTCCCCTCCGCAATCCTTTTTTGCCTGAATTAGATCGGATTGACCAATGAAATGGGTTCCCTCATTGCCATAGATTTTATCTAAACGACCCATAACAGTATATGCAGGATAATCCATCTACTCATCAATTAAGAGTTTTGAAGGTAGGCAGAGGAACAAGTTTCCTTTTCATCCAGCTCCATCTTGCAATTGAGATTCAATAACCTCAGGAAAGGTGAGTTTGCATCCATCTTTTCAGCTGACATTTCAAAACACTGTGGGGTGGGCGAACATTAATGGAACAAGCTTTATTAGAAGTTTAAAATAGCCAAGTCAAAACAACATACCTTAAATTTAGCCTGAAAAAAATATGTACTGGTTCTTTGCTTCCTCTAGGTATACGTATTTGTATGTGTATATATATGTGTGTACATTATCTATATCTATATCTCTAAATTTCTCTCTTTCTCTGATAATCATATGACTGGATCATGTATGTAATAAATGCTATAAAACCAATTGCATGTATATACACACAAACACACAATACATACAAAGAGCTAAGGTAAGTGAAACCAGGCTGATCAGTTAATTCTGATCATTTGATCTTTCGGTAGTCCATTTCTAAATTCTTATTAATGGGGTATGAAGAATAAGTAGCCCTCCCCATTTCATGAATCCACCCTATGCTATGTGGTGGCTAGCTTGTTCCAGTGATAAATTCTTTATCATCTGTAGAAGCCCACAATTCTGCTAAGATGACAACTAGCCACCATTTCCTACAAGTTTCTCCAGAATGTTCAATTTCTAATGGGATCCCAGGCATGAATCTCATTGTAAATTGCATCACAAATGTCCACATGATGAAATTTCTTCACACTCCTCTGGAACAAGATTTTATATCCTGAGTAACATCTCTGTCCAGATGTTGAGATACCATGATGACCCTGGCAAAGATGAGGAAGGAAAGACTATCCCTAGATGTTAACCCTGGCACCTCTGGGCAAGCTCTTGAATGGCCAGACATGGAATAGCTACTCTACTGTCCCTGAGGACACCTGGAGTTCTAAAGTGATCTTTCTCTGAAGGGATGAATAGAGAACCAATCAGGGGGAAAGTGTCTTTGTCCATCTAACGTATTAGCAGGATTAGTCTACTCTCTGTAAGTGACAGGTATTTATTCCATCTGATACTTTAGAAAGCTCCCAGATGGTGAGATTTAAATCAAGAAAGCTTTTATTTTCTGAGAACTTGTGGCATTGGTGCATACAAGCATGGGCACCGTAACCATGTCCTTATTCTACTTCACCCCTGAGGCTCTTGCTTCAACAGCCCCTGCCAGAGAGAAGCTGGCGAGCTCCCCCACCTATCCTACCCCGGGCTCATCAGCATTGCACAACCAAGTCAGAGGATTGTCTGTGCTTGGGAATGAGTTCTCTGAAAAAAAGCCACAGGAATAAGTGCACAGCTTCATGAATCATGCAGGGTGTTTGAGGACCTTCAGCTTCTCTCTGAAACAAATGCCCACAGTTCAATGTACTAAATTTGTCAGAAGATTATCATGGAATATCATTCTAAAAGAATCGAAGTTGAGCATCCTTTAAGAGCTTACAATTGGGCAGAAGCTGGCTGCAACAGATTATGAAAAAAACTGTATTTAATTACCATCTTTACAATGATCATTCTCAAGGCTACCTATCCTATCCAATCTCTCTACTGACCTTCAATCTGGCATCTCCAATTGACTCTCAGACGTCTTAAACCAGATGTCCAGTCAACATCTTAAACAAAACATGTCCAAAACAAAACTCACCATCTTTCCCCTTAAAACTGCCTCCTCTTTTACCTTACTGATTACTATTAAAGGCAACTTCCTCCCAGTGCCTAAAGTTTGCAATATAAGAAGCATCCTGGACTCCTCGCCATCTCTCAACCCCCATATCTAATTTGTTGCCAAGACCTGTTGATTTTATCTTTGCAATGGCTTTTCTCTTCTGGCACTGCTACCACTCTAGTAGAGGCCCTCATCCCCTCACACATAGACTATTGCAACAGCTGCTTGTGGGTCTGCCTGCCTTGAGTCTCTCCCCACTCCAAACCATCCTCCATTCTGCCACAGAAGTGATTTCTCTGATGTGCGGGTCCAACCATAACACCCCTCTACTCATTTAACTCCAGTGGCTTCCAGTTGCTTCCAGAATCAAATACAAACTGCTCTATTTGGCATTCAATGCCTTTTATAACCTAGTTCCCTCCTACCTTTCCAGTCTTTTCACACCTTGCTCCCCCCATGCACTCTTTGATTCAGTGACATGGACCTCTCGCTGTTCCACCAACAAAACACTCCATTTCTCAGGTGTGGGCATTTTTTTGGTCTGGCTGCCATGCCTGAAATGCTCTCCCTCCTTCATTCTGTCTACTGACTTGGTTGGTTTCCATTAAGTGCCAACTAAAAACCCATTTTTTTTTCTGAAACAAGGTTTTCAACTCCTCTTAATTTTCCTGCTTTCTCTATGCTATTTCCTATTTATCCTGCATATGGCTTGTTTGTATATATTTATTTATATGTTGTCTCCCCCATCAGATTATAAGCTCCTTGAGGGCAGGGACTGTCTTTTGCCTCTTTTTGTATGCCTAATGATTAACTCAGAGCCTGATACATAGTATGTGCTTAATAAATGTTAATTGATTGAAAGATGTAGGAGAAATGATAAAAGGAGAGATGTAGGACGAGACACACAAAGGGGTGGAGCAAAATGGATAGACTGATGGATAATTGGACAAATGATGAGTTCTACTGGTATCCACACAATGCCAAGAGATCAAGAAGATGGTCCGTGGGCCATTGGCATGAAGGTCAGTGTAGTGAATAGAGCATTGCAGTTGGTGTAACAACTTGGCATCAAGACATTGCAGGATCACCTTCTGCTTCAGATAATTGAACCTTCATGAGATGAAGTTTCCTCATATGTAAACTGGGGACAATAATCTACCGGACAGTCATACCTAGACCAGTTCTTGAGTGCATCCTAAAGCTGAAATGAGATAATATATGGAAAATGCTTTACAAACTTCAAAGAACTCTATTACCATCCCTTTGGAAAGTACGCAGGTGCACATAGACAAGAGTGGCACAGAATAAGCCAAGGTGGGTGGGCTGGGCTTTGTTTTACTGGAGGAAATACCAACATGGGGAAGATCATACGTGCTCTGATGTATGTGCTCTGATGCTCGGTCTCACTCTGCCAAATCTGCCCATGAAGAAGCACATGCAGCTTTTTCAAACACATTTGGTTAAAAAGAATCTTTGCCTTTTCTTTAAGCTTTAGACCAGAGATCGGGGAGTCCTCGGACCTTTTCACTAGAGAAAGTTTGGACTCCATAGAATAAAAGGGCTTTAATGGTTTACTTACATTTCTTTAATATTAATTGTTTGAATTTATATAGCAGTCCAAGGTTTCCCTAGCACTATACATGTTATGCCCTTTGGTCTTCCCAATAACTCTGTGAGGTAGGCGTGCATAGTATGCAGATAAGAAAGCTCAGACTTCCAGAGGTTAAGTGACTTTCACACAGTGGCACAGGTAATTAGTGTTTGAAATAGGATTATGAACTCAGGTCTTCCTTACTCCAAATCCAGAACTCTATGCAATAAGCCATCTTACTGCTTTGCATTAATGTGAAAAGAGAAGGCCTTCATTCACAATGATTTGAATTCAGACGCAAGAATTTAAGACAGAGGTAAGTGGTTCCACCCATGCCCTTCAAGTCATTAAAATGAATTTTCAAGGTAATCTTTATGGCCCTGCCCTTAACTGCCCAGTTAATGATAGAACATCAGTGTTATTTATCTCCCCCCCCCCAACCCAAATGTTAAGCAAGCCTGGAGGAACAGGGATTGGGGATTATTAAATTTTCAATATGAGCATTTACACTTTGGAAATTAGTAAACTGCTACAAATCAAGGCTGGATTTATTGTCTAATTGATTGTTTTGACTTAAGAAACTGATGGGAAAAATAATAATAATACAGATTAAGCAAAAAAGTGTGTAGTGCCTCCATCCTCTGCCCAGCCAGTTGTTAAAGCACTACCACATTGCTAGCAGGCAGCCTTAGCAGCAACAGCTCTGCAGGGAAGCAGCAGGTGGCAGCTTCAGAGGGGGGAAGAGTTCCCACTGGGATGCATCTGTAGGAGTAGGACTTGTCCACTGGTCATGTCTTCCTACTCCCACAGGTCACGTGGACTGGTGCTGTGGGAATGTGAGGGACAATGTGCCTCTGGGTGTATGAGATGGGACATTTCCCTTGTAATTCATCTCCTATTTAAGGAAATGTGCCTATTTTTGGAACATACCTTGATGGAAAGCATAATGTCAACTTGGAGGTAGCTTTTAGGACTGCATGCACAAGGAGAGTCTCAGCTCCACTTCCTGAAGTGAAAGCTTCAAACCTCTCTGCATCTGCCACCAACCCCCTCTCAGCTCTCTGATATCCTTCTCCAGTCATAAGAAGGCCCTTTCCCTCATCTCATGATCCAAGAATTCAGGCAGGGGGAGTTCCTGAATCCCACAAGGAGATTTCTGCATTGCTTCAGAATTATACCCCTCTGTTCCTTAGGCAGACTTTATTTTATAACCCACTGTACTCCTCTTCCTTTTGTAGCCTAGCTTGTCATTGTCCTGCAGCGCCTGGCTCCTCTGCCTGCTGTGTTGTGGGACTTGGCATTGCTTTAGCATGGTGTTATCAGAATACGGGCTTATACACAGAAGCCACTGGAATGAATAGGACATGGCTTGCCCTTTCTCTCCTTGTCTCCACAGGCTGCTGGGCTGGAGCTAGTGTGCCTTCAGAGTGCCACTGCCTGAGGCCACTAACCTGTCCACAAACACCACTGAAAGGACCGGCCTCACCTAACAATAAGTGCATCCAAAGGTTCTTTGATGTTTGGTGTGTCTCTACTTTGGCTTAGCTGTATCCAAAGAAGCTATAAACAAGGAGGGGGGGAATGGTTATGCCCTACTGCTGGGCCATCCCAGTTTTCTTCTTCTCCAATGCCATTTAACAGAGTCACAGGGGGGCAGCTAGGTGGCTCAGTGGATAGAGTAGTAGCCCTGAAGTCAGGAGGACCTGAATCCAAATCCTGCCTCAGACCAGACACTTGACAGAGTTGAGAGAGTTCACACACTCTCTGTGTGAACCTGGGCAAGTCACTTAACCCCAATTGCCTAAAACAAACCAAAAAAAAAAAAAAAAACCAGTCACACACATCTAGAGCTGTGAGGGCACATAGAGATAACTGAATCAAACCCTTTGATTTTATACTTAAGGAAACTGAGGCCCAGAGAGGTGAACTCCCTTCCCTGTGGTCACATAGCTAATTAATGGCAGAGGCCAAACAGGAGCTCAGTTCTCAAGACTCCCACCTGGTCCACTGCAATTCCCATGGTGTTGTGCTGCCATCCACATCATTTATACTGCAAAGGACCTGCTGGTTTTGTTCTGGCTTTAATTCATGCACGCTATGCCGTGCTTCCAACATTCACAGCCTTTTCTGGGCACCATTCTCTTCGGCGTTCTCTTCATTTTTCTCCCCCCTCCCTGTCCTTCCTTCCTTATCACATCCTGCCTATCCATTCCCTGTGTGTCTCTGTTTTTCAGCTGTTGCTAGCCAACCCCAGCTATTCTTTCTTTCTCATCGTCAGAGTGCTCAGTCGCGCCAAGCCAGACGGAATCTTGGTGTCTGTGATTATTCTGCATTTCTTTGTGTTTCTGCTTTTAGTTCAGGAGCTGACTCTTCACTGCTAGAGAGCATTTCTTTCCTTTACAACATAGCTTCTGTGCCAATCCCCATGGTCAAAGTTAGCCAGGGTTTGAACTCTGGAAAAGTACGTTGTTTTAGGACCTCTTTGAATGAAGTCAGTGAGACCAGTGCAAGTTAAATATCTATTCCTACTGCTGCTGTTCTTTTCATTCTGACTATCTGACTACTATTCTGGGATGTCTGATGAACCATTGCATACATGGGTAAAACGGTTGCTTTTTTAAAAACTGAAATTGCTGGAAAGCAAGATCCTCCTTTGTTAGCTCACTGGAAATATCTTTGGGATGATTCAAGGAGCTGAGAAGATAGGTTTGATGCTGACCTCTCCCATTGCCACATGCTTTTGCTTTTTTTTTCTCCAGGTCTCTATGTAGTGAGAAGTTTCCAGTCACATGATGTGAAGGTTGTAAATATTTCTAGTGCAATGTCTTTTCAAACTGCGACTCTTAAATGTGAAGGAGTCATTGTTATGACTGGAGAATAAAGAGTAAGACTTTGGGCTTTGATTCTGCTCCATCTCTGGTGCAATTTATTGGTCAAGTTCTCAAAGATATTTTGGGATTTTTGCTTTATAGTACAGAGATTTGGTGTTTATGAATAATAAAGAATTTTATCATCATTATCCTCTTGGACGAGGAGGAGGACAGTGAGGAGAGAAGTGGGGGAGAAGGAAGAGAAGATAGGGAAGTGACATCATCATAGAATGAAAGAGTGTTGGCACTGGAGTCAGAGGACATGGGTTCATATCCCCGCATATTAGTACCATGAGACTTTGGACAAGGCATGATCTCCCTGGGCCTCAATTTTCTTGTCTGTAAAAATGGGCATATGCATATGCCTAGTGGGGAAATCAGACTCTATGGTCTCTGTGCTTCATTCTAGCTCTGGACACATGATCCTGGAAACTCAACCTTGCTTTAGGATTTGGGGTATGCCTTCCTCACACAACTTGGTGGGGAAAGTAATGCAAACGTGATTATCCTAATCTTATGAGTCAGCCAAAGAGCATTGATTAGCATCTAATTGTTCTGAGCACTGGTCCAAGTACTGGGGATACAAAGAATGGGAAAGAACAGTGCCTTCTCCCATGTGGCTCATAGTCTGATGGGGAAGACAACATGCAAACAACCAGGGACCAACAGCAAACATACAAGATAAACTCAAGCCAATCAACAGAGGGAAGGGAGTAAAACTAAGGAGGACTGGGAAAGGCTTCTTGTAGGAGGGGTTTAAGCTAGGCCAACTTAAAGACACACTAGACATCAAACAATCTTTGGACATGCTTATTACAAGACAAATCCAGTCCTCTCAATGGTGCTTGTGGACAGATTAATGCCTTTAGGCAGTGGCTCTCTGATAGGAAGGAACCCAGGAAGACAAAAGTCAGAGATCAGGAGGGAAAGAATTCCAGGAAGGAAGGACAGTCAGTAAAAGTGCCCAGTTTGGAGATGGTGTGTCTTGTGCATTGAAGAGCAAGAAGGGCAGTATTTCTAGACCAAAGTACACTGAGGAATAAGGTGTAAGAAGACTAGGAAGGTAGGATGAGTCTGTGCTATGAAGGGCTTTGAACACAAATAGAGGATTTTGTATTTGATCCTGGAAGTAACTGGGAGTCACTGGAGTTTATTGAATGGGGTAGAGTATGAAAAGTTTGGATCTCTCATTTTAGGCAGATCGGTTTGACCATTAAGTGGAAGATGGACCATTATAGGGAGAGACTTGAGGAAAGCAGGACAGCTAGCAAGCTATTGAACTACCTTGTGAGATGTGAGGTGATTAGGTTCTGCTCCAGGGTAGTGGCAATCAGAAGAGAGAAAGGGACAGAAATGAGAGAAGTGGTCAAGGTGCAATTGACAGGACTTAGTTGGCAAAAAAGATTGTATGGGGCAGGGTGAGGAAATGTGAAGAGTTGAGGATGAAATCTGAGCTTTGAGCCTGCATGCCTGCATGCCATATCCATGGAAGGATAGTAGAACCCTCAATAGTAATAGAAAAATGGAGAAGGGAAAACTTGGGAGAGGCAGCTAATCAGTTCAGATGTGAATATGTGATGTATAAGATCCTCTTTGTAACATATAATAAGCAGCTTGGACATGTGATGCTGGAGGTCAGGAGAGAGGTTAGTACTGGGTCCACACATTCTGGAATCATGAGAATGACATGATACTTGAGTATATTGGAGCTGAAGACATTGGCAAATGAAATAATATAAAGGAAGAAAAGGGCCCAGAACTGAGCCTTGGGGAACCCTCATGATTAGTGGGAGTGACTTGAATGATGATCCAGAAAGAGGGATTGAGAAGGAGCAGTTGGCAGGAGAACCAGCAGAGAAGAGTCTCACAAAAACTTCGTAAGAAAAGAGATTCAAGTAGAACAGAGTGATCAGCTGTGTCCAAGGCTGGAGAGTGCTCAAGGTGGGGAAAGATTAGGGAAAAGGCCATTGGATGTGCTGATTAGGAGATCATGGGGAACTTTGTAGGGAATAGATTTGTTCAAATAATTGGGGTGGAAGTTAGACTGAAGAGAGTTAAGAAGAGAGTGAGAGGAGAGGAAAGGGAGGCATCTATCATAGAGAACGTTTTTCTTTTTTATTAATTTGTTTTAAACTTAAATACTAAAACTTAAATTCACAATAAGAAAAGAAAAAAAAAACACTGCCATGTGCACAGTAGAACATAAGAGAGGATTCAAAATATATAGTAATAAATATCCGTTTCAAGAAATCCTATATAATAAATAAATACTATGCATTTTGTTGAGAACTGTCCATGTTTTTATTTGCTTCCTTAAAAGTTTTCTTTTGTTCTCTGCTGTGTGATTTTTATTTTGTCTTTTTTTCCCCTTTCTCCCTCCCCTCTTCCAAGAAGGCTACAATTAAGCTTGTGTGTGTGTGTGTGTGTACATACATATATGTGTGTGTATACACATACATATATACACACTCCTACATGCATACATACATAAACATATATGTACATATACATACATATACTATATCTATATCTATATATCATACTATATATATCTATATCTGATATCTATAATCATACTCATATATAAACATATACATTCATATGCATCTATATAAGACCATATTATACTTGTTTGTCCATTGTTTCTCTGAGGGTGGATAACATCTTACTTGATAAGTGCAAGTCTTTCCATATTTTTCTAAGTCCACCAACTCATCAGCAATATTCTAACCTTATACTTTCTAGTTATTTTGAATTGTCCAAAATAATATTGATTAATATGACTGACATATAGTGCAGTTTGCTTATTTTTCTCTTTTGATTAAATCTATTTTAGCTTTAACTTTTGTCTGAGATTATGATTACCACCCCTGCTTTTCCTAATAGGGTCTATCCCTGATCTTTATTTTATGTTTGTGTGTATCTCTTATTTCCTATCCCTCCTGACTCCTCTACTTTCCTTCTACCCACCACCTTGCCCTCCTATTATTAACCTAACCCCCTCCAAAGATCCCTCCTTTATCCTTTCCCTCCACCCTTTCCCCTTATCCTCTTGTTTCTATCTGAATTTAGAAGACTTTTGTAGCCCTCTAAATATATGTTATTCCCTCTTTGTCCCATTCCCATCAATCTAGACACCCTTCCAAACCCCTCATCCTATTCCCTCACTCAGTTCTTTATAAATTTGGAAGACTTTTATTCCCTTCCAAATGTATATATTGTTCTCTCTTTTACCCAGATATGATGTGAGTAGCATTCCCTCTAAAGATCCCTCTTTTATCCACTCCCCCCTCCTTATCCTCTTAGCCTTTTATTTGTTTCTGAATTTAGAAGACTTTTATATCCTTCTAGATATATACGTATTGTTCTCTCTTTAACCCATGCCCAGTGACAGTAGGGTTCTGGAACTACCTTCTTCCCCCATCTAATTCCTTTGTGTCAATTCTTCCTCTTGCCCCTCATTTGCATAAGATAATTCCTCTTTTTACCTTTTCCTAATTGGTTTTACTTTTTAGAATCATTCCATATTCAGGTCTACCCTAATCTTTCTTTTGAACTATTCAATTACTAATAACAATCTTAAACATATGTCTTACATTTCCTCATATAAAAAGTAAACAATCTCTCCTTACTGAGTCCCTTGTAATTAGTCTTTGATGTGTACCTTATATTTCTCTTGGATCTTATATGTCAACTTTTCTATTAAGTTCAGGTATTTTTGCAACAAAATCCTAAAAGTCTGTCAATTCATTGAATGTCCTTTATTTCCCCATTAAGGATTATGCCTAACTTTGCCGGGTATGATATTTTTGGCCACCACCCCAGTTCTTTTGCTCTTCAATATATAGTGTTCCAAAACTTGTGGTCTTTTAGTGTCACTGCTGCTAGGTCTTGTGTGGTTCTTTTCTTTCTTTTTCTTTTTCTTTTTCTTTATTTTTTTGGGAGGCAATGGGGTGAAGTGACTTGCCTAGGGTCACACAGCTAGCAAGTGTCAAGTGTCTGAAGCCAGATTTGAACTCAGGTCTTCATGAATCCAGGGCCAGTGCCCTATCCAGTGCACCATCTAGCTGCCCCCTTGTGTGATTCTAATTATGGCTCCACCATATTTGAATTGTTTTCCTTGCTGCTCATAATATTTTCCCTTTGGCTATGATATTCCTGTAGGTTTTCCTCTGAGGATCTTTTTCAGGTGATGATTGGTGGATTTTTTCTATTTCTACTTCTTTCCCCCTTGTTCTAACACTTCAAGACAATTTTCTTTAATTATTTCTTGTATTATTGTATCAAGATTCTTTTTTTTTATTGCAGCTTTCAGGTACTCTAATTATTCTTAGGTTTTCTTGTCTTGATCTGTTCTCCAGATCAGTTGCTTTTTTTTTCAAGAGATGTTTCACATTCTCTCATATTTTTTCATTCTTTATATCTTATCCTATTATTTCTTGGTTTCTTATGATTTTGCTGGCTCCCCCCTTGCCCAATTCTAATTTTCAAGAAGACATTTTCTTCCTTAAGATTCTGGATCTTCTTTTCCAGTTAGCTGACTTTCTTTTTACAATTTTGTTTTTCTTGGATTGTTCACATATTTTAAAAAAAATTCTTCATCAGTCTCTTTCATTTGATTTTTAAAGTCTTTTTTAAGTACTTCTATGAGTTTTTTTTGGGGGGGGGCAGATGACCATTTGATATTATTCTTTGGGGTAGGAGAGGCTTTTTTTGCTTCAAGTATCCTCCTCTGAGGATGAACCCTGATTTTCTCTATTCCCACTGTAACTTTCTGTAGGTGAGTTCTTTCTCCTTTGCCTGTTTTTTTTTTTGGGGGGGTGGTAGCAGCTTATTATTATAATCACCTCTAATCCTGGGTATGGGGGATGGTGCCTCTGGCCTCAGATCCTCCTTCATTTCTCCCCTCTGGCTTGGAACTGAAACCAAGAACTCCATCCTCCTGTAAGTACCCACAGCTAGTAGCATCCCCACCCTACTGCCTCTGCACTCACCTGGCATGTGCTAGTTCCTTCTTGCCCAAGGCCACCTCTGGGCAACATAGCTGGGTCTGGTGTCCCTTATCATCAGAGGTTTACTCAATCTTTCCTTGCTCAGATGCCCAACTCCCCACACTATCCAGGAGGTGAAAATTCCTGTGGCTGGGGCTGAGGCTACCTCTCAACCCAGCTGGTCCCAGGGCTCACCACTTGCTCTTTCAGCAGGACTAACCTGGAGGTGTTTAGACTTCACAAGGATCAAACCTTGGTCCTGGGATTTTTCTTCAGATCTTCTTTGGTTGTCCCAGGACGACCACTGTTCTGCCCCAACTCTTGTTTATTTTTATTGCTCTACATTTGCCCTAAGACAATATTTCATCTTGTTTGTAGGGAAAATTTGGAGAGCTTGGGATTTTCTGATCTACTCCACCTTCTTCCCAGAATCCTCTCTACAGACAGAATTTTCAAGGAGTTTAGCCACAAAAGATGGCTCACTTGAAATTATGTAACAAATCGGAAGTGAACTCAGCATTGTCTCATGATTTTCTCCATCTTCATTTGGCAGCACATGTGTAAGAGCAAAGGCAGTGAATGGTGGGAGTCATCCAAATCTGAGGCTTGGCAGGGCAAATCTTCAATAAGGTAAGGGGGCAAAGGACCCGAGAGGAGAGGAGAGGAGTGTATAGAGGTAAATGGACTCACCAGTTGAATCATGATGGAGAAGGGAGGTGGATATAGTTAGTACAAAGATGATGGGTTGGGAAAGAACTGAGGGGTGGGGGGATTGGATGTCATAAAGAAGATTAAAAAACAGTGTTTGGGGATGCAAGGTGGAGGGAGTGGGAGTGGAGGAAAAACGACACACTGTCATCAGATAAGGGAATTCCAGACTTCGTGAATATGGAAGTGGATGATAGGTGATAGCAAGGTCTGGGATATGAGCATCTCTGTATAAAGCTGTAGTGGAGTAGCGGGAAATGGACGAGTTTAAGAACTAGGACATTGGGGTTTTGGAAAGAGTATCAACATGTATGTTGAGGTCAGTTACTTCATTTTCCCTGGGCTGCTGTATTTGGTTTAAACTTGACAAGTATGGTTCCCCCAGGATAAACTTATCACCTAAAATCTCATACTCTTAGAGACTGGTTCAGCTTTAACACTCAGCAAGTCCCCAGAGTCCTCTGTTGTTCTCCCCTCTTCCTGGAGGGCTGAAAGGCACTGAATTCTTCCTGAGAACTTCCTTTCTCAGGCTCTTCCAGCTAAGCTCATTTCTGTCAGCTGCTCTGCTTGGTTTGGGTTCCATAAACACCGGCAGCCCCTTTTGCAGTTTCTCTGTGCCTATTGTCTTCCTCTGTTAGACTGTGAGCTTCTTGGTCACAGGGACTGTCTTTCTGTTTCTTATTTAGATCCTCAGGGTTTAGCACATATGTGACACATACCAGGCACTCAACAAATGTTCATTGACTGACTGGCTGCTCATGGGCAAATAGGAGTTAGGGAGCAGAGAAGCACTGAGAGCCAGACACTGAACTCAGAGGAAAGAAGGTGAGTGTGTAGGTCAGCATAACATCCATTAGAATAATAATGGGCTTGTAAATATAGACTGAGTGAATGTCAAAGGGGGAGAGATTGCTGAGTGAAGGAGGAGAGGGAGAGTCTGGAAGTAGCAACAGGCAACAAGGAGTATCCAGATTCTCCCACCTCGACCTGTGAATTGGAAAAGGGAGGGAATAAGGAGTTAAAGGCCACCTAGTACAAGAATCCAAATTAACAAAAGAAACTGTCACTTAGTCATAGTCTTATGCATCTGAGACATAGTTTGACTTCATGAATCAGGATTCCAAGCTCAGTGTACTTGTGAAACTCTTTTTTATATCACAATATCAAAGACAGACTGATAAGAGTCATTTCTTTCTTAACTCCTGGAAATTAAGCCACTGTTTTGGAGTTATGTTCATTACGAAGGATGAGCAAACCCTTCCAGGAAGAACAGAAACAAATGGTGATCGTACTTGGCCATTTATTGGGTTAGCAGAGTTTCCTAATTTAATTCCTGAAGAATCAGTTTTTGGTATGACTTTAATCTTCATCATTGGTCAGGAAATTGAATTTGCACACAGCCTTCAATAGGAAGCACAGAAAATACTATTTGGGACAGGCAGATCAAAGCTGGGGACTTGATATAGAAATCTTGTATGAGCACACACACACACACACAGCTTAGAGAAAACAAACACACTGGAAAAAATAAAGCCAAAAAATACAACTCAATAAGAAGGCGATGTCTAGAAACCATGAAACTGGATAAACTAAGGGGAGGGAATTCTCAAGCGAGATTTTGGGGCTGTCAAATTCATTACCCTTGGAGATCAATTTGAGCTCCAACATTGCTATTTCCAGGAAGAACTACAAACACCCCCTCTGCATGTAACCGCCCCCCCCCCCCCCCCCCCTCTCCCCCCCCCCCCCCCCCCACATCTTTGTCTAGATAGATGGAGTCAGCAGTCCGGGAAGTTATTTGTGTTTCCTGAACAAGGTCACTGTCTGCCTCTACAACAATATATAATATCTAACAGAATAAACAGAGACAGCAGGTGGAGAAGTTCGTTGTTTTCTCTCTCAGTCTAAGGGGCATGAAGGTGCTGTGGTGATAGATGTCAAGAGGACCAACATAAAGAAAATCACTCTGAGAATGCTGGGATTAGTTCCTGATTTATCAAATACCAGGGGAAAAAAACAGTCAGATTTTTCACTTCTCAGAATTGCTTCTAATGGGGGGAACCAGTGGCAAAACAAACCCACATCATCAGGTGGTCATTTAAACAAACTTCTATATAAATGGGTTTTGGAGTGCATTCTCTTATAGGGGAGCACAGATTGCCACTCCCAACTGATTTACTTTGCTAACAAAAGTATCTTTTCCTCAATGCAAGACAGACAAGCGGGAGAGGGACAGTGATTTTCTTTCTTTAATGCAAATGAAAAGGGTTCTGCAAGGGAACTAATGAGTCTTGTCTGGGAGCAGAATAATATTTTGTGATAATGATGTATTTAACTTCCAACATCTCACAATTAAAAATAAAAATTCTGATAACACAGATCATAGGGCAACAAACTCCTAAGTTCGCTTATCCATCCAATCCAACCATTTCTTTGTAAATTAGATTTCATTTTATTTCCAAGTAACAATTATTTATTTTCTCTCCTTTTCACCCCAAACCACTGGACAAAAAAAAAGAAAGATAAAACTCTTGTAACAAATATGTATAGTCAAGTGAAAACAAATTCCCCCGTTGGCCATGTCCAAAAATGCATTTCATTCCGGATATTTAGTCTTTTATTCATTTTAGGTCTTCTCAATCATGATTGGTCATTGATGTTATCAGAGTTTTAAGTCTTTTGGAGTTACTGTTCATTTTCACAGTATAATTGTTATTTTATTAATAATTTTCCAGATTCTGTTGCCTTTAATCTACATCATTAAAATCTTCCCAGGTTTCTCTGTAACAATTTTTTTTCTGATAAAGGTCTCATTTTCAAGATATTTAATTAACTCATTCAAATTTATAAAACTACGGGCCATTCTTCCATTAAAAATATTAAAGGACACGAACCAACCACTTTCAAGAGAAGAAATCCAAGCTACCAAAAGCCATATTAAAAAGAATGCTCCACATCACTAAAAATAAGAGGAATTAAAATTAAAGCAACTCTGAGGTTTCATTTCCCCCCATATTCAAACAACACTGCCTGGGTCATTTTCCTACATATGCACTGTCACTACCTTGCTAAAAACAACAGAGAAGCAAAAAAACATTCATTGGCACTACATTATTTCCCACCAAAAAAAGTAAAAAAAAAAAATCTCTAACTGATTAGCCTGGCTTCAATGGCTCTTTAATGTGTTTCCCCAAAGGTCCCTTGACATGTTTGCTTCATTCCATTCTCCTTCATGTGTTTCATGCTCCAGTGAAGCTGGTATATGATAACCATGATGATAACTGCCATTTACACAGGCTCAGTTTCCAGAGCACTTTATATACATTATTTCATTTGGCCTGATACTTATTAGCACTTAATAATTGTATATTGATTATTTGAACCTCATAACAATCTTTATGAGATAAGTATTACAGATATTATTATTTGCCATTTCACAGATGGGGAAACTGAGACTCAGGCTAAGGTAATTGCCTGAGGTTCATAGCTAGTAAATATCATGGGCAAGATTTGAACCCAGGTCTTCTTGACTCCCAGTTCTATACTGGCTCCACTCTGCCGTGCTTCTCTAAATGTGCCCTGTTCTGTCCTGGATCAGAAAATGTTTAAAACATTTTCTATTCCTAAAATACTCTCTTTTCCCTACTCCACTCACTACTTTCAAGCCATCAAGGCTCAGGCCCAATGCTTTCTCCAACATGAAACTTTCTCTGACCAGGCTTCCTCCTCCAATCCTCAAAGAAACTGGATGCAACCATGACTTTCTTGAGATGCTCACAGTGTTTTGTCCCATTCTTTCATACTTATAATCTCTACTTTCTGGTTTACTAGTATGCTGGGCTTATCACCCAAGTGCTACTATTAGATGGCCCTACAGACTGTAAACTCTTTGAAATGAATGACGGCCTCACCCAACATTTAAGGATTATTTGTTAAGGGCTCATTGTTTACAGAAGATCATGCGATGTACTGGGGCAGGAGGAATAAGGTTTAGTAGACACAGGCTTTCTGTGGAGTTTCCAGACTTAATTGTAGGATCTTAGATCAAGAATTGAAAGAGACTTAAGAAGTCATCTGGTCCACCCCCCTCATTTAAAAGATGAGGAAACATTCCCCCAAAGGTGATACAGTTTGCTGAAGGTCACTCCTATATTAGCCAGGATAAGAATTCAGGACGTCTGATTCTTAATCCAGCCGTTTTTCCACTTTGCTAACCCATAAAACATCTTGTGCAGTCAGCTGGGCACTGTGCCAACCTAGCTACCCTTACACTCACTCAGATCGGGAGTTCATAAATAGTTTTGGGTCATAGATCTCTTGAGCAGTTTGGTAAAGCCTACAGACCCCTTTCCATAATCGTGGTTTCTTCTACTTCCATAATTCAAGGAAATGCTAATTTTTCGTTAGAGGGTAGCGAAAATAAAGTCATAATTTTCTCCATTCAAGTTAATGAATACCCTGAAATCTATCCACTGATTCCCTGGGTTTATAAGTCTTGCCTTAGGCATATTTTATTTTAAATGACTGATAACTTTGAATTTTCCATGACCTTCATTTCCAAATATATTGCCTACCACCTTTCTGGCCCAAAAGGCCATCACCTGTAGCAAATAACAAGAAAGGGAGAAAAAAAGAGCAATATAACCACCTAAGCAACATATCAACGGAGTCAACCATACATTCCTGTTATTCAGCCGTAATTCCCCCTCCTCTGCTGACAAGACAAAGAGGTGAGTTTCCTCATTTCTTCTTTAAGCCAATCTTGTTTATTATAATTACATAGCATTTTTTCTAGAGTTCACTTCTATGTTATCTTTAGTTTAGGATTCCCTACCTCCCTCTAACCTTCATACTGAGAAAGCACATACTGAGAAAGCAAGAAAAACAAAACCTGTTTTATATATACATATATATGTGTGTGTGTGTGTATGTATTCATGCTAAGCAAAATACACTATTAACCAAATTCCATAGCATTTAGCTGATCTCATGTATTATTTTAAAATAATTTTGTTAGTATCTTTTATTTTACATCACCTAAATTCACTTCTATATCCTTTTCCTTCCCTCCCCCTCCAAAACAGCTATTCCATATAGCAAATAATATCTTAGAAAAAAGAAAACAAAAGGGAAAAAAAAGAAAAGCTGATCAATACACATCTAAAGAAATCTCACAATATATCCAATGTTCCACATGGACTCCCTTCCCCTTCAACCCTCCCTACAATACACACATACACACATATATTCACATATCTATCTGCAAAGCAGTCAGGGGAGGTATCTTCTCATATGTCCACTTCAGGGCCAAGTTTGCTTTCTATCATTTTGCAAAATGAATTTTTAAAGGATTTTGGGGTTGTTTTCATATGTAAATTATGATAGTCATTGTGTAGCTTGTTTTCTCGGCAAGGCTCATTTCACTGCATTGTTCATGCATGGCTTTCCACACTTCCTTGTATTCATCATATTCTTAAAAAACAGCTTTTATTTTTGTTTATCATTATCCTTTTTGGATTACAATTAATTTATTTTTCCTCTCATTTTCAAGATTTCTTCTTTTGTGCTTAGTCTGGGTTAAGTGTTTGTCAGGTTTCTAACTTTTTTAAAATTCACATTCGATTAGGTTAGTTCCCTCCGTTTCTGTGTTGTTGATGTATGTTATTAGAGATGTGATTTTTCACCTGATGAATGTATTTGGGTGCTTTAGCAAAAATTTTGGCAAGTTTTTCCATGATTTCCATGATTATATTGTCTTTCAAATACTTTTCATTTTTTTCTTTGATCCATTGTTTAAGGTTTCATTATTAAGTCTCAGATGAGACTCGTGTCTTTTTTTTTTTTGCTCCTCAAACCAATTACCAATTTGATAGAGTTGTAGTCTTTAAAGGGGATATTTAGCATTTATACCTCTTTTTGCATTTATTTGAAGTATCTTTGTGCCTTAATACAGGGTTGATTTTTGTAAAATTTGCATATGGTATTGAGAAATATGCATATTATTTAGGAGTCCCACTGAATAGACACCATACATTTCCTAGTAGTAATTTATCTAGAAAATTGCACAATTCTACATTTTGCCTCTTACTGATCTTTCTGTTAAATTTGAACAACTCTGTTAGAAGAATATTAAAGTTTCCCACTATTATTTTGTTACTATGTCTTCTTGTATTTGATTTATTCTTTCCTTTATGAATTTAGATGCTATTTGTTTTGGAGTATCTATGTTTTTGCATTGATATTGATTTGCTGTCCATGTGTTCTTCCATCATAATATAATTTCTTAGTTTTTTTCCCCTAATTTACATTACCAATTTTTGGTTTTGCTTTTCCTGACAGCATGATTGCAGCTTCTGCTTTTTTTGAGGGACAGGGATTTACCTGATGCAGAGTAAATTTTCTTTTATCTTCTCATTTTTATTCTATGCATGTAATTGGTTTTTAAATGTGTTTTGTGTATGCAACTGGTGGGTTTTGGTTTTCATATTCAATGTCACTTTCTTTCATTTTATTGGATTATTTAATCCATTTAACAAAAGAAAAAAAGGTGATTTCCATTTTCTGAGTTCCAGTGCTTCTTCACACATTTACTAGCTGTATGAACTTGGGAAAGTCACTTAATCTTTATCAGCCTCAGTTTCCTCATTTATAAAATGTAGATAACAGCTGCTACTTCTAAAGTTGTTGTGAGTTAATACATTAAAAAGCAAATTGTTAACTTTAAGATACTACATAGAAGTTTATTTGATATTATTATCACCACCACCACCATCATCATTGCTAACATTACTGCTTCTCAAAACATTCTGCTTGTCCAGAGTTCCTGGTAAGTGATGGCAATCATGACTGACCAGCAAGGCTGAGCAAGGCCAAGCAGGACTTTACCAAAAATCAAAAATATTCCTTCCCATGACTATAGCTTTGGAAGATGTATTCTAGCTTTGCTGTTTGCTACCTGTGTGGCACTGGGCAAGTAATCCAATCTATTGACCTTGTTTTCCTCATGTGTTAATATGATCTCTGAGGCCACTTCTAGCTCTAAATCTATGACCTTAGGAGCTAAGAAAAAATGTTTGGAAAGTAAGGAGACCCTTCTTCTGAATAATTTTGTACTTAGCTGTGTGGAGCCTATGATTCCCTAATTGAATGTAAACTCCTTAAGGGCAGGCACTATTTTATTTTTATCTTTATATATTAGAACTTGACACATAGAGATAGAAATGACTGGTACTGGGATTTTATTGATAAAGGGAGCTCTTTGATGTGGAAATTCTCTCTCCAAATACAGGTCAGCACCTTTTTTGCTTCTTTCTGTCTTAGAGAGCAATTTAGAACCCTGGGAGATTTAATGATTTGTCCATGGTCATAATCCACTATACACCAAATACGAAACTTGAATCCAAATGTTCCAGATTAGAAGCTGGTCCTTTACCACTATTCTGTGCTGTCTCAAATACCAGGCACATTGTACATATTTAATAAGTGTTTGTTGAATTTGATTGAACTGAACTGAATGACACAGGTACTTCCCTTCTTCTTCTGAATGAAGGCATGTGGATGTTTTATTTTTAATGATTTGGGTAGTACATGCATACCCTTTTATATAAATAAATAAAATCTTTACTGATTTGTCAGGGGTCCTTGAATTTTTTTAAAGGAGTTTGGTTTGAATCAAAGGCTATAGAGCAAATTGTCAGAATTAGGTCCTTCAAAAACACAGGAGTGAGGTAGAGGGCTACAAACTAGCCTTTGAGGCCTCTCCTGCTTCATGAAAAAGGGAGGCACTTGGAACAAGGGGAGGAGGAGCTTTTGAAATAAGTTAACATCTGCCCTAATGCACAGTCCCTGGGGGAAAACAGAAGAGCTAGAATTGGAACTGGTGGCCACCAAAGGCAGGTTCTGAATTCTTGACTTCCTCTCCTCCATCCACCAGGAGAGAAGCGCTCATCTGAAAAGCCTTCCTCACTCATTCTGCTCTGTCTCAGGCCTTTTCAAGCAAAGAGCCCCAAGTTAAGATTTGGTAAGGTTAAATATGGCCTAAAAATCAATGATCCTGCCAAGTCAATGACTTCTTTCAATGGAGACAAGGGCTAGATGCTTTCTTCATTTTAAAATCAGTAACTAGGATAAAGACACGAATGACATGGATATCCAATTTACAGAGGTGATGCAAAGTTCACAGAGAGTGTGATGAATTTTTGTTTTTTTTTTAATTCAGAACTTAAACATCCCCAAAGACTGTTTTCATACTTTATTTCATAAAGCCTGCATCTTTTAAAAGGTATATAATATATTTGCATATTTTCTTCTTTGTTTCTGATCTTTTGATTTTTATTTATTCCTTTTGGGAGGGATCTATGGGTCTACAAGAACTTTTGCACTAATTGATATATTCTTGGATTTAGATCTTCCTCTGCATCCTTACTTCTTAAGTTGGGGCTTTTGGCCAGGGATAGGCTTTTCTCTTTAACACATTTTTTTTTGTTTTATTTTAAAATTTATTCATTTGTTAACATTCATTTTAAAAATTTTGAATTCTAAGTTCCCTTCCTCCCTCCTACCAATCCCTCATCCATTAAGAAGGAACCTATATGAAGCAAAAACATATTTCCATATTAACAATGTTCCAAAAAAGAAAAAAAATTGATAAAAAATAAAGTTTAAAAAGTCTATTTTAATCCACACTCAGAGTTCATCAGTTCTCTCTCTGGATGTGAATAGCACTTTTCATCATAGATCCTTTGGAATTGTCTTGGATCATCGTATCGATCAGAATAGCTAAGTCATTCACAGTTGATCATTGTACAACATTGCTGTTACCATGTACAATGTTCTGGTTCTGCTCATTTCACTTTGCATCAATTCAGATAAGTATTCCCAGGTTTTTCTGAAACCATTCTCCTTGAAATTTCTTACAGCACAATAGTATTCCATCACAATCATGTACAACTACTTGCTCAGTCATTCCCTAATCTGTGAGCATCCCTTCAATTTCCAATTCCATGACAACATGAAAACAACAGTTATAAGTAGTTTTTCACGTATAGACCCTTTCCCTTTGTCTTTGACCTCTTTGGGATACAGGCCTGGTAGTGGTATTGTTGGGTCAAGGGGTATGAACAATTTTATCACAGCTTTGGGCATAGTTCCAAATTGTTCTCCAGGATAGTTGGACCAGTTCCCACTAACAGTGTATTAGTGTCCTTGTATTCCCCAATCACCTCCAGCATTTATCATTTCCCTTTTTTGCTATGTTAGCCAAACTGATTGATGTGAAGTGGAACTTCAGAGTTGTTTTGATTTACATTTCTTTAATCAACAGTGATTTAGAGCATTTTTTAACATGACCTCTGACAGCTTCCATTTCTTTTTCTCAAAATTCCCTGTTCATCTCCTTTGACCACCTGTCAACTGGGAGTGGCACTTATTTTTATAAAATGGGTTTATTTTCATATGTATTTTTGAAATGGAGTCTTTAACAGAGAAACTTGCTGTACATTTCCCCCCAGTTTCCTGCTTTTCTTCTAATTTTTGCTGAATTGGTTTTGTTCATCAAAATCTTCTTAATTTCATGTAATCAAGATTATCTATTTAGAGAGGATCCCATAAGCTACTTTATCTCTTGTTTGGTCATAAACTTCTACTTTGTACATGTGATAACATTTCCAATGTTCCCCTAATTTGGTTATGATATCACCTTTTACTCTAAATAATTTTATTCATTTTGACATTATTTTGGGAAGTAGTATAAGATGTTGGTCTATGCCTAGCTTCTGCCAGACTACTTTTCAGTTTTTTTCCAGTAGTTATTTTTCAAAGAGAGAGTTTAATAAAACTGAAAGTTTGATTTTCAGGATTTCCATTTTGGTGTTTAATTGGTGATTGTTAATTTGTACTTTTTCTAGATTTTTTACTTGCATGCTCAATTCATTGATCTAATCTTTCTCTCTTTTATTAATGTAAGCATTTAGAGATATAAATTTTCCTGTTAGTACTGCTTTGACTCCATCCCCCAAATTTTGGGATATTATTTCATTGCTATCATCCTCTTTAATGAAATGATCTTTTTTTTCCCTATGATTTGTTCTTGATCCACTCATTCTTTAGGGTTAGATTATTTAAATTCCAATTATTTTTAATTTATACTTTATAGCCCTTTATTGAATGTAAATTTAATGCATTATCATCTGAAATGGATGCATTTAATATTTCTAATTTTCTTCATTTGTTTGTGAGGTTTTTGTGCCCTAATACAATCAATTTTTTGTAAACGTGCTATGTATAGCTGAAAAAAAATGGTGTACTTCTGTCTATTCCCACTCATTTCCCCCCAGACATCTATCATATCTTAAATTCCATTCAATTCCTTAACTTCTTTCCCATCCATTTTATGTTTAGATTTGTCTACCTCTAAGAGAGGAAAGTTAAGATCCCCCACTAGTATTGTTTTACTGCCTATTTCCTCCTGTAATGCATTTAACTTTTCCTTTAAGAATTTGGATGCTATGCCATTTTGAGTGTATATTGCTATTGCTTCATTATTTCTGGTACCTTTTACCAAGATGTAGTTTCCTTGCCTATATCTTTTAATTAGTTCTATTTATGATTTTGCTCTATCTGAAATCATGATTACTATCTCTGCCTTTATTTTTTTTTACTTTAGCTGAAGTATAATAAATTCTGCTACAGCCCTTTATTTTAACTCTGTGTGTGTCTTCCTGTTTCAAATGTTTTTTTTTTTTTTGTAAACAATATATTGTTGGATTCTAGTTTCCAATCCATTCTGCTACCAGCTTCTGTTTTGTGGGTGAGTGCATCTCATTCACATTCACAGTTACAACTAACTTTATATTTCTCCCACCTCATTTTCTTTTGTTTCTCTCTCTCTCTCCCCCTCCCCCTCCCCCTCCCCCCTCCTTCCTCAAAATATGTTTTTCATCTCAACACTGCCTCTTTTAAACCACCCTCCCTTTTATCAGACCCCACCACTTTCTCTGATCCTTTCCTACTTCCATGTTGGCTAGGATATATCTCTATACCCAATTGAGTGTGTGTGTGTGTGTGTGTGTGTGTGTGTGTGTAGTCTTCCCTCTTTGAACCAGTTCAGATGACAATGAGATTCAAGCATTAACCCTCCACACACACAATATTTCCAGGTCAAAGAGAAAATATTTCAAACAGACAGCAAGGTACTATTCAATATGATGGAGCCACCATCAGGATCACACAAGATTTAGTGGTTACCATTTTAAAGGAGTAGAGGGCTTGGAATATGATATTCCAGAAGACAAATGAGCTAGGATTACAACTAAGAATAACCCACCCAGCAAAACTCAATATAATCCTTTGAAGGAAAATTGATATTTAATGAAATAGAACAGTTTCAAGCATTCTTAATGGAAAAACCAGAGCTGCATAGAAATTGTGACTTTCAAATACAAGACTTAAGGGAACCATAAAGAGATAAAGATTAGGGGCAGCTATGGCAGAGTGGATAGAGCTCTGGCCTTGGAGTCAGGAGAACCTGAGTTCAAATTCAACCTCAGACACTTGACACTTACTAGCTATGTGACCCTGGGCAAGCCACTTAACCCTGATTGCCTCACCAAAAAAAAAATGGGAAAAAGAGAAAAAGATTAAAGAAAAATTGTAAGGGATTCAAGATTAAACTGTCTACATTCCTATTTGGGAAGATGAGAGATGTAATTCTTTTTTTTTTGAGTTTGAGGTGTCCTTTTCAATTTTTTTTATTAATAAATTTATTTATTTTTAGTTTTCAACATTTACTCCCACAAGATTGTAAGTTCCAAATTTTCACCCCATCTCACCCCTACCCCCATCCCAAGATGGCATACTTTCTGAATACCCCTTCCCCTAGTCTGCTTTCCCTTCTATTTCTTCCCCCCTTTCTCTTATCCTTTTCCCCTTCTATTTTCCTGTAGGGCAGGATAGATTTCGGTACCCAATTTCCTGTATTTCTTATTTCTCAGTTGCATATGAAAACATTTTTTTTAATAATTTAATTAATTAATTAATTTATTTTTTTAATAATTTAATAATTTTTTTCCTTCCAACTACCCTAATGCTGACAAAGGTCTCATGAGTTACAAATATCATCCTTCCATGCAGGAATGTAAACAGTTCAACCTTAATAAGTCTCTTATGATTTCTCTTTCTGGTTTACCTCTTCATGTTCCACTTGAGTCTTGTATTTGAAAGTCAAATTTTTTATTCAGCTCTGGTCTTTTCATCAAGAATGCTTGAAAGTCCTCTATTTCACTGAATGACCATTTTTTTCCCCTGCAGGATTACACTCAGTTTTGCTGGGTAGGTAATTCTTGGTTGTAATCCTATCTCCTTTGCCCTGCAGAATATTATATTCCATGCCCTGCAGTCCCTTAATGTAGAAGCTGCTAAATCTTGTGTTATTCTGATTGTGTTTACACAATACTTGAATTGTTTCTTTCTGGATGCTTGTAATATTTTCTCCTTGACCTAGGAACTCAGGAATTTGGCTACAATATTCCTAGGAGTTTTCCTTTAGGGATCTCTTTCAGGAGGAGATCGGTGGATTCTTTCAACTTCTATTTTGCCCTCTGGTTTTAAAATATCAGGGCAGTTTTCCTTGATCATTTCTTGAAAGATGATGTCTAGGCTCTTTTTTTGATCATGGCTTTCAGATAGTCCAATAATTTTTAAATTCTCTCTCCTGGATCTATTTTCCAGGTCAGTTGTTTTTCTAATGAGATATTTCACATTGTTTTCTGATTTTTCATTCTTTTGGATTTGTTTTACAGTGTCTTGATTTCTCATAAAGTCACTAATTTCCAATTCCTCTATTCTAATTTTTAAGGAAATATTGTCTTCGGTAGTCTTTTGGACTTCCTTTTCCATTTGGCCAATTTTGCTTTTTAGGGCATTCTTCTCCTCATTGGCTTTTTAGACCTCTTTTTGCCATTTGGGTTAGGCTATTTTTTAAGGTGTTATTTTCTTCAGTATTTTTTTGGGTCTCCTTTATCAAGTTGTTAACTTGTTTTTCATGATTTTCTTGCATCACTCTCATTTCTTTTCCCAGTTTTTCCTCTACTTCTCTTACTTGCTTCTCAAAATCCCTTTTGACTCTTCCAAGGCCTGGGACTGATTCATATTTTTCTTGGAAGTTTTGGATGTAGGAGCTTTGACTTTGTTGTCTTCTTCTGGTTGTATGTTTTGATCTTCTTTGTCACCAAAGTAAGGTAATATAGTCCGACTCTTTTTGAGCTGCTTACTCATGATCCTGGCCAATTATTTGAGTTTTAAACTCTTTGTTAAGGTAAAAGTCTGCTTCCAATGTGGAGAATGTACTTTCCCAAGCTTCGGGGGTTTGTACAGCTCTTTTCAGAGATACCTCTAGGGACCTGTAAATTTTCGGTTCTTTCAAGGTGGTATGATAAGGGGCAAGGTGTTTCCTCTCCACTGCCACAAAAAACTCCACCCCGCCAGCACTCCTCCTCTCCCCAGGATCGCCCCTCAGAACTGTGACCCAGATCCAAGCATGGGCAAAGCAAGAGATTCCTGCCTCAACACTGGCAAAGAGATTCCTGCAATCCCCCTCTGATCAGCTACTTGATTCCCCCTCAAACTGTCAGCCAGAAGCTCAGGAGGCAGCTGCTGCCTGCGCTTCTGACTTATGGCTGAGACCTAGCTTCTCTCTCTCACTGCAGTCACAGACTTTTCCCACCGACCTTCTAAGTTGTCTTTGGTGTTTGTGGGCTGAGAAGTCTGGAAATTGCCACAGCTGCCTGTGATTCAGTTCTCTGAGGCCTGTTCCAGGTTCGCTTTGTCCTGTGTGCCCACGCCGAACTGTGCTCCTCTCCCTGCCTGGCGCGATATACATTTCCAATTAACCATCCAAGTTGTCTTGGGCCGGAAATTTGTTTCACTCTGTCTTTTTGTGGGTTCTGCTGCTTTAGAATTTGTTTAGAGCCATTTTTAACAGGTATTTGGAGGGGTTTGGAGGAGAGCTCAAGCAAGTCACTGCTTTCCTTCCACCATCTTCGCTCCGTCCCCTGAGAGATGTAATTCTTAAGAATATTATTATCATTATGACACTTAAAAGGAGTTTACATAGACAGAAAGCTTATAAATGAGTTAATTATATTAGGATGAACTAAAAAAACAGATGGACAAGATAAAGGAGTGTACTGGGAGAAGGGAGATGAAGAATGGAGAAAATTATCTCATAAAAAGAGGCATTTAAGGAAGAACCTTTACCATAGAGGGGAACATACTGGTGGGCAGCCAATGCCATTTCCTTCTCCAGTTTATTTTGTAGATGAGGAAACTAAGGTAGTAAGTGTCTGAGGCCAAATTTGAACTCGGGAAAATGAATCTTTGTGACTTCGGGTCCACTGTGTCACCTAGCTACTCAAAAAGAGAGAGAAAGATAAACAGAAGAAAATAGGATGTGGTGAAGTGTCCCAAGTTTCAAACTTTTTCTGCTCTACTGTTTTCAGAGTTATTTCTGGGGGAGTTAGCATGTCTTTCATGATTTCAAGGTGGTGTGATGCAGGGAGAGGAGTAGTCACTGCTCCACCCCTGGCAGTCTGCATAAATACTTTTCCCCTTGCTATATTTTGGAAGGGGGTGGTAAACCCTTCTTGTTCTTGTCTTGGATCTTATAAATTTTTTCCCATAAAACCTTCACCTACATAATATGGACCCCACTGGATTTTGAGATTGAAAATGCTGGATCTTTTTGGCCCTATTCAGCCTCCACTTCAGGAAAGATTACTAGGCACCTTCTGAGCACCTATTTTTCTATACTAAGCATATCCTGGCTATTCTAGAGCAGCAAAATCTCACATCTCCCTCCCTCCCTGAGCTCACTGATCTCCCTTTTGCTGCCCCTTGACATAGTATCTTAAAAGCAACATTTGTCTCTGGTCAAACCTTCTTGGAAGCTGGACTCATTTACTTTGGTGGTAATGGTAGTGTAGCCACTTTCCTGTTATCCATGGGCTTCTGGCTGACTTTTTATGGAATTAAGGAGTGAATGAAGACACTTGTGTAAGTTCTCATTGAACTTCAGATTGATGAAAATTTCAGGTATTTTTTTTCTGGAGAAGGTATATGGGAGCTGGGCAGTCAGCCACCTACTGAGGCAGCCACCATGGACAGAAATCATTGATTGCTGTCAGTTCAGTAAGAGGATCAGGATTCAGAAGGTCTTGACAAAGTAAAATACTAGGCCAAATCTAATAAAATAAACTTTAATAGAGACAGATGTAAAAATTTATACTTGACTTTAAAAAACTCATCTTTAGAAACACAAATGGGATAATATGTATAAAACACTGCAATCTTCAATGTGCCATAGAAGCATTAACTATTATGATTATTCTAGTATGAGAGAGACATGGCTAGACAACAATTTTCAAGAACAAAAGCCATAGAGTTTTGTTTTTAGTGAACTGCAAATATGTGATTGAACAATGTGATGTGAATACCAAAAGAACTAATGTCATCTGACACTGCCTTAAGAGCATCATAGTACTCTGAGCCAAAGAGATGAGGGCTCTATTGAGCTGTTTATCTTGTTTTGGTCTTGTTTCTTTTTATTAAATTTTGTTTTTTTAATTAACAAAAATCAATATTCTCTCCCTCATACTCTAACTCCCCTCATTAATAGAAAATGAAAAAAGAAAGCAAAATTCTTTTAACAAATATGTATATTCAAGAAAAACAAATTCCTGCATTGACCATATCAAAAAAAATCATCTCATTCTGCATCCCAAGACAATCACTTCTCTTTAAGTTGGTGGACAGCAGCTTTCATCTTTGGTCCTCTAGAATCATGGTCAGTCATTACATTGATCAGAGTTCTTAATTTTCAAAGTTTTTTTAATCTTATCTCCTTAAGTTTCTGATACCTTCTCCCTCCCCATCTCTCCCTGAGAGGACCTTTCCTCCTACTTTATGAAGAGAGTGGTTATGTTTCATGAACTTCCTCCTCTCCCATATCCAAATGCCAACCCCCCTGATATCACCCCTCATTCTCTTGTCCAGTCTCTGACAAAAGGCTGGCCCTTCTCCTCATGACCTTGCTCCCCTCATCTCCTCTGGGACCTTGCCCATTTGATCAACACTTTCCCTCTTTCCTACAATATCTTCTTGACTTCTTCCCTGTTTCCTACAGGAAGCCTAAGCCTCCCCATCCTAAAGGAACTTCCCCTCAATCCTAATACTCCTTCAAGCTATCATTCATTGTGCTTGCATCTTTTCACAATCTTCTAGAAAAAGCTAAGAACAATTGTTGCTTCCTTTTCCTCACCTCGCATTCATTTCTCAGCACCTTGCCGTCTGGTTTTGAATCTAATCCCACAACTCAAACTCCTCTCACCAGGGAAAATAACAATAAATTTGTTTGTATGTGCAATGATTTTCTTCTCATTTCTTACACTTTTGGGGCTTTTTATAAAAGTATTTTGCATTGTTGACAACCTTTCCTCTTGGATATCCTCTTTCCATGACTTAACTGATTCCTGTTTCTCCTCCTAATATTCTAAATGCTTATTTTCAGTCTCTGTTGCTGAATTAGTGAATGAAATAGCATTTTAAGTGCTTTCTAGGTGCCAATTAGTGGGTTAAATTCTGGGAATACAAATAAAAAATGTAAATATAGTCCCTACCCTCAAGGTGTTTACAATCTAAAAGGGGAATGCTGTCCAGGGACAGGTGTTTGGGGCTAGAAAATTACAGGGATGATGAGTGGAACCATAATGCATAATGAAGTAGATTGATATGCCCTTGACTATTAATTTGATAATTCCCAAATGGAAAAGGGCCATGACAGGGGTTGGGGGAGTGGAGTGGGGAAAGGAAGAGCATCATAGAGGTTGTGTGCACTGAGATAGCCTAGAAGTAAAGTGAATCCTGATTAGAGATAGCCCAGTCATGTGAGGTGCTCATTAATCAAAGCAGCATGACCTGGAGGTGAAAGGATTAAATATTATAGGACATGACATCCAGTCCAGACTGATCCTCTCTACATTCATTTCCTGTTGCCTGGAACAGTTTCTGTGTTCAGTTATCATTCTTAGCTTTCATCTCTCTCTTAGGTTCCAGTACTACATCCCCAATTGGTCATTGGTTATTTCTACCTGGATGTTCTCCAGACATCTCAAAATCAGCGCATCCAAAAGAGAACCTATTATCTCCCCCTCCCCAATCTCAACTCTCCTCCAGACTTTCAGATTTCCATTGAGTACATTGCCATGCTTTCAGTCACTCAACTTTGAAACCCTTCAGCTTCCCTTTCCTTTTTACCCCATAGCCACCTGACTGTCAAGTTTTCAGTATTCTACCTCTAGGACATCTCACGCATCTATTGCCTTTTCATTTACATGGGTATCACCTTGGTCCAGCTTCTAAATGCCTCTTGGTTGGACCACTGCAAAGGTGCAAGTGAAATCCTGGCATCGGGTTTCTGCCTTCTTTAGTTAATCCTACACACAGATGGAAATTTTTCTAAAGTACAAACCAGACTGGGCCACTCTCCAACTCAAGAAGCTTCCTTGGCTCACCATTGCTTCTAGTATGAAAAAATTAGCTTTTTACCTTCACTTTGAAAAACCTGCCTTGTCTTTCTAGGTTTATTACACAGTTTTCCCTCCTCATATATGTTACATTCCTGCCAAATTGACCCACTTGCTACACTTTCAAATGAGCATTGCATCTCCTATCTACATTTATTTGAACAAGATGTTCCCCATGCCTAGAATACATTTTGTCCTCTTCAAATCCCTAAATACAATCATCTCAGATCACATACCATATTCAAAGGGAAATACTTCCTGATCTCTGGAGTTAGTTCTCTCTGTCTCTTCTTGAATTATCATGTATATACATACCAAGTCACTAGCCTTCTTGTGCCTCAGTTTCATGATCTCTAAAATGGAGATAATAATAATCCCTACTTCACAGGATTGTTGTGATTATTAAACAAGATAACTTCTAATAATAAGTAGTATTTTAAAAAATTAGCATAAAGACTCTTTGTGACCCCACTTGGGATTTTCTTGGTAAAAATACTGAAGTGGTTTGCCATTTCCTTCTCCAGAAATGGAGGCACTCAGGGTTAAATGTCTTCCCCAGCTAGTAAGTGTCTGAGGTTGGATTTGAACTCAGGACTCCAGGCCTGGCACTGAATAATTTGCAAGCCCCATGAAGGATGTGAAAATCATGGTGGGCTTTGGATAGCTTAAGGCTGGGGGTGAGGATAGAAGGGAGAGTCAATTCTAGGATAAGACTGGGGAAAGGTGGTTCAGTAGAATCTTTTACAAGCTACTTTTGCCTTGGAGGTACTTGGGAGCTGTATGAGTTGTCAAAAATGCTCAGCAGGAATCAGAACAGCTACTGGATTTGCTCTCTTAAACTGAGTTAGAAATAGTGACTATTGTTTACAAATAATTGAAATGTATCATTTCCACTAGTTAAGCTTTATTTTAAGAGATATGAGACCAAAAGAAAGAGTGGAAAGAGATCTAGCCTTGACTTCAGCAGCAGTGAACCCCAAATGCAGCCTCTAATTCTTCCTCAGAATGTGACTGGGAACAAATCATTGTTTCTCTGAGCTCCAATTTCATCAGATACAAAATGGGGCTGTGGTAAATCAGGCAGTTAGCAAACCTCCCAGGACCATGGAAATGCAAGTTAGAACTAATAACAAAGCTTGGTCATGACTGTAATTGATGTGTGATAGAGGTTCATCACAGAGAATTGAACTGATTGGTGGTAGATCTCTGGGAGTTTTGAAGAATAAGGCATCTCATTCCTTCAAGAATGTCAAATAAAGAACAGGACAGAGGATATATATGAGGCCAACTGTGCCCAAAAGGAAATGGAGCCTCACCAACCACTTTGAAAAGCACTGCTGACTCTACCTCCAGTGTTCAGATCTATCCTCTTTTCTCCACTCCTGCAATGGGCCTCTAACAATGTCTGGCACAAAGTAAGTGCTTAATAAATGCTTGCTAATTCATTCCATTTTTAGTTAGGTTGTGTATTCATTCACATAGACACCATCTTAGTGTAGACCTTTCACTAGGACAAATGTAAGAGCTTTCTACCTGGCCTCCATCCCTCTGGCCACTGACCTGCAAAGTCCATTTGTCAAACACCTTCCTTCCAAATCTTCATGAAGCACTGCATGCTCAATGATCCCTTGTAGGTCACTAGACGGTGAAATAGACCACTCAGCTTAGCACAGAGAACGATTCGAAGTTTGGTTCCATCCAATCTTTCTAAACCAATTTCATATTCTTCCCTCTCCAGCAGGGCTGTTTCAGTTTGAACTGCATCATTCACATTTTTGCCATCACTTTCTTAAGACTAGACAATCAACAAAGCCATAAATCAAGCCCTGATTTGGAGCATTTGTCAGCTTCTGAGATATAAATGCTCACATTGAAAATTTAACATTCAGCTGTTAGGATCAGTACACACTGGCTCTAGAATATCCCTGGAAGTCTACTCTATTCCACCTAAACTGGAATACTAGCTGTTCTCTGAATTTGACCTTCCATTTCCTGCTTTGGATCATTTATGTGAGGTATTTTCCCATTCTTAGAATATATGCCTTCTTCACTGATGCCTCTTGGGATGCTTATTTTCTTTATAACTCAACTTGGGCAGCAGTCCTTGAAAAACCTTTCATGATATCTCTATTTATGAATGCATTCTCACTCCTCAAATTACTTTGTATTTTACTCGCATATGCGTTTCTTGGGTGCGATGAAACACAGTGGACCAACAATATTCTTGTTTTTATAGGAATGGCTAACCAAGCCCCAGAGCCAAATTCTCTTCCTAGACTTTCTTGCCTACATATGTTTTCTTCCTGTATTGGAATGTAATTTCCTTGAAGGCAGGTACTTTAGAGATCATCTTTTATGTCCATATCTCCAGAGCTTAGCACAGTGCCTGACACATTTGACAGAGGCATTCATTCATTCATTCATTCACTCACTCATTCACTCACTCATTCATTCATTCCTCCTTCCATTATATTTAAAAAGCTTTTTATATAGGTGTAAATATTTTTTCTTTAAAGTGATAAAAAATTATCTAAAACCATCAGCAAACATTATTTGTAATGGGGATAAGTTAGATGCCTTCCCAGTAAGATCAGGTGTGAAACAAGGATGCCCACTGTCACCAATATTATGCAGTATTATATTGGAAATCCTAGCAACAACAGTAAGAGAAGAAAAAATAAATAGAAAGAATCAGAATAGGGAATGAAGTAAAAAAAAAAAACTATCTCTTTTGCAGATGATATGATGATTATCTTGGAAAATCCAAAAGACTCAACTAAAAAGTTGAAACAATTAATAATTTTAACAAAGTAACACGATAAAAAGTAAATCCACGTACATCATCAGCATTCCTATATTTCATCAACAAACCCCTGCAAGAAGAGATAGTAAGAGATATCCCATTTAAAATAACTCTAGACAGCACAGAATACCTGGGAGTATACCTGCCAAAACAAACTCAGGAACTATATAAATACAATTATATATATATATATATATATATATAAAAAACTTTGGAGAAATAATAATTGCTTATGGGTAGGCAGGACCAATATAATAAAAATGACAATTTTACCTAAGCTAATTTATATATTCAATGCCATCCCACTTAAATTACCAAAAATATTCTTCTGAATTAGGAAAAATAATAAAATTCATTTGGAAGAACAAAAAGTCAAGAATACCAAAGGAAATAATAAAAAGTAAAGGAAGGCAGTTTAGCAGTATCAAATCTAAAACTATTATAAGACAGTAATTATCAAAACTATCTAGTACTAGCTAAGAAATAGAAAGGTTCATCAATGGAACAGAGTAGACATATACTTTACAACAGAAAATGAATATAGTTGCCTTGTATTTGACAAATATGAAGAATTAAGACTTTTGGGATAAGAATTCATTATTTGGTGAAAAAAATAGTTGGGAAAACTGGAGAGTAGTATGGCAGAAACTGGACATGGATCAATATCTTACACCATTTATGAAGGTAAGGTTAAAATGGATACATGACCTAGAAATAAAGGAGATATTACAAGAAAATTTGAAGAATAGGGAACATATATATATGTATATATGTGTGCGTGTGTGTGTGTGTATGTGTGTATAACTTAGACTTATGGATAAGTGATCAATTTATGAATAAATAAGAGATAGAGAGCAGAATGAGTTATAAAATGGATAATTTTGATTACATTAAGTTAAAAAGTTTTTCTACATGTAAAACAAATATAACCAAGTTCAGAAGGAAAGCAAAAATTGGGGTGAGGCTGATTTTATAGACAGTTTCTCAGATAAAGGTCTCTTATCTCACATATTTAAAGAACTTTGTAGAATCTATAGGAATAAGGGTCATTCCCCAATTGATAAATGGTCAAAGGATATGAACAGGCAATTTTCCAATGAAGAAATCAAAACAATTTATAGTAATCTAAAAATGCTCTAAATCATTATTGATTAGGTAAATGCAAATTAAAACAACCTTGAGATATTATTCTACACCTACTAGGTTGGTCAAAACAACTAAAGAGGAAAGCAACAAATGTTGGAGGGGATGTGGAAAAATTGAGACACTAATTCATTGTTGGTGGAATTGTGAACTGATCCAACCATTTTGGAGAGTAATCTAGAATTATGCCCAAGGAGTTATTAAACTGCCTATACCTTTTGACCCAACAATGCCACTACTAGATCTATTTCCAAAGAAGATTAGAGGAAAAAGGGAAAGAATCTATATGCTCTAAAATGTTTATAGCAGCTCTCTTCGTGGTGGCAAACAACTGGAAACTGTGGGGATCCCCATTAGGGAATGACTGAACAAGTTGTGATGTATGCTTGTGATGGAATACTACCATGCTGTAAGAAATGATGAGCTTGATGATCTTAGAAAAACATGGAAAGACTTGCACAAAATAATGAAGAGCAAAATGAGCAGAACCAAGAGAACATCGTATACAATAACAGCAATGTCGTTTTCAGAATGCCTTGAGCGAATAAGTCATTTTGACTATTATAAATGCCCAAATTAACTACAAAGGACATATGAAGGAAGATGCTATCTGTATCCAGAGGAAAAAGTAATAAATACAAGTATGTGTAGAATGGTTTTACATATATATATGTATACATGTATATATTTTTCATATATATATATTTCATATATGTATGCACATATATGCTTGCATACATAGCCATGTCTAATAGTAGCCATCTCTAGGGTGGATGGAAGGAGGGAAAAGAAGAAATTTACTTTATTATATGTTTAAAAGGAATATCAAGTTGTACACAATAGATTTGCTATTTCCTGTGCAGTCTTTTTTATTATACTATGTTATGGAAATGCTTGTTTTATTCCATAAATTAAAAATTAAATAAAAATTAAAAAACCCTCAAGTCCAAGTCTTTTCATTTATTCTTCTTAAACTTCATCTTGCTGGTTTTTTGCCCAATGTTTTAGCATATCAAATAGTTTTAAACATTGACTTAGTCATTTGGAATATTAGCTCTCCCTCTCAGCTTAGTGTCATCTGCATGTTTCATAAGGATCCTGTCTGTGTTTCTGTCTAAAACATTGATAAGGATGTTAGAGAAGACAGGGTCATTCCTTAGGGTACCCCACTAGAAACCTCCTTCTGTGACAAAATTGAGACTTTCAATAATTAGTCTTTGTGTCTGGCCATTCAACCAATTCTGGAATTCAATTAAGTGTGCTATCCTCTAGTCCATAGCACTCATTTTTCATAAGAATAACATGAGACTTTATCTACTGCTTTGCTAAAATTTAGGTAAAAGAAATCTTCATCATTCCCTCAGTTTACCAGTCTGGTAACTGTCAAAAAATGAAATGAAGTAATGTCAAGACTTATCCTTGATGAATGAATTCATGGATGAATGGTTTAGAAAGCATTTATCAAGCACTTGCTGTGTGCCACACCCTGGGGATAGAACTAGAAACATAAGCTAGGGCTTGCTTTCTAGATGCTCACATTCTAAGGGGAGGAGATACCCCATATAGGCAGGTTTGGCTCCAGGGCAGCTAGGAAAGCCTTGTATTCCTAAGAAAGGACATTCTATATTTGTTGTCATTGCTTCTTCTTTAAGATTTTCACTAATTATCCCTTTAATAATGCAGTCTACAATTGTCCAACAACAAAAACTGTATTTAGCACTTACATGCTGCCTTAAGGTATACAAAGCTCTTTCTATA
This sequence comes from Vombatus ursinus, assembly GCF_900497805.2. Lineage (NCBI taxonomy): Eukaryota > Metazoa > Chordata > Mammalia > Diprotodontia > Vombatidae > Vombatus > Vombatus ursinus. The sequence goes on from NW_020954582.1 coordinate 1,633,267, forward strand.
TGTCACCTCATTTGATCCTCACAACCACTCTCAAAAGTAGGTGCTATTCTTTTTCCTATTTAACAGATGAGGAATCTCAGGTTAGAAGTCAGACTCAGTACCCAATAATTTACAGACTCCTTTCTCTTCGCCAATTTTGAACATTGAGACAATATGACCCCCTCTAGTTTGCCAGTATTTTTTGAGATCATTGACAGAGTTCTGTTCCATAAAGAGAAAAAAGAATACCAGAAGCCTACTTCGTTCACCTTTTTCTCTAGAGCTGACGATGCTTTTTGAGGCTATACAGGCTATGACTTTTTGGGGCATGTAAGACTGCTGTTCAGTTAGCTCCCAGAGTAACTATTTACAACTTAGAGCCATCCGCTAGCACAGGTTGGATGCTTCCGCACCTGATTAGAGCATTATTCAGTGTTTTTTTTGCCTTCTTGGAAAACACATTTACTGAATTGGGTCCTTCATGCTACCATGCAAATGGAATCTAGAGACAGATAGACAGATAGTTGAACATGATACATTCAAAGAGCCCAAGTTTGTGTCCTTCAATATCAGTCATAAAATAAGAAATTAGAATCCCAGCAAGCCTTTACTGTCTTTCCTATAGGTTTGTATCATGGAAATTTTACCAGGATGAAGCTAAGAATGATAAGGTAACTCTTGTATATGTCCAAATAAATAAGGGGCCAAAAATTCCTCTGGGGTGTATCTTGTTCTAGAAAAGATATCCTAACTTCTATCTTCTTCTGTCCTCACACCCAGCATATTGAATCAAACAAGAAACATACATACAAATAAAAAAATCTAACCTGGGAGATTCTCACCTTCTTTTTCTTACATTTTGCCTCTCTTACTCTTTTCTCCTCCTTCCCTCATTCCTCTCTCCCTTCCTTCCTCCCTCCCTTCCTTCCTTCCTTTTTTCTTCCTTACTTCCTTTTTTTCTTCCTTCCTTCCTTCCTTCTTTCCTTTCCTTCCCTCCTTTTCAGAGAACTCCAGGGGCCAGTATAACCAAGGGTCTCCCATGCCCTCATAATTAGGGAGAAAACAGGGATAGAATTTTTCCAAAAGGACTTAGCTTAACATAATATGAAAGGAATACATTATTCCATGTCTATCAAGTCTGGCATCCTTCCTTCCCAGTGACCTAGGTATGATTGTAATATTCAAGAAGCATATCTCCTCTGCGGGAAAATGCCACCCTCCCTCAATACCAAAACCAATACTACTTGCCTTCTATTAAAAGGTCAGAAATGCAAATTAAGTGAGTACACCAGAAAAACCATGAGGACATAGAAGTAGAAATGGAATCCTTGTATGCAAGATCAGAACCAGCTGTGATCTGCCTTAACAAACCCATAGTTTCTCCAAGACAAACCTACAGGGTGAGCTCATTTCTCACCATGACAGACTTCCATAGAAGCTTTGTGAGAACAGTAATTCCTTGGGTCTTTCTTCTTGCCAGCTCCCTGCTAGGAGCAGCTGGGGTAACTACACTCCTAGGGCTTTAGGAAAGTATGCTGCTACTTGTGGTGCCAATAAAAGATGTGATGCTTGAGCTGAAAAGGATCTGAGACTGGGGCCATTGGTGTTACCTTGCTGTGATCTATTTTAAAAATTCTGATGGAAATTTAAGGCAATATATTTTGTAAATGACTATTAGTGGATACCCAGCTGGAAGAGATAGGAGGGGAAGAGTTTTCTAAGCAGGATGTGAGGGCAGCAGTCATAGTCTGATTTGATAATCAACACTAAACTAGACCTACTACAAATCTAGGGAATCACTACTGAAAGTTATGGAGCCAAGAGGGCAGTCATGACAGCTGCCACAGAATTTGAGAGGGAAAGCTGAACAAACTATATGGAGCCCACATCCAATGGGTGTTCATTGGTTGTTGTCCTTTGTTCTTGAAGAGGACCAAAATGACATCCCTATGTTGGAGTCAAGGTATGCTATTTCTGGCTGTGGCTGATCAGACCAGTAAGAGCTTGGAAAGCTTTACCGCAGGTCAGGCACAAATAGTCCATATGAAAATTTGGAGTGGAGATATATCTAAATTGTGCATCTCACATTTCTTTTGAGCTACCGCAATTCTACTTCATTCATAGAGCCCAGCACCTTCTTTGATGAGGGTACACCATGCTGGGTGGTCCTTTGTCAGTGTCTCCCATGTTTCCCAATCAATTCCAGAGTTCTTCAGAGGGATCTTGAGAGTATCCTTGTATCACTTCCAACCTCTGTGTGAACACTTGCCTTGCATGAGTTCTTCATAAAATTGCCTTTTAGACACGCATGTATAAGGCATTTGAACAATGTGACCAGCCCATTGGAGTTGTACTCTCTGTAATACAGTTGGAATGCTTGACAATTCAGCTCAAGAAAGGACCTCAATGTCTGCTACCTTATCTTACCAGGTGATCTTTAGAATCTTCCTAAAACAATTCAGTTTCCTGACATGGCACTGGTAGACTGTCCAGGTTTTACAGGCATAAAACAATGAGGTCAACACAATGGCTCTGTAGACCTTCAACGTGGTAGGCAATCTAATACCTCTTATCTCCTACACTTTCCTTCGGAGCTTCCCAAACACTGAAATAGATCTGGCAATGCACGTGTCAACCTCTTCAACTATGCGTCCATCCCTTGAAATTATAGTGCCCAGGTAAGTGACATCCATAGTATTCAAAATTTCTTGATTTGCTGTAACTGATGGCTCCATGTACGGATGGTGTGTTCAATGATGTCTGTAGTCCAAGGACCAGCCTAAGTTCATAGTGGTTCATCACCAAGTTGGTTGAAGGGTGATAACTTCTTTGCTGCTTGAATAAGAGCCACATATCCAGCACATAGTGGAATTTAGCTATCATTCTATCATGTAAATGATCCATTTTCTTCCCTCTGGGACAAAAAAGAATAAGTCTGCTACGTGCTATAGAGGACAGCCTTCCAAATATGTGAAATCAGCTAGATTTGCCTCCACAAATCTTCTCTTCTCCAGAATAAACATCCCTTGTTCTTTTAGAACATCCTCATGTAGACTCAGATCTTCATCAGCCTGGACACCTCTGGATACTCTGCAGCCTATCAATGTCCTTCTTAAATCCAAGTTCCATATCCGAACACAGTTGTTGTTTAGTCATTTTTCAGTTGTGTCCAACTCTTTGTGACCCATTTTTTGATATTCTTGGCAAAGATACTAGAGTAGTTTGGCACTCTAGGCAAATGGGGTTAAGTGACTTGCCCACAGTCCCACAGGCTGGATTTGAACTCAGGTCTTCCTGACTCCAGGTCCAGAACTCTATCCACTATACCACCTAGCTGTCCTCTGAACACAGTACTCTAGATGAAATCTGATGTGGGTAGAGTGCATTAGTACAATGACCTCACTAGTTATGGAAACAATGTCTCTCTTAATGTGGCCTCCAATTAGCTTAACTTTTTTGACTGTTACATGACATTGTAGACACATACTAAGTTTGCAATCCCCCAAAAGAACCATTTTTAGACAATCTAATAATAATCTTCCCCTTTCTTCTTCTGAATCCTCTACTTCTGAAGTTATTTTTTATACCCAAATGTAAGACTTTATCCCTATTCAATTTCTTCTTCTTAGATGTAGCTCAGCGCTCTAGCCTCACAGGATCTTTTTACATCCTGGCTCTTGTCCTGTATCTTAGATATGCACTTCAGTTTTATTTCATCTGCAAATTTGGTGTCTGTTGTTATCTATGTCTTTATCCAATTATGAATAAAAATTCTAGAGAGCATAGAGCCACAGGACCCATGCTGCCACATTGCCCTAGCTTTCATGGTGCTCAGGCTCTTTGAGACCAGTCATCCAATCAGTTCTGAGCACATTTGACTCTGTAGTCACCTAATCCATACCCTTCCATCTCCTCTGTAGGAATATTATGTGATAATTTATAAAAATACTGTCCAAATTTGGTGCATGTTATACACGAGGACCCCCTTATGTAATAATTTAGTATGTCTGTCAAATAAGGAAGTGAAGCTAGTTTTACTGAGGCGAATCAAACAGAAACTTTCTCTTGTTGTGTTTGCTAAGGAATGTGGCGCAATATCACCACAGGTGTGGGAGACAATGATTGAAGGAGTGCCTTCAAGGGCATAGTTTGCTCTACCAGTTACTTGTTTCTATTCAAAAAAGAATACGACAGTGGGAATTTATATTCCTCTAGTTGTGTCACTGTAAAGATGGGATTTGGTAAAGAATATTATTTGTGAATGCTTGGCTTCTTTTTCTTACCTTAATCAAGAATATTCTGTGTGTATGTTTAGAAAGGCAGCTAGGTGGTATAGTGGATAGAGCACAAGCCCTGAGTTCAAATCTGGCCTCAGTCACTTACTAGCTGTGTGACCCTTGGCAAGTCACTTAACCCTGTTTGCCTCAGTTTACTCATCTGAAAAATGAGCTGGAGAGGGAAATTGCAAACCACTCCAGTATCTTTGCCAAGAAAACTCCAACTGGGGTCAGGAAGAGTTGGATACAACTGAAAATAACTGAACAACAAATGTATAGATTATTCTCATAAAATTTGTAGATGTGGGAAATTAATCCATGAACATTTATTAAGAATCTACTATGTCTCAAGCACTGTGTTAGGCACTGGAGATACAAAAAAAGGCAAGAGGTAGTTTCTGCCTTCAAGGAGCTTGTGGTCTAGTGGGGGAGATAACATGCAAACAAATACATACAAAGCAAGCTCCGCACAGAATTAACAAGAAATGATGAACAGAGGGAAGGCCTTGGAATTACAAGGGTCAGAGAAGGCTTCCTCCAGAAGGTGGGATTTTAGTTGGGACTTAACGGAAGCCAAACCAGTGTCTGAAGCTTCAGCGGCGTCCCCTTACACCCAGGATAAATCAAAACCTCATCTGTTTGCCTGTTGAAACTTGTTAGTATGAGGCCTAACAACAGCATGTATTAGGTCAGGTTTGTCACTAGAATGAAATAAGACACTCCCAAGTCATTGTACAATTATCAATAGGAGTTTTTCTTTGCCCTAACACAGCAAGTGCTTACAACAAGGATATAGCAACACTTAGCTAATCTAGATTTTGCCTGCCCCAACTCCATATGGCAATGCAGGTCAGCAGGGCAAGGTATTGGGACCCACAGGGGACTCCTGTGGTTTTTGGAAATGCACCTAATAGGAAGGGGCCCTGACTCCACATTGGTGGGACTTTTATGCCCTCAGGTGACCAGGAAGCTGTATCAAGGCACACAGGAGCCAATCAAGTACCAGGGATAGCTTTGTTACCTTTTAGGGAAAATGAATCCCTTTTTTGGAGGGGGAAACCAAGAATCCTAATCCCATCACAAAGGCCATCACAACTGGTAACAGCCCACCTTCCCACATTTGTCTTATTTTATTATCTTTCCTGCATTCTAAATTCCAACTAAATTGTCCTTCATGCTCTTCTCAGAATTGTGCATTCCAATGTCCATTCTTCAAACCTTCTACCCTCTCCTTTTCCTGGACTACTATCCCTCCTCACCTGTACCTCAAGTAGCTCTGGTTTATTTTCAGAATTTGTTAAGACACTGCTTTCTACAGGAAGTCTCTTTTCATCCTCCTAGTCACTAGTATCCTGACATTATCAATCATTTTTATGTGTTTTGTATTTAACTTTTTTATACATATTGATTTCTGCTAGTTGGGCGTAAGTTACTTGAGTGGTCTATGAGATCACATTCTATGAGACCCTCTTTTCATTGTGTTTTTCTTATGTATACCTGCTATTCAACACACTATCTGTAATATAGTGGGCATTTAATAAATACTTCTTAAATGAATGAATTAATGATTGTGATTTCAATTCAATTAACTTCTCTTGGCTTCAGTTTGTTCAACTATAAAATGAGTGAGTCATGCTCAATGATATCCAAGTTTTCTCTCAGCCCCAAATCTATGATTCTAAGATATAATGTTCCTGATTACTGAACTACTATCCACAACCTTGGAAAACTTTTTGAACTTTAGAAATAATGATAATTTCGTGTTTATGGCAGAAACAAAAAATGCAGAACTAAAAGAAAAAATAGTATCATGGACAAATAAAGGAGAATCTAAATGTAACTCTCAGACCTTTAAGTGTGAATGGATTAAACAACAAAATGGAAAAGAGTTGCATTGGATAAGAAAACACAACTTAATCTATTGTTTGCAAGAAACATTAAAAAAAAGGCACACACAGAATAAAACTGTAGGGCTAGACAAATTTACCATGCATTAAGTGAATCCAAAAAAGCAGAAGTTGCATTCATACTATCCAACAAGGACCAAAAAAATCCAAAAATTAAAAAGAAGCAAACAAGGAAATTACATTATTCTGAAAGAAATCATAGACAACAAACCAATATGAATGTTAAATTTCTTTGCTCCCAATGCCTTGGCATAAAAATTTCATAAAGGAAACATTAAATGAATTTTAAGAAGATAGATGGTGAAAAAATAATGACAGGAGATTTCAATGTCATTCTATTCATTTTTGGTAAGTCTAAAAATTAAGATAAACAAAAGGAAAATATAGAACCGAACAAATTGTTGGAGGAACTGGAAATACAAAACAGTGTCATAACTGGGATGGCAAATAGATATAACTATTTCTCAGCGCCACAAGGGACTTTTACAAAAATTAGCTATATATTAAGGCACAGAGTTGTTGCAAACAAATGTAAAAAGAAAAAATAATAAATGTGTACTTTATAGACTGTAATTCAATGGAAATAGTCCTGCTTCAGGGACCACAATCAAAAGATATAGATGAAAATAGGGATTTAACAATGAAATCCTAGATAATTAATAAGTCAAAGAACAACTAATAGAAACAATTAATAATTATATGAAAGAAAATGACCATGATGAAACAACATACAAAATTTATGAGATACATCTAAAGCAGTCATCAAAAAAAGTCATATTTCTACAAACATTAACAAAAAAAAGAATTAATAAACTGAAAATACACACTTAAAAATGAAAAAGGCAACAAACCTAACAATAAACAAACAAATCTAAAATAATCCCCATTGAGGAAATATTTAAAATGAAAGGTCAATGCTGGTAAAGTTGTGAAATGACCCAACCTTTCTGGAGAGCAATTTTGAACTATGCTTAAAGGGATATAAAACTGTTCATCCCCTTTAATACAGCAATAGCACTGCTAGGTTTATACCCAAAAGAGATTAAAAAAAGGGAAAAGATCTACTCGTACAAAAATATTTATATCAGCTCTTTTTGTGGTGGTTAAGAATTGGAAATTGAGGGGACATCCATCTATTGGGGAATGACTGAACAAGTTACGGTACATGATTATGATGGAATATTATTGTACTATAAGAAATGACAAGCAGACTACTCTCAGAAAAACATGGAAAAACTTACATGAACTGATGCAAAGTGAAGTGAGCAGAACCAGAAGAACATTGCATAAAGTAACAGCAATATTGTACAATCAACTGTGAATGACTTAGTTCTTCTCAGCAATACAATGATCCAAGACAATCCCAAAGGACTCATGATGAAACATGGTATCTGACTCCAGAGAAAGTACTGATATTGTCTGAATACAAACTGAAGTGTACTATTTTTCTCTTTGTTTCTTTTTTCCTCTTTTTCTTTCTTTCTTCCTTTTTTCCCTCCTTTCCTTTCCCTTCCCTTTCCTTCCTTCCTTCCTTCCTTCCTTCCTTCCTTCCTTCTTTTCTTTCTTTTTTGAGTCTTCTTGTACAAAATGACTAATATGGAAATATTTTACATGATTCCACATCTATAATCTCTATCAGATTGCTTACCATCTCAGGGAGGGGGGTGGGAAGGATAGAATTTGGAACTCAAAACTTTAAAAAAAATGTTAAAAATTGTTTCAACATGTAATTCAGGAAAAATAAAATATCATTTTTCAAATGATAAGTCAAGTAGATTAATTAGAAGCAAAAAAAACTAGAAATGATAGGTAAAACTTTTAAAAGCTGGTTATTTGAAAAGACTGATAAAATTGGTAAACCTTTAGCATAGCTAATTAAAAGGCAGGTAGAAAATCAAATAAATAGGACAACTAACAAGTATAGTTAAATCACAACAAAACCAAGAGAAATAAAATAATCAGAATCTATGATATACATTTATATGCTAACAAAACTTAGAACATCAAAGAAATAGAGAGATACCATAAAAAATATAAAATACTCAAACTGATAGAAGACTAGAGAGCTATTTTAAATAACCTACTCTTAGAAAAAGGAATAGAAATAGCTATAAAGGATCTATCAAGAAAAAAATTCTTATGGTCATAATGAACTCATAGGAGAATTCTATTAAACTTGTAAGAACAACTGGTACCAATACTACACAAATCATACTCAAAAAAGGAGAATGAAAGCACTCTACCAAAATCTTTTTGTGTGACAAATATAGTTCTAACACATAAACCAAGAAAGGATAAAACACAGAAAGAAAAGGAGAGGCCAATGTCATTAATGCTATCTCAACAGCTTAAAATGGAGTAATTACTATCTCTGTGCTAATTATTCTAAAATCTATCTACCTTTCCCACCCCAATCTCTCTGCTGACCTCCAATCTTGTGTCTCTAATACCTTTCAGACTTCTTGAGCTGAATATCCCATAAATATTTTAAAATCACTACTCCCAAAATGGAAATCATTAACTTTTCCAGTAAATTCCCCCCATTCCTACTTTCCCTATTACTACAGAGGTGTGTATGGGGTGTTCAGAGAGCACCAGTACCTCTGGTATGAGGCCTGCTAAGTCCTTTTCAGGGTTATTCATCCACTTTTTGTGTTCACCTGTCACCCAACTCTCACATGTGGCCCCAAGAAATTGTAGAATGTGCAGAGATCATGCCACAGTAGAGTCTTGGCAAATGGATTAAATCAGGCTGAAGATAACCTGTGAGCCTCAAACCTGTTGATCAGTCAGGGGAGTATCTGCCCCAACCATGTAAAGAATTCCTTAGTGGAATATGTAGACTTGAACAACGTATTCCAATGACCATGAAGGTGACTGAAGCAGGAGTTATGGAGCATTTAGAAATTGGTCAGACATTGAAGATGCCAAGGTGACCCTGCATGCCAGCCTTCTCCAATCATTTTGACTTTTGTCTTGCCACTAGACTCTGGTGACTCTGGTAGAGAGAGTGAGGCTGATGACTTTGTGCAACTCTGCCTCACTTAAATCCAATTTACGTGAATCAAAAGACATCACCCATATTTTCTACTTCATTATTTTACTATTCAACAATTTTACTATTTTATTACTTTGTTATTCAATTATTTTATTATTTTGCTATGTTATTATTTTACCTACATCAAAGTTCTGTGGTGCCAGGCTAGTGACAAAACCACAGGTATGAATACACTGGGAGCTGTAGTCACAACCCTGCATGCAGGTGACCCAGACCATATGGTTATCTTCTTAGTGGAATAGTAGTGGCATTTGGCAGCCCCCTGGGTGTCTGAGAACTTTTTACAGACCATGTCGTTCACCTCCTGGTAAGAGTAAGAGGCTAGAAAAAGTGCCCTAAAAATTGTCTACTTCACCTAACCCTGGCCTGCTTACTATGATAGGTGAGGATCCCACCCTGTGGTAGAAATACACAAAAAAATACAAAAACTTTTGCAAAGATGATTTCACTCACCATTGGTATGTGGAATATATGCATGCTTGTGGACAACATAAAATCCAGTAGACCTGAAAGACAAACAGCTCTTGTTGTGAGAGCACTCAGCATATACTGCATCCAAATAGCAGTCCTGAGTGAAACAAAGTGGGCACATGGAAGCCAGCTTATTGAAGTCAGAGCTGCATATGCTTTTTTTCTGGGGTGGCCACCATGATGAGGAGTGCATGGAGCTGGTGGAGGTTTCACAGTATGATCTAGTCAACAAGCTTGCAGGCCTACCAAAAGGAGTGAATGACAGGCTCATGACGATCACCACTTGCAGGAAAGCCCCACAACACCGTCATCAGTGCCTATGCTCCCACCATGACAAACCCAGATGAGGCCCAAGAAAAATTTTATGAAGACCTGCAGACCCTCATCATCAATGTGCTGAAAGAAGACAAGCTTGTAATTCTGGGCAATTTTTTTTAGGCAATCAGGGTTAAGTGACTTGCCCAGGGTCACACAGCTAGTGTCAAGGGTTTGGTCTGAGGTTAGATTTGAACTCCGGTCCTCCTGACTTCAGGACTGGTGCTCTATTCACTGTGCCACCTAGCTGCCCCAATTCTGGGCAATTTTAATGCCAGAGTAGGCACAGACTACCAGACATAGAAGGGAGTCTTGGGCAGGAATGGAACTGGAAACAGCAACATCAATGGTCATTTACTATTAAGGACTTGTTCATCTCATGACCTTTTCATCACCCACACTGTCTTCCCATTTACCTAAACATAATAAAACTTCATGGATGCATCCTTGCAGCAAACATTGACATTTAATAGACTATGTGATTGTAAGGAGAAGAGACAGACAGAATGTGAGAGTGATGAAGGTGATGTATGGTGCAGAGTGCTGGACTAATCACAGCCTTATCCTTACCAAGCTAAACACTGACATTCAACAAAAGCGGTGGCCCTAAGGCAAGCTGACTGCTGGAAGACTTAATGTCAACAGATTAGAGTGCTTCTCTGAGCATGAATAGTTCATTGCTAACTTGGAGGGAAAGCTGAGCCAACACACAGTTGGCAACAGTGGACAGTGGAACAGAAAAGGAGTGGACACCTTTCAGAGATTTGGTGTACAGCACATTTACTATCTGGGTCACAATACTCATAAGATTGGTTTCATGAAAATAATGGGGAAATTTAGAAGCTCCTAAATGAAAAAAAGAGAATCCCATAGAGTTTACCAGCAGCATAGTTCATCCATCTCTAACAAGGCAGCATTTAATTCCATCAAAAGTAAAGTGCAAGTGAAACCTAGAGAGAGGCGGGATTTTGGGCATGATATTCAGTTTTACATTGATAGTAAGAGTCTAAAGGGCTTCTACAATATCCTGCAGGCTATTTGTGGGCTGAAGACCCATGGTACATCTCAACTACTCAGTGCTGATTTAGCCACACTGATCAACAATAAAGACACAATTTTGGAGAGATGGGCTGATGGTCTTACATAGATGCATATGAATGAATGTGTCTATGTATGAGTATGATCATAGATATCTAAGTATATGTATGTGTATGTAAGTATGTGTATGTATGTATATGTGTTTTGTTTATATATATATGCATGTGTGTGTGCTTGTGTGTGTATCTCCATGCTTAATTGTAACCTTCTTGGGCAGGGGGCAGGAAGGGAAAAAATAACAAAGTAAAAAGTAAATAACCATGAACAAAAGAAAACTCACAAAGAAACAAAGAAAAGATGGACAGCCCTAAACACAATGTGTAGTATTTATTATATAGACTTAGAGGCTTGCATTGAGTGTACAATTATCTGCAAACAAAAAGCCGTATATAATTCCTGTCTCCATTTTAGTCTTGGTTTGTAGCCTTTTCAAGTTAAATAATTTACCATCACTGAGGTGGCTGACTTTCATGCCATTTTCATCATCACTGAAGGCATTTGAAAACAACATTCTAAAAAGCAGGAGAGCAAGCCCAAAGCCCTGCTTCCCTCCACTGGTGATGGGAAAGCACAAGAGCATCATCCATTACCCAGAACCCATACAAGCACACCATTATGAAACTGGCATAAAATACTGATGAACTTCTTCAGGCAGCCAAATTTTGCCATGATCTTCCGCAAGCCCTCATGATTGACAGTATCAAAAACCTTGGTCAGATCGACAAATGTTGTATATTTCTCTGTTCTGCCCCTGGCCCTTCTCTTAGAGTATTGAGTAGCAAATACCTTATTGACCATTCCTTGGACCTTTCTGAAGCCACACTGGCTCTCAGGCAGATAAGGAAGACATTGGCAAGAATCTTGCCAGCAATGACTAAGAGAGAAACCCACCTGTGGTTGTCACAGGACAACCTATTTTCTTTTCCTTCATACAGATGGACAATGGAAGCATCCTTGAACTCATGGGGGATAAACTCCTCTTACTATATAACTAGGAAAATTCCAGTCAGCATTTTTTATGAACAGTGGACCCCCTACTTTGTAAATCTCATCTGGAATAGAATCAGTAACAGGCAATTTACCACACAAGAGGAGCCTAATGGTATTCAAAATCTTTTCTTTAGTTGGAAGTTTAGCTAGAGAGGGATTGACTCCAACCTGAGGTTATTGGTCCATGACTTAAGCATTGGTTGATTATGGTCTGTTGAGAACACTATGGAAGTATTCAGCCCATCTCTCCTTTTTTTTAAGGAAAAAATATTTTAATTGCAAATACTAGAACTTAAATACACATTAAGAAAAGAAAAAGAAACATAAACTTAAATACTAAAACATAAATACAAAATAAAAGATTATGGATTGATTCTCTGCTGCTCGTGTGAGTTTTAGTCTGACAATTAACACCAAGAAAACAGAGGTTGTCCACCAGCCAGCACATTCATATGTGGAACCATTGGTTACGGAAGATGGAGAAATTTTGAATGCTGTAGATAAGTTCACTTACCTTGGCAGTATACTTTCCAGGCATGTACACACAAATTATGAGATTGACACATGCATTGCCAGAGCTAGCTCAGCATTTGGGAGGCTCTGAAAGAAAGTATGGGAGTTGGGGCAGCTGGGTGGTGCAGTGGATAGAGGACCAGCCCTGGAGTCAGGAGGGCCTGAGTTCAAATCCGGCCTCAGACACATAACACTTACTAGCTGTGTGACCCTAGGCAAGTCACTTAACCCCATTGCCTGGTCAAAAAAAAAAAAAAAGAAAGTGTGGGAGAGAAGAGGTATTAGACTGCCTAATAAACTGAAGGTCTACAGAGCCATTATGCTGACCTCATTGTTGCAGGCCTGTAAAACCTGGACAGTCTACCAGTGCCATGCACAGAAACTGAATTGCTTCCATTTGAATTGTCTTAGGAAGATTTTGAAGGTCATTTGGAAAGATAAAGTACTAGACACCGAAGTTCTTTCTCAAGCTGATTTACAAACATTCAAATCCTGCTGCAGAGAGCACAACTCTGATTGGCTTGCCACATTGTTCAAATGCCAAAGGTACATTTGCCTCAAAGACTATTTTATGGATAACTCACACAAGGCAGGTGCTCATGAGGTGGTCAGAAGAAGTGATCCAAAGACACTTGTAAGGTCTTTCTGAAGAGCTTTGGTATTGATCACAAGTCATGGGCAACACTATGTCTGCATCAAAGAAGGCTCTATACTCTACGAGAAAAGCAGAATTGCAATAGCTCAAAGGAAACATGAGATGTGCAAATATCAAGACATTTCCCTCCCAAATGGCATATATTTGTACTGGACCTGTAGCAGAGCCTTCCAAACTTACATTTGTCTGATCAGCCAGAGTCAGACCACCATACGTTGACTCTGACATTGGGTTGTCGTTCTGGTCCTCTTCAAGAACAAAGGACAAACTAGAGCAAGCTAGCCCACTGGTCCTTTGATTTTCTTCACGGGATCATAAGAGCAGCAATGACACTTCTCTCCTCCATTCATTGCTTCATGACAATGGAGCAGTTCCTTCTAGATATTCCGACATTGTTTGAACAATTGCTGATTATCAATACGAAAGTCTTATCAAAGGTTCATTTGGCATCCTTTTCCCCTTTATGTTCCATTGGCTTCCAAAGTTAACGATAGTTGAATTGCCTTAGCTAAACACCGTCATCAATGCCAGGTCTGGGAATCTGTCCTGGATCAGCAATTTGTCCTAATGAAAACTTCAGAGGCCTAAGTCCGTTGCCCAAGGGGTTGGCATCACCAGCTGTCCCCAGCTATATTGAATAATGCATTGAGCCATGAAATTCTCTGGCCCTCCATGGACTCATTTGTTCTTTATAAAAAGGTTTCTTATGATGCTAGTGCTGACGAATTGGTCTAAGATGATAAAAGGCAAGAGATGTGGCCCATGGTCTGCTTCTACAGTGATCACCTGGAAACACTGGTCTAACTGCAGCACTCCCCTACTCACTTCCCCAGTGGCTCTCTATTCCCCCTTGGCTCCCTTCTGTGAGGGCGTTCGAATATTTGGCTGTGACCCACCATTCCAGCCCCTTCCACCACTGCCTCCCTTCATTTTGTCTGTGGTCCAGCCGTATGGTCTCTCCATCGCTCCTCCCATAGGATCTCCCACCTTCTATCTCCATCTGTTGGCATTAAAGGTCCCCTAAGGCTGTCACCTGTGCCTCTTAGAAACCCTGCTTCTCTCAGAGCTCAGCTCAAACACCTCTTCCTACATAAAGTCATTCCTGGTACCCTCCATTTCCTGCTGCTAGGGCTTTCTCCACTGAATTACATTGTATTTATTTTGTACAAATCAGAATTAAGACAAATGTTTAATCTTCCTACACTTACTTTTGGGAAGGAAGGCCAGCTGTTTGGTGTCATTTACAACATACACTTCCGAGAGTTGAAGGAACAGTCAGTTATCTGAGGGAAATAAGAGGGTTGCAACAGACAAATGCCCTAGGGTGGAGTTGGCTTTCAGGTTCCACCCTGGGAGTTCCCCAGGTTTCCCCAGGAGCATGTCTTCACAGACTCTGATCCTGCTAGGTACTTATTCCAGAGCGAGCTCCTTCCAGATCACTTTTTAGCCACACAGAGGCTATGGAGATGAGATTTAGAAAATAATGACTGGGAACATAGTCATTCTCATTTTCTCCCAGGGCTTTCCTCCACACCCCTGCTGCAAACTGCACATTTTCCAGTGAGATTCTTTCTGTCAAGGGCATGAACCTTTGTTTTGTCCCAAGGTCAAAGGCAGAAAGCTGATATTTCCAGTCTCTGGCTTTATTGTTGACAATAAATCTGATAACAGATATGTCTGAGCACGTCAGGTTTTTATCTGCTCACACTATTTCTGTCTATGTATTTGGAGGAAACAAAGCTTTCCTTTTGCATGGTGTATGTTATGGGGGTCTCTCCCCTCCCATAGTATGTGCCCATGATCTACAAAATGAGGTGAGTCAGGAACTGATCATGGAAGGCTGGCAGCATCATTTTGTGTCTGGGGGTGAGGAATGGGGCTCTTTCAGAGCCCTTCAAATTACATCCTAGTGGGTAAAAACAGCTAGGTGGCACAGTGTCTACAGCACTGGGCTTAGAGTTAGGAAGAACTGAGTTCAGATATGGCCTCTAACACCTACCATTTGTGTGATGCTGGGCAGGTCACTTACCATCTGTTTGCCTCAGTTTCCTCATCTGTGAAATGGAGATAATAATAATAATAATACCTCCCAGGGTCATTGTGAAGATCAAATGTGATAATAATTGTAAAACTCTTAGTATAGTGTCTGGCATACAGTAAGCACAATATAAATGTTAGCCATTGTTTATCATCATCATCATCATCATCATCGTTATTGCTATTAATGGCAGCACGGTGTAATAGATAGAATACTAGACTTGAAGTCAGAAAGACACATGTTCAAATCCTATCTCAGACACATATTAATTCTACAGACAAGTCAATTGACCTCTCTGAACCTCCATTTCCTCAACTGGGACAATGACAGTAACTAACTCGCAGTGTTAGTGATCACTCAAAGTAATTTTCCTAAAGTATAGGTCTGACCATCCCACCACAATGGCTCCCTGTTATGTTACATCTGGGATCAAATACAAACTGCCTTTTTTGGGTGGGTGGGCGTGTGGAAGGAGACTTTGAAAGTCTTTCCAATGATGTTCTGGAGCCGACTCAAAGCCACTCACAAGAACTCATTGTTACTTTTCATTGTGAACATTTATACTTCCTAAATCCACATTTTACAAGTGAGAAAATTGAGGCATATAAAGTTCAATGCCTTGTTCAATGCTGCGCAGCTAGTCTCTATCAGAGGTATGATCTGAACCCAGGGCTTGCTGGATCCAAGTCCAACACTATCCCCGATGTTCCACAAATTGAATCGAGGCCAGGTGGTGGAATGACAAAGTCTCTGCATGGGATCAGGATCACTAGTCCAGATTCTGTAACTAATGGGACCATGGGTAAGTGAAAAGCTCTTTGACTATTTCCTTGTTTCTCAAAAGAATGCATTGGCTTATATCTCTCTAGTCACTTCTGGTTCTGAAACTCTGAACTTATAAATGGCTCTCATGCTTTATTTAGGCTAGTATTCTGTCTTGGAGCACAGCACGAAGGGGCGTTTTAGGAGATGGCACAGACAGCCTTCAGTCAGCAGGAATCTCCAGAATGGGCTCTGGGCTATAATTAAAAAGCCTACAGAGTTTTACTTCATGGGGCCTACATGCAAAGTCCAACTCTCCCACTTTCTACCTGTGTGACCTGGGGCAGGTCACTTCGTGTTCCCAGGGCCTTCATTCCTGTATCCAATGAGTGGCCTCCAAGGTCCCTTCCAGCTTTAGAGCTGTCTATCATCTAGAGTTATCTTTTCCTAAGACTGTGTGATAATGTTAATAGTGACATCATCACAGAGGAGTCTGGCAGGAATGGAGTTAAGCCTTGGATATAAATCTTGGGGCCCTCCTTTCTCCATCAGTGGACAGAGATTAGAAGTACATTCCTGGCATACATACATACATACATACATATATATGTGTGTGTGTGTGTGTGTGTGTGTGTGTGTGTGTATACTTCTAATGTGGTTACTCTGCCACCACACGCCCAAGAAGAGAGTGATCACACATCTGACCTCACCTTCTGCCTTCCTTCCTGATAGGTATTAAAATCTCCTTTGGAAAAGGGAGGGAAGAGCCTAGCAATGTCTAATCTTCCTTCCTTCATGTCACACGATGATGCCCTCATGCTACACATGGGGTATGGCTTTCACCACAATGGGATCGCAGATTTGGAGTTGAGAGGGACAGCAGAAGCCATCCCACCAAGCCCCCTCATGCTGTAGAGAAGGGATCCAAGGCCCTTAGAAGTCAAATGATTTGATTGTTTGTTTAAATGTTTGTTGATCTTGGTTGTGGATGATATGCAGTAAGTTCACAACTGAAAAAGAATAGGTCATGCCAGATCACAGAGTGACCACTCCCTGAAGTATTTGCTGAGAAGCATCATTTAGGGGCTAATCCAACACTGGCCATCCCACTATCCATATATGCTTAGGTCTCTCTAGTTTAGTATTCCTCCATTCCCTGACATGGTCCTGCAGACAATGTCTTAAAAAAAGACATGAAACTGGCAAGAGCTCAATAAAATCACCCTGCTCTTCCATTGTCTGCAAAAATAATTATCAGCCTCAGAAAGAAATAAAAATTAATGCATTGAATGAGAGTGAAGTAAAGTAACCTTGAAAATGATGATTAGCTGCTGATGAGCTGATTAGGGAGCTCTTTAAAAGTGAGGGATGGCCAAGACAAGGGCTTGGGCTAACACCTCAGTGCTGAAGACCAACCAGTCAGCATACAAAGAGCTCTCACTTTCTTCCAGTGACGGTTTAAAAACCCAACACATTAAAAAAAAACCAGCAGAATAGGTGGCATTCCAGTGCAAAAGTGATGTAGCAGAACAGACCAAGTTCTTTCCGTCTCCCCTTCTGGGTTCCATCATTTTTGTCCCTTCTTGTCCTATTGTCTGCTTTATTAGGATAGGTGAGCCCAGGCCCATGGAGGGGACATCTCCAGAAACGGCAAGTAATAAAGGTAAAAGACATTGACTTTATTACCATAACCCGAGGTTAACATTATAATAACTGGAGCTGATGGATCTTTCAATTGACAGAAAAGCCCAACAAATTTAACATGACAGATGATAAATCGGAACTCTTGAAAAAGCCATTAAGCTTTAAGTGTTAATTTCTTTAGTTAAATCTTTGCTTGATCACTTTTTTTATATATGAATTGGGGCATAAAAGTGAAGAAGTGGTGGCTAGAAATATTGAAGCCATGACTCTATATCTTCCTGCAGAAGTCACATTCTTGAGCTGACAGGGAATGCAACCTTCGCAAGAGCATTTTTTTCTAGAAAGACTAGAGAAGGGCCCCATGAAGGAGGGGTAGAGTGGGTTAGAGAAGATATTTCAGCAAATCAAAAATGGAGCCATATTTCAAATGGATCTCATTGACTTTTAGAAATCCTCTGAACAACAGCCATGGCCACTGGGGTGCCGTAATGACATGGCCCATTATAAAATGTAACACTAAGTAAACGTAGGAGTGGAAATTTAACAATTGAACATTTAATAGCTGCAATTATGGCAAAAGAATAATGAACCTATTAGACAGGAGAACTGGCAATTACTCTATGGCTTTTATTGGAATACAGCTGTGGAAAAGTAATACAGCAGCATACTTAAGAATGGTTATTAAAAGAGGGTAATGTATTCTGTTTACACCGACAGACACAATTTTTCTTGAGGAATGAAATGGGGCTTTTTGGCTATCAGACATATGAACTCAGTTATGATGAATCTCACTCTTTAAAGGTAATGCATTTTTTTCAGATATGCCTTTCAAACTATAAATGATGCCTCTGCAAGGACTGGAAAGGTGACGCTGTTTGTGTTGTGTGTGCACAGAAGAAATGGTGGAAGATGTCAAAATGGAGTTATAAACACCAAATAAATCACTGGCTGAAAATTGGGCTAAATTTTAAATGATCTAAATAGCTTCACTAAATGACTGGGTGACAAGTTCGGAGACAAGAGTCATCGAGAAAAGGTGCTTGTGACAATTACATGATCTATGAAATCGTCATTGTAGGTGTCCTAGCATGATTTATGGGGCCCATCAAATTTCCAAATGTACACACTTCTAAATACAATTTATACAGCCCACTCCATTTTCAGATGTGCCCTTCCAAATGTAGTTATCAGAACCCTGGGAGTCAGCCAGACACCAAACAGTCATCTAGACCGAAGGGCAGGCATGGACACCCATTTGAACTGCAAAAAAAGTCCTCCCCCTTAACTGAATTTGACAGGCTGGATAAAGTGAATAGCTTCTAAACATTGTGGTATCTGAAAAGGATGAGATGGAGAAAACAAAAGCCATTCTGATCTCATGAGATGAATCCTGACTCAAAGTTAAATAGCCTTCTCAAAAAAAAAAAATATGGAGCAGGGATTCAGCTTCTTAGAACCTCAGGCCTGGAAAGGCTCATTGAGTCAATTTCTATGACATTTGCAAGGCTGCCCTTGAACCTGTCCCAACAAATGGGAACATCTCTTCCACATTTGTTTGTTTGTTTGTTTGTTTTGAAATCAATTCCATTGGACTTTATTGGCCTCTTCAATATGCAAGATACTGTGACAGTCATTCTGGGGGTTCAAAGACAAAAATTCAATAGTTATTTCCCTCAGAGAGTTTACCTTTTATTAGGGAAAATGAATTGCACCAAGATAAGTAGATACAGAATATAGGCCTAAGCACTGAACCAGCGATTTATCTCACTAGTATAGGGAACTCCCAAGTGAGGAAACTACATCTACTGACGCAGCTCAGCACTTGGCCTGCACCTTACAGTCTTAGCAGGTTTCCCAGAACACTGAGGTTAAGGGATTTGCTCAGGGACAGAGAGCTAATGTATGGCAAACTTGAACTCAGGTCTTCTTGGCTTACGGGCTGGCTTTCTCTCTACTACTAGATGCAAAATATAGATAGTGATACAATATGACTTCTAGTTTTGAGAGAAATATTAAAAACTGGATGGAGGCATCAGAAAATGCCTTGGGGAAAAAATCATGATACTTAAGCTGAGTCATGAAGGGATCTAAAGATTCCATGAGAAGGAGATGAACAAAATAATTGAATACTCCCTGGGATAGAAATAGCCCAACCTTCCTAAATAACTTACTTATTTCAATGACAGGAATGTTGAATTCCTGTTGAATTGAATGTCATTCTCCAACAACAGGAAGTTCTCCACCTCTAACTTAAGACCCATTCAGGTTTTAATAGGAACTTTCTGATGATTGGGTGGGCAATCTACTTGACTTCTCAGAGCCTCAGTTTCCTCAAACGTAAAATAGGAATAATAATGGCATCTACCTCCCACGGTTCGACAGGAATCAAGGGAAAGTATGCGTTTAAATACTTCCAAATCTCAAAGTGAGATGGTGAGATGTTATTGTTATGATTAAATTATTATGATCAATCGTCAGCTATTAAATGCACAATGAAAGGGTGGTGACCATTGTCTGTGATTGTAACAAAGAATGCCTGCTGGGTAATTGCAGCAATGAAGCCACACAGACTAATGTCCTGAAGTCACAGAATGTCTTCCCGGGGAGGGATCTCAGCAGCCATCTAGTTCCACCCGTGCCTGTATAATAAGATCCCCTCCACAAAAGCCCTGACTTGGAGACTTAAATACTGCCCTGCTTAGGCCTCCTCAGCATTCCATTGCACCGTGTGACAGCTCTCACTATTAAAAAGCTGTTTTGTCTTACTTCATTCCTGCATTTGTCTCTTACAGTGAATACTCATTGTATTAGCCCAGATCTGCCCACAGTTATTTTAAATTGTAAATCCTGAACAATATCTTAGAGTGTAAAAATAGCACATCAAATGATCTTTTGACCCTGACCTTGATGAGGACAAGGAACTGAAAGCTGCTTCACTGACCCCAGTACCCCTGTGTATTGGGTACACTTACTCAGTTTCTTGAGTGAATGAATGAATGAACGAAGGACTGGAAATCCATGGAGCCCCAGTTGGCAGTCCAATTTGCAAACTTGTTAGGGGACATGGACGGAATGAGAAGGCAAGAGTGGGTTGGGATCATTGCATCAATGTGGTCACAGGCTTATGAGAGCATTACAAGTGTCTATGAAAAACAAAAGATTCTCAAAGCAGAGTGAAAAGGAAGAGCAGAACCATTTATTAAATTGTAAACCTCTGAGTAATTGAGAATTTATTCTTGGTTGGGCTTAAGACCAAGGAGAAAGGGAAAGAATCAGAAGGTCCATATGACCCTCATCCATGCTCAGTGAAGACCACAATGCAATTCTGCAGAGGATATGAAAAGCAACAAGAAGAAGTAAAAGAAGGAAGAAGAGAAAGATTTGGGAAAAAATTAATAGAAAGGAAGAGGGAAACATAAATCAAATTGAAAAAGAAAGGGGTAACCTGGCTTCATATGATAGAGAAGAGTTAATATCTGCTTAGGAAAACTGGAGTATTTCACTTCCTGTATATGAAGAGTATATTCTTAAAAGGATGAGTCACCAATAAGGGTAAGGGTATCCAAACCCCACCCAAAAATGGCATGAAGTAATCTCCAGAAATCCTAGTGGTCAAACAGCATTTGTCCTTTCTTGCTACTAATTGACATTCACTGGATTTGCTTTCAATGTGCAGAATGGAAATCTGCTTTTCGATGTACTATGCAATAGATGAAGTTCTGTGGTTCATTCAGAGAGCAACAATTTACCAATCTGGTCAAACAATCCTTGCATAGCATTCCAAATGGGGAAGAGATTCATCTCACACACCTCAAACTTCTATGGCCCTCAAACACGTGCTCCAGGTATGTCATGCTGCCCTTCATGGCCTGGTCCCAGACTCCGTTTCTAGCCTCAGTGCACATTAGGCTCCTTCCCACACCATACAGTTCAGTCAAATTGGACATTTTGCCGTTCCTAAAACAAACATTGCATTCTGTCCCTAGGCCTTGACCCTGGCTCTCCTCCATGTCTGAAGAACATCCTATCCTGCTTTGTAGAATCCCCAGTCTCCTTTAAAACATGGTCAAGTTCAGACATTGTCCATTGGGCCTTTCCCCGATCCCTCTCATTTCTATTGGTTCCTCACAAAAATGTACCTTGTATTTGTTTTGTGTGTGTGCATGTGTACTTACACACACGCGTACATATTTTCCCCAATAAAACAGAAGCTTCTTCAGGGTAGGAAATACTCTTTCCCCTGTGTAGCCCTAGCACCTAGCACAGTGTCAGATACTTAGTAAGCAATGAAATACTTGTTGATTAATGATGACGATGGTAACTGACATTTATAGGGCACCTTTCAAGCATGCAAAGCATTTTCCATAATTTAGCTCACAATCTTTTGAGAAAGGCATAACAGTTGTCATTATCCACACTTGACAGGTGAGGAAACTGAAGGTTAGAGATGTTAAATAATTGAACTCCCGGTCATATTGTAAGTGATTGAGGTTGGTTTTGAACTCTGCTCTTCCTGATTCCAAATCCAGCTCTAAGATCTCATATTACTCATTCTTTGATTTTAATCATTTTTAAATGATGATGTTTATACTATATGCCACAACTTTCTTCCTTATTCAGCATTTCTTTTATGGCATGACTTTATCAAATGGATATTTCTAAGGCAAAGGCAACTTTCTTCTCAAGTAGGCCACAGTGGTCACCTTGTTTTCTTGTTTTCTTTTCTGACTGTTTCAACAAGCCATTTCCCTAAGGCATGTCAACATGAAAATAATGGGAGTTTGATCTGAGAAATGATTGAAGAAGAGAGACTTCATACGAATAAGAAAAATATTCAAATGTTTCTACTAAATCCATTCCCCTTGCCTTTGCCATCATGATGAAATGAAGAGTCAGCCCCTCTCTGACAGTTATGATTGCTTGTTCAAGCCTACTTTATCATATCACCGTGGGACCTGTTGAAAGGACCAACTGATGTTATTTGTTTTCTTGCCTAAGTAGAGTGATGGTGCCCTCGATCCATGTGCAAACTGTTTTCTTTGCAAAGTTGAGTTTGCTGATTAAGAAATTCTGAAACTATGCTGGATACTGACAAACGGAAGAGAAGAGAAAGGTGATTAATAAGAAAAGGGATAACATGTCATGGCAACTTGTCACCGACATGGGATGCCGTCCTCAGTTGATGTCTGAGGCTGTATATTGAGCTTTGAATATGTTCAGAGACACAACAGTCACCACGGTGATGGCAGCATATCCTTGGAGAATAAAGGGAGCTCTTTATTTATGGTTAGTGATTCATCGTTGCTAAAGTCATTAAAGGAGAATATTTCAATAGGGTAACATGACAACCTTCTCTCAAATCTATGAGGCTTCAATCCCACGAGATAAACCATATTGATGTGGGTATGTCCTTCAACAGTGTAGACAGCAATTTATACAGGCTTCTTCTTTCTATCATATTTCCATAAAGCTTTTAGTATTTCAAGTGTGAATGATTATGAGACTATTAAACAGGGGTTGATTTTATTTATTTTGTAAATGTTCTATCGATCTGCTTTGTTTTTTCACTTTATTTACAGATTCCTTCCAATCTGAGAGAGGTCTCATAACAAATTAAAACAATAGAGCAGAATAAACAATCCAGTGACCTCATCCAAAAGGATGTGGGACATTCCACATATGTAGAACCCCCAGTACTTCTCCACTTTAAAAAGGATTTTGTAACGATCAGAAACCCATTTTCTCTCTCTGCCACCTTTCAACCCATTAAAAAAGAAAAGAAAAAAAATTCCTTATAACAAATATGCATAGCTCAACAAAACAAGTTCCCTTATTGCGCACACACACACACACACACACACACACACACACACAGTGTGCACCATTTTTGGCCTCCTATCACCTGAGAAAGGCCTAAAACCTGGATTGGCCAATCAGGAGAAAGACATTTTTGGCCCACTCTGAGCTTAACCTACCATAATGCTTTGTGTGCTGGCATAACAGACATGCTTTGCTTTGCTGTCTGAGTGAACCCAAAATGCCCCTTTCTGTGTCAGCGACTACAAGGCCAGATAAAATTGACCAGGAATATTCTCCTGTTTACGACTGCCAAGGACGAGGTGCCTTGAACCAGACACTATTTTGAATAATGGGACTTTTCTTATGTTTTCTTATGTTATATTATGTCATGTTAATGATAAAAAAAAACACACACACAGACATGCTGTATCTACAATTTCAATTGACACCTTGACATTCTCTTATCTTACAGTATTTACAACCTACTCTATTAATAAATTCCTTTCTGATATCATGGTTAACATATATGGAGACTATAATTTTGGTTTACACAGGCATCCTGAGTTGGCATTGCTCTAAGTGTATGTGTAAAGGGTCTCCTTCAGCTTGCTTGCCCCAGAGTTTAGAATTATTTTCTGACTTCATCATTCATGATACTCTGGCTTAATGAGAATAAATAAGCATGTTATAGCACACGTATAGCCTGATTCTGTTTGCTCCTTGGTCAAACCTTCGGTAAGGTGAATCCCATTCTGTTTATTCTTGAACAGACCTTTGGTTAAGGGGGACTGATTCTGTTTGTTTCTTTGGACTAAACCTTTGGTAAATGGTTGACAATAGACAAACTTATCTCTATCGATCCTCAAAAGAATCCTATGAGGTGGGTGCTATATTATCCCCATTTTATCAAAGGGGAAACTGAAGCTGAAAAGATTAAGTAACTTGCTCATGGTTACACAGCCAGTAAGTGTTTGAGGCAGAATTTGAACTCAGGTCTTCAGTCCTGCATTCTAGTCATAACACTGCCAAGCTGTCTACTAAGCTGGAAGGGCTTGGAGAATGGTCCTGGCAGCAGACTACATATCCTTTCAGAGGCTAAGCTTAGCTAAGTAAGGAGAGGCTCCTCACTCATATCCTAACTACTTGGTGATGAATAACTTCTTTGTGACAAGCCAGGAAACAATGACAAATCCCAAATAGTTCTCATGCCTATGGAATCTCTGCTGCTTCAGCAGTGAAAACAAAGTGGCATAAAAGGGAGTGCAGAGTGCAAAGGATAACCAAATTTTTAGAAAATCCAGGAAGATTAATTAGGCTGTTCATACCCTAAAGCGAGTGTCCAAGAAATGGAATCATACCAGCCTTGACATTCTCACTCTACATGAAACCAATCAGTCAGGTGACAAACATTTATTAACGGTACATTAATACCTTTGGTACTTGGCGTGTACATTATCTACGTACCAAGTACTCTGCTAAGTGCTACCGACACAAATGTCAAAAATGAAATAAACCCTCCTCTTAAAGAGCTTACAGAAGACAAAAGAAAGCTGTCTCCTAAATTTTAGGATGACTCAAAGATTCTACTTGGAGCAAATCAAAGAATTGCCGGGGTCAGATTTGTCATGGACTCACAGGCAAGGGAAAAAAATGCATTTTAAAGATTACCACCTAAATAATTAGCTTAAATGCCAGTGTCTATTACAAAGGATGAGGAGATACAGAAATGTAAGTGACTTCAAGGTAAAGGTGATCATAGAAAAGATAGAGAAAATAGAGTGTAAGGTGTCATTATAAGTAAACAATGAGACATTAAAGGCTGTAGACTCTGTAGATATCTAACACCTGCAGATCTTCAATGCTTCCGTTCAGAGGCTTGTGGTAGAAGTTTTGGGAGATAGTCAGATGCAGGGAGCTATCCTGTGGGAGGATCACCTGTGTTCTTAAAAATTTTAAATGATAAAGGCATAGAAGGTATTATAATCACATTTACATGTGACGTAAAGATGGGAGAAATAGCTAAGGTAAGTGGACAAGAATTTATTAAGCACCGAATAAGTGCCAGGCGTTGTGTAAATGTTAGGAACATAAAAGAAGGTAAAGATAGTCCTTATCTTCAAAGAGCTTAAAATCCCAACAAACATATACAACAAATGATCTATTTAGGTGAAATTAGGGATAGTCTCAGAGGAAAGGCGCTAAGATTAAAGGGAACTAGGGAACATTTCTTGGAGGAGGTAAGATTTTAGCTGAAACTTGAAGGAAACCAGATAAGCCAGGAGGCAGAGATTATGAGGGAATGTATTCCAGGCATGAGGATCATCTGGGCAGAGATGCAGAGGTGGGAGAGCATCATATGGGAAGCCCAGCAAACAGGCCAGTTTGACTAGAGAGTTTAGAGCGTGTGAAAGGGAATACTGTCTAACAGATTTGGAAAGGAAGCCTGGAGCCAGATCCTGGAAGGTTTTTAAAGGTCGGATAAAGGAGCTTCTGTTTGTTTTCATCTATTTTTTTTCATTCTTTTGTTTCTGTTTGAATGATTCTTGCTCTCTCATAGAGTCATTAGCTTCCATTTGCCCAATTCTAATTTTTAACAAATTGTTTTCTTCTATTAGATTTTGTACCTCCTTCCCCATTTGGCCAATTGTATTTTTTAGGGACTTGTTTTCTACAGTTAATTTCTGTCCTTCCTTTTCCAAGCTATTGACTCTCTCTTGCATACCTCTCATTTCTTTTCCCATTTTTCCTTCTACCTCTCTCATTTGGCTTTTAAAATCCTTCTTGAGCTCTTCTAAGAAGGCTTTTTGGGCTTCAGACCAGCTCATATTCCCTTTTGAGGTTCCAGATGTGGGTTTGTTGACAATGTTGTCCCCTTCAGAATTTATGCCTTGATCTTCACTGTTCTCATTATATGAATCAATGGTACATTTCTTTTTGCTCAGAGTGTTTGCTTATTCCCTGGCCTTTAAAGAGATTGAACTCTCATGCTGGGGAGCAGAGGGCACTGACCCAAGCTTCTTGTGTTGAGAGCCCAGGGCCTGGTCACTGGCTTTGTGTGCTGGGGCCTCTGATGTTGGCAATTGGAGGCTGCAGGGTTCTGGCAGCCTACCTGGTGTTGGGCTGGAATCAGTAACACAGGAACGCTAGGGGTAGGATTGGGTAGTGTGGCCCCTGGAGATTTCCTACACTTTCCTTCCTTTCACTTTCTTCAGCTCCTTTCGGATGGATGTTGCAGGATGTTTATCCACCTGGGGCCCCTTGGAGCACTGCTTCCCTTAGTTTTGCTGAGGCACTGGGAGACCTGGTTGCTATGGAATGTTGGGACACTTGGTGGGTTTTCCAAGCTGGTTTCCACCGGTTCCCCCACCCTCACTGAGGCAGTCAGGGGTCCAGGTGTTGGTGTTTGCCTGCTCCACCACCGGGATCTCCTCCTGGTATACTGAGGTGGGGTTTTCCACTAGCTTTCTGGGATGCCTCCTGTTCTGTACTGCTTCCCTTCCCCCAGGGCAAGAGGGGCCTTTCCTATTAATCCCTCAAGCTACCTGGGCTACTGGATGCTGCACCCCATCTTTCTTCTGGTTCAGCGGTTCCAGGGTTTTTCCTGGGGTGATATTTTCTGGGCTTTCAGAGGTTACTAAGGGAGGGTAAGAGCGACTTACTTCTTGCTCTGCCATCTCGACTCCCAGAAGTGTAAGTCCAAGGAGCTTCTATTGGATCCCAGGGGCAAGTAGGTGCCACTAGAGCTTCTTAAATAAGGGACCAATACAGTGTTGACTGCACTTTAGGAAAATAATTTTGATAGCTGTGTGGACAGGAGAGCTTGGATCCAGGCAACCAATTAGGAGGCTGAGGCAAGGGCATGGGGAAGAAGTTATGAGAACCTACATGAGTGGAGAGAAGGGGAGAGGTGGGAGACATGATGGAGAAAGTATGGCTAAGACATGACAACACATTGGATGTGGGAGGAGGGAGATTAAAGAGTTAAGTATATCACTGAGGCTTCAAATCTGAGTTACTGGAATCACTGAAACAAATGACAATAAGGTCTAATGTCATCCACCCTTTGCATGAAATCTTGTTACGAAGGAGGAAGCCATTACCTTGTAAAATGGCCCATTCCCCTTTTTGGAAAATTCTAATTATTAGGAAGCTTTTACTTAGTCTAAATGTGCATATTTATAGCGTACCTCTTACTTCTGAAGCCTAACAGAATGCCTTTAAACCCTCTTCAACTGAACAGCTTTTAAAATACTTGGTGACATTTCTCATTCCATCTTCTACTCCCAAGCATGCTGTTCTGTCAGTCTATAACTATTTAGCAATCATCCACTATGTGCCAGGCACTATGATGAACACTGGAGATGCAAAGAAAGGAGGCAGTCTCTGTTGTCAAGGTGCTTACAGTCTAATGGGGAAGTGAATAGCCTAAGTCAAATGTCCCTAACTTCTTCAACTGATCTCCATACAATATCGACTCAGGGCTTCCTTCCTTTAATCATCCTATTGCCTTCCTTTGTTAGCTCTCCAGTGTATCAATATCCTTCTTAAAATATGGTTCCCAGAACTGCACACACTGGTCTGACCAGAGCAGAAGATAGGAGGATTATCATTATCTTATTCCTGGAATTCATGCCTTTCCTCATGAAATGTCTGATTATTTTAGCTTTCTGGGTTGTGATATCACACTGTTGGCCCATGTTGAGCTTAGAGTTCATTAACATCTCCAACAATCTTCTTCAGAGGAATATCTGGGAAGCCACATTTAGGTGAATTATAGCTCCATCTTTATCCGAACCTACTGGCTTAGTAACCCTGTTAAAATGAGGTGGGGGGAAGGGGTTAGTCAGTGTGACGTTTTCTTGATGAAGACATGCTGGCTCTTTGAGATCATCACGCCCTTTTAAAATTCTCACTATACCTGTACTAATACATTCTAGAATTTTGTCAGAAATCAAAATCCAGCCCATGGTCTACATGGTCTTTTTATACTAGCCTCACTTCCCAGTGACCATACTCCCTACCCTTCAGACCCACTCCTGTAGCAAAGAAATACTGAAAATATATTCCTTATTCTATGCCTCTAGTTCACCACCTATTGATTAAGGGACTTATTTTCCTTTATATTATCATGACCATTGAGTAAATTGTTCAACTGGGTTTTCTTACTTCACTCTATATCAGTTCTATATATTGAGAGAAATTATTATTTCTCTCTTATATTAATAACTAATTATTGAATTTGAACCAAGTTTCTCCCTTTTCTGCTTCCTCACCCAGAAATCAACCAGTGTGGGAAATCTTTCTCAAAGATTTACCTAGCCAGGAAGGCTAAGATCTAATCAAAGACAGTAAAAGAAAGTCAAAGTATAGGCAAATGGGTAGATTCCTGCTTATTGTGTTTACTCAGACATGTCTGGGAAAATGTGGATTCTCCCTTTTGTCAGACAGGTGATGTGGAAATTATTAAGTCTCTTTGAGCAGGATTTGGTTGCTTCTCAACACCATCATTGTAACATAACCAGCCTCTTCTTGGAATATTCATTCTCTCATTAATTGTTAACCAATCAGAATTGATTTCTTTCCTCAGGAACATCCACTCTTCCAAGGGCATATAAATTGTGAGCCCATTGCTGTGAGAAGTCTTTGGCATTTAAGAGTGCCACTGACCTCTTTTAGTAATAAAATGATAGCATTTTTAAATAAAATTATTAACTACCCAGAAATTATGTCTCTCAAATTTTTAAAACATCACAATATTTGCTATTTCTTTGAATTGTTCATATCATCACTTCTTTATGGTGTAAAAATGCTTCATTACCTTCATTTGCCCTAATTTCTATACCTGTTTACCAATGAATGGAAAACCACTTTCCTTCCAGTTCTTAATAAAATTTTAAAAAATGCTATAAAGAGTTCTGTATCTGTGGGATATTTCCTTCAGCTTTTCATCTCCTGAGGATATATGTCTAGTAGTAGTTTCATCATATTAAAGGACATAATGCACACCACTTTGCATCTGCTGTTCTGTGGTGATTTCAATTCCGTGGAACAAGATGCCTCCCAGCTGGTTATTTATTCCCTGGTGTCCCCCACCTTTCCAGCTTCCTTTGGTGTGTTTTTTCCTCATTAGATTGTAAGCACTTTGAGGGCAGAGACCTTCTTCTTCTTATTTATATCCCCAGCATTTGGCACAGTGTTTAGCACATAGTATGTTTATTGAACTGAATTGAATTTGGACAGTTAGGTGACTTTTCTAATACAACTCCCAATTGTTTTCCATAATTGTTGGACCAATTCACAATTCATTCAGTAGTACTCTAGTGTTTCTGTCTTTTCATAGCCCCTTCAACAATTACAATTTTCATCTTTTGTCACATTTGCCAGTCTACTGGTTGTGAGGTGAAACTTCTGGGCTCTTTGAATCTGTTTCTCATTATTTGTGATTTTGAGCATCATTTCATAAAGTTGTTGATATATTTCTTTAAAAATGTTTTATCGATGTTTTTGTCATTGCATGACAATCGTGTCTGGAGCCCTCCCGCCCCATTCAGATTGGACCATTTCTTGTGACAGAAGAAGAACAGTTAAGCAAAAACACCACCCTTGAAGACCACACATGACCATGTGTACCACACTCTATCCTAGTGCATCATTTACTTGATCCTTCCAGCAAACTTAGAAGATAGTGGACCATCGTTATTATTATTATTATTGTTACCTCAAACTTAATGATGAGAAAACTGAGCATCAGGGAGGGCAAGTGGCCAGTCCCCCCAAATCATACAACTAATAGGTGTTGGTGGCAGGAGTTGAGTTATTTTCCAATATTGTTGTGCTTTCCATTATATCCAACTAGCTTTTTTTTTTGAAAAACAATGGCTTGGAACAGCTAGGTGGCACAGTAGATAGAGCACCGGCCCTGGAGTCAGGTGGACCTGAGTTCAAATCTGGCCTCAGACACTTGACGCTTACTAGCTGTGTGACCCTAGGCAAGTCACTTAATCCTATTGCCTAGCCAAAAAAAAAGGAAAGCAAAGCAAAGCAAAGCAATGGCTCATCTCACTTATTGGATGTACATCCTATCATGTTGATTATGTTTGTGCGCTTGACTACCCAAAAGATTATAAAGTCCTTTCAAGGAAAGACAGCAATTGTCCTATCCTTCTGTCAAATCTCATATAGTGCCAAATGGTTCAGAGAAGGAATCTATTTCAACTTCTCTCCTTTGACATAAAGGCCAAGGCAAAGGATGGAAGAACAGATACCCTGCTGAACTCCTCACTCTTTTCATGGTGCTTAAAACGGAATTGGAATGCAATCATTTGTTGTTGTTGTTGTTGTTTAGATTACTGGACAGGAAGGAAGATTTAGGGTCAAAATAGATAGGTTTCTATAACTATAATAAATGCTTCCACCTTTTATGTTTGTTTTTGTTTATTTTTGGAGAGGAGGCACAATTAGAAAGGATCAGAAATAATCGTAGTACCTTGAATGGTTATTCCATCCCCCCACCTCTGTCAGCATCCTTATTTTGGGGATTCAAAGTAATTTTGAGGTGATCTCCTATCTCACTACATTATTTGACCTTAGTAGGGCTGTTACAAGTTTTGCATATTCCTGTCTAGTTTATATAACTTGCAAATACTTTCTTAAGCATCACTTAACTTTGAAAAAAGAAAAGAAAGATGTCAAAAGTCCACATCATGATAACTACCAAGCTAAAAAGAGGGTTTGTAAAATCCCTGCCTCCTAATCTGCTTTGGAATTTAGAATCATTTTTTTCTGATCATTAGCAAGGCAGTGAATTAATTTCATGATGACTTTAATTAAAAAGTTTTTTTTTTAAAACCAATCTTGGCCACAGATAACAAAGTACCAATGTCTAAAAGATTCAGTATCAATCCAATAGCTACACCATGATTATGCAATATATCAGGCCTGCACATTTTCTCACAATTGAAGACAAACAAAAATGAGAAATGAAGAGGGAGATAGATGCTAGGGCAAGAAAGCCATTGTAGCCCGGATTCTTTTCAAGTGTCAGGCATCCTCCAGGCACTGGCACACCTCTGAGCCCCATACTTCCACTAATACTAGTTCTGAAAACAAAGATGGCCTGGGTAGGGCCTAAAAGGATAAAGAAGGTTTGGCTGAGATGAATTATCAGAGTAGAGCAAGGCATAAGACTATGGGGAACACACAAGATTTGCAAGCATTTCTATGTGGTTCCTAAGCTCGTCTCCTCCCCATAAAATCAAACTTTGCTATTTTGTCAGTGAGTGCACTCTTTCCATCAAAATAAATCACCACCCTTCTACAAGATGGTCTTCAATAACTACCAGAACAGTTAATGAGCCATACTTCTGCATTAAGCATGTCATGGTTTTGAGAAATAAGATTCCTTTGTAGTCTTCCTTCACAGGGTCACATACAGAGTACTTTGTTCACTTTTGGATTACCACAATGATCCTTTACAAAGGACAGTGAGAAGCTACAGAGTTACCAGAGGAGAGCGATCAGTGTGTTGGGGGTGGGAGGTTTGAGTCTATGTAACATTGGGATTAGTTGAGGGACTTTGCTTGGAGAATGACTCAGGGGGAACCTGCTGGCTGTCTTGTTATCATGCTGGCTGTCTTGTTAGATGTATTTGAAAAGAAGTCGTGTGGAAGAGGGATTTGACCTATTCTTTTTGGTGCTGGGGCAGAACCTGGAGCAGGGCATTTTGGCAGGAAATGTCAAGAAAAGCAGTTGAGCACTCCCCGATCCAACCACCCAACAAAGGTCCCAACAATTAGAGGCATCCCAAAGTGGGCTGGGCTGTCTCCAGTGGTTATGATATCCTCCTTCTTGAAAGTCTTCATGGAGAAGTTGGACAACCATTTGTCAGCTATGCTGGCCTGGGTAAGCCTTTGGAGTGGAGGTATGACTACCTGGATTCTGCTGTTTCTTCCTTTAGTGCATCAACATGAGTGCTCTGATGCCAACCTGGCGGTGCCTTCCTGAGACAAACTTGGCTGGCCCTCGAGGGACAGGCCATCTCTGATGAGGATAGTCTCTACCAGAGCCATTGTTCCATTGTCATGACTTTGAGAACCAGACTCATTTGGATGCCCCATTAAGGCTCAAAGCCAAGAGTGTCTTGGATCTTACTTAATACAAGGAAAGCAAATGAGCAAGAGATTCTTCTAACAATAGTGAGGAAATAGAAAAGAAATGAGGTAAAGTGCCTTATAGAGAGAAAGCTGACTTATTATATATGTGAAGACACATGATTACTGTGTGTTTTATATATGTTTTGTTACACTGGCCTTATTTTGTTCTGTTTAAATATGTTGCCTGGGAATATGGAGAATAATTACTTTAAAATTCGATTCAATCCAACAAACTTACAGAGTACTTACATTGTGCCAAACACTGTGCTAAGCAGTGGAAATGCAGAGACTAACCCAATACAGACCCTGGCCCTCAAAGAATTTACATTCTATGAAGATGAAATGGAGTAGGGGGTTAGAAGGAGAAACACAGACATATTTTACTGTTCAATTGTTTCGATCATGTCTGACTCTTCCTGATCCCATTTGGGGTTTTCTAGCAAAAACACTAGAGTGGTTTGCCATTTCCTTCCCCAACACATTTGACAAATGAGGAAACTGAGGCAAACAAGGTTAAATGATTTGCCCAGGATCACACAGCTATTAAGTGTCTGAGACTGAATTTGAACTCAAATATTCTGGTTTCCAGGCTCAATACTCTATCCATAGCACAATCTAGTTGCTAGCTACCTCTGCAGACCAATTTCTGTATACAAAAACATAGATACAGACATAGATACAGATATATACATATATCTGTATATATGTATACATATGTCTCTCTATCTCTTTATCTATCTATAGAAAGACAGACAGACACACATACATACATGGAAAATACGAAGCAATTTTTAAGAGGAGGGTACTGACAACTGAGGACATCAGGAAAAAAGCCTCCTATAGAAGGTAAAATCTAAGCTGAGATCTGAAGAAAGCTAGAGGTTTTACCAGAGAGAGGTGAGGAGGAAGAACACTTCAGACATAGATGAACACCCCAGGCAAAGAGATAAATATGATATATGGGGAAGAGTAAGGAAGCTAGATTGGGTAAGACAGAGTATGTGAAGACATAGAGTAATGTATGACCAGTGTAAGAAGCCAAGTTGGGTCAGAAATGTGAAGGGCTTTAAAAGCAAAGCAGAGACCTTTATCCGACAAACTCTATATAAATATCCCCCCAATTTTCTGCTTTCCTTCTGATCTTGGCTGTATTTGTTTTATTTGTACAAAATCTTTTTAATTTAATGTAGTCTAAATTATCCATTTTACACTGAACTTTGCTCTCTCTCTCTCTTGCTTATTCATAAATTGCTCACCTATCCGTAAGTCTGATAAGTAATATGTCCCATTTTTTAAAAATTTTCTTGTAAAGTCTCTCTTTATATCTAGGTTATGTATCTATTTTGACCTTATCCTGGTAAATGGTGTAAGATATTGGTCTATGCCCAGTTTCCACCATATTGCTTTCCAGTTTTCCCAATAATTTTTTACCAAATAATGAATTCTTATCCCATAATCTTAAGTTTTACACTTGTCATATACAACACTATTGTGTTTATTTGCTGTTGTAAATTGTATGTCTACTCTATTCCACTGATCTACCTTTCTATTTCTTAGCCAGTACCAGATAGTTTTTATTATTACTGCCTTATACTACAGTTTAAGATCTGGTACTACTAAACCTCCTTCCTTCACATTTTTTTTCATTATTTCTTTTGGGATTCTTGACTTTTTGTTTTTCCAGATGACTTTTGTTATTATTTTTTTCCAATTAACATTCAAAATTATGATTACTATTTGTGAATTTCCCTCTATCTTATTTTTATTCATTATTTCCCTTCTCAGTCTCTGTTTTCACATATCAGTTACTCACCCTCTTATTCCTTATTTTATCCATCTCTCCTAAAAGTTCCTCCCTTATCTACTCATCCCACCATCCTAATCTTAATCTATATTCCCTTTAAAAGTCCCTCCTCTACCCTATCCCCCAGTTTTCTCACCTCTCTGGAAGTTCAGAAGACTTGTAAACCTCTTCAGATGTAAACATGGTTTTCCTCTTCAACCCAAATGAAAGGAAAGACTTGAATGGAATTTCTTCTGAAAACTGTCTATTTATATGCTTTGACAACTTATCAATTGGAGAATAACCTATATTCTCATACATTTGACTCAATTCTATATATATTCGAAAAAGAGGCCTTTTACACAGAAACTTGCCACACATTTTTCCCCAGTTTCCTATTTTCTTCTAATTTTAGCTACATTGCTTTTGTGCAAAGGTTTTTTAATTTTATATAATCCAAATTAGCCATTTTAATTTTCTTGATCCTCTCTGTCCCTTGCTTAGACATAGTCTTCCCTTTTCCATAAATCTGACAGGTAAAATTTTCCACGCTCACCTAATTTCCTTATGATATCACCCTTCATGTACCCATTGTGACCTTATCTCAGTATGCAGTGCAAGATTTTGGTCTATACCTAGTTTCTGCCAAGCTGTGTTGCTATTTCCCCAGCAATTTTTGTCAAATGTTCAGTTCTTATCCCCAAAGCTTGGATCTTTGAGTTTATCAAACACTAGATTACTATGATCATTTACTACTGTGTTTTGTGTACTTAAGCTATTCCACAGATGCACTACTCCCTTTCTTAGCCATTATAAGATCATTTTCATGATTACAACTTTGGAAAATAGTTTGAAATCTGGTATTATTAGGCCACCTTCCTTCACATTTTTTTCCTTTGATTCCCTTGATGTGCTTGACCTTTTGTTGTTCCAGATGAATTTTCTCATTTTTTCTAGCTCTATAAAATAATTTTTGGTAGTTTAATTGGTACGGCACTGAATAAGTAAATTAATTTAGGCAGAATTGTGATTTTTATTATATTGGCTCAGCCTACCCATGAGCAACTGATATTTTTCTGGTTGTTTAGATCTAAATTTGTGTGACAAGTGTTTTGTAATTGTGTTCATATAGTTCCTGGGTCTGTTTTGGCAGATAGATTCCTAAGTATTGTGTGCAGTTTTTTTTAAAAATGGAATTTCTCTTTCTATCTCTTGCTGCTGGACTTTGTTGGTAATATATAGAAACACCAATGGTTTATGTGGGTTTGTTTTATATCCTGCAACTTTGCTAAAGTTGTTAATTATTTCAACTTTTTTTTTTAGTTAATTCTCAAGGGTTTTCTATGTAGACCATCACATCATCTGCAAATTGTGATAGTTTTGTTTCTTTGTTGCCTATTCTAATTGCTATAGCTAGGCTTTCTAGTACAGTACTTATGGACAACCTTGCTTCACCCCTGATTTTATTGGGAGGGCTTCTCACTTATTCCTGTAACAAATAATGCTGCTCATGATTTTAGACAGGTATTACTTACGATTTTGAGGAAAGCTTCATAATTCCAATGATTTCTAGTTTTTAATATGAATGAGGGTTGTATTTTTTCCAAAGGTTTTTCTGCATCTAATCATATGATTTTGTTGGTTTTGTTATTGATATGGTCAATTATTCTGACAGTTTTTCTAGCACTGAACTAGCCTTGCATTCTTGGTATAAATTCCAACTGGTCATGGTGTATAATCTTTGTGATATTTAGCTGTAATCTCATTGCTAGTATTTTATTTATTTTTTTGGACCAATATTCATCAGGAAAATTATTCTATAGTTTTCTTTCTCTGTTTTTGCTCTTCCTGGTTTACACATCAGCATCATATTTGTGTCATAAAAGTAATTTGGTAGGACTCTTTCTTTGTTTATTATTCCAAGTAGTTTATATAGTATCAGAATTAATTTTTCTTTAATGTTTGGTAGATTTCACTTGTGAATCCATCTGTCCTGGGGATTTTTTCCTTAGGGAGTTAATTGATGGCTCATTTGCCATCTTTGTCTAATATAGGATTATTTAACTATTCTATTTCCTCTTCCGTTAATCTCAGCAATTTATATTTTTGTGAATATTTGTCCATTTTGTTTAGATTGTCAGATTTGTTGACATATAATTCAGCAAAATACCTCACAATACTTTTTAAATTTCCTTTTCATTTGTGGTGAATTCACCCTTGCCACTTTTGGTACTAGTAATTTATTTATTTTCTCTCTTTTTAAAATCTAATTAACCGATGGTTTATCTCTTTTATTGGTTTTTAAATAAAACCAGCTCCTGTTGTTCAGTTGTTTCAGTCATGTTCAACTCTTTGAGACACCATTTGGGATTTTCTTGGCAAATATACTGGAGTGGCTTACCATTTCCTTCTTCAGTTCATTTGACAGATGAGGAATTGAGGCAAATAGAGTTAAATAACAGGGTTAAGTAATTTGCTTAAGGTCAACATGGCTATTAAGTGTCTGAGGTCAGATTTGAACTGTGGAAGATGAAACTTCCTGACTCCAAACCTGCGCCATCTACCTGCTAACTTAATCAGTTGTCTCCTTTCAATTTTACTAATATATCCTTTGATTCTCAGGTGCTTTGGTGTTTAATTGGCAATTTTAAATTTGTTCTTTCTCTAGTTTCTTTTTAATTGCATCCCAAATTCATCAATCTGACCTATCTTTATTTTGTTGATATGTGTTTAGAAATATAAATTTTACCCTAAGTACTGCTTTGGCTGCATCCCATAAATTTTTATATGTTGTCTTATTGTTGTCATTCTCTTCAATGAAATTATTGTTTCTATGAGTTGTTTTTTGACCCATTTATTCTTCAGGATTAGATTATTTAGTGTCCAATTAATTTCTAATCCATGTTTCCATGGCCCTTTATTGAATGTGATTTTATTGTAGTATGATTTTTAAAAGGATGGATTTATTATTTCTGCTTTTCTGAATTTGTTTGTGAGGTTTTTATGCTCTAATACATGATCAGTTTTTATAAAGGTGCCATGTTCAGCTGAGAGAAACTCCTTTCTACTACCATTCAATTTTCTACAGAGGTCTATCATACTAACTTTTCTAAAATGATTTTCATCCCCTTAACTTCTTTCTTATTCATTTTATTTTTGGATTTATATAGCTCAGAAAGGGGAAAGTTGAGGTCCCAAACTAGTGCAGTTCTACTGTCTATTTTCTCTTATAACTCATTTAAATTTCCCTTTAAGAATTTGAATGCTATTTCATTTGGTTTATATAAGCTTAGTATTGATATCACTCTATTGTCTATGGTACCTTTTTTTTTTTTTAACAAAATGTAGTTTCTCTCCTTATGTCTTTTAACTAGATCTATTTTTTGCTTTTACTTTGTCTGAGATCATGATTGCCACCCCTAATTTTTTTTTTACCTCAGCTGAAGCACAATAGATTCTCCTCCACTCCCTTATTTTTCCTCTGTGTGTTTTTCTCTGCCTCAAACATGTTTCATATAAACAACATATTGTTGGATTCTGGTTTCTAATCCATTCTCCTATTGGCTTCTGTTTTATGAGTGCATTCATCCCATTCATGTTCATAGTTATGATTACTAACTGTACACTTTCCTCTATTCTATTTTCCCCTATATATCTTTCTTTCTTTCTCTTTTTACCCTGTCCCTCCTCAGAATCTATTTTATTTCTGACCACCATCTCCCTTGAACCACCCTCTCTTTTATCAGCCTCCCTCAGTTCCCTTATTCCCTTCCCTTCTATTTCTCTATTGCATAAGATAGATTTCTATACTGAAGTAATTGTATGTGTTATTCTCTCTTTGAACCAATTCCAGTAAGAGTGAGGTTCTAGTATTGTCTGCCCTTTCTATTTTTCCCTCCACTGTAAAAGCTCTTTTTTCTACACCTCTTTTATGTAAAATAATTTCCCCCATTCTTCTTATCCCTTCCCCCTTCTCCCATTGAATCCTTCTTTCTCACCTCTTAATTTTTTTTTGAGACCATCCCATTATAGTCAACTCACTCCTGTGCCCTCTGTCTATGCATACTCCTTCTAACTGCTCTAATAATGATATAACTGCTAGAGTTACAGGAATCATCTTCTCAAAAAGGAATGTAAACAGTTAACCATATTAAGTATGTTTTCTCTTTCATGTTTACCTTTATGTGCTTTCTTGAGTCTTGTTTTCGAAAGTCAGATTTTCTATTTAGCTCCATTATTTTTATCAGGAATGCTTGAAGGTCCTTTATTTCATTAAGTACCCATTTCCCTCCAAATGATTGGAAGTTAGTTAGTTTTGCTGGGTAATTTATTCTTGGTTGTAATCCTAGCTTCTTTGCCTTTCAGACATAATATTCCAAG
Source organism: Vombatus ursinus (assembly GCF_900497805.2). Taxonomy (NCBI): domain Eukaryota; kingdom Metazoa; phylum Chordata; class Mammalia; order Diprotodontia; family Vombatidae; genus Vombatus; species Vombatus ursinus. Next base: position 1,672,088 of record NW_020954582.1, read on the forward strand.
CCTTCTGCTCCTTTAATGTAGAAAGTGTTAAATCTTGCATAATCCTGACTGTGGTTCGATGATATTTGAATTGTTTCTTTCTGGCTACTTGTAGTATTTTCTCCTTGACTTGGAACCTTTGGAATTTGGCTATGGTGTTCCTGGGAGTTTTTATTTTGGGATCTCTTTCAAGAAATGTTCAGTGGATTGTTTCAATTTTGATTTTACCTTCTGTTTCTAGGATATCCGGACAGTTTTTTTTTATAATTTCTTAAAATGTGATGTTCTTTTTTTTTTTGTCATGGCTGTGAGGTAGTCCAACAATTCTGAAATTATTCCTCCTTGTTTTGAGGCCAGTTTTTTTCATGAAATATTTCCACAATTATTGTCAGCATTTCAAATTTATTTTATTGTTTTTTGATGTCTTATGGAGTCATTAGCTTCTACTTGCCCAATTCTAATTTTTAAGGAATTATTTTCTTTAGTGAGCTTTATAACTTTTTCTACTTGGTCAAGTATGTTTTCTAAGTTGCTATTTTCTTTAGTGTTTTTGTGCTTCTTTTATCAAGCCATTGACTCTCTTTTCATAATTTTCTTGCATCACTCATTTATTTTCCCAATTTTTCTTTACTTCTCATTTCATTTTTGACTCCTTTTTGAGCTCTTTCTGGAATTCTTCTTGGGCTTGTGTCCAATTCACATTTTTTTCCTTTGAGGTTTTGCTTGTACCTGTTTTGACATAGGTGTCTTCTGAGTTTGTGTTTTGATCTTTCCTTTCACCATAATAGCTTTTTATGATCTTGTTCTTGTTTTCTGTTTGCTCACTTTTCTATCCCATTTCTTAACTTTAACTTTGCATTAAAGTTGAGATCTTTGTGTTAAACTTGGATGAAGGGGGCAATTTCTCAAGCTTCAGGTTTTTCATGCTACCGTTTTCATAGCTAGTTCTAAGAATTTGTAAGTTTCCAGTGTTTCCAAGGTAATATGATCTAAAGGGAGGTTTGGTCACTGTTCTCCTGGCCTGTGGTCTGGTCTTTTCCCAATAAGAGACCCTGCTCCCCTGCAGCCAGGAGTGCTGGCTCTCCTCTTGGTTCTGGAATTGTGACCAGGTTCTCTGCTCTCCTGAAGCTATGAGTCTAATACTCCTTTCTGCCTTGGAACTGAGACCAGGTCCCCTGCTCCCTTGTGAGTGACCACAAGTACTCTTCTCCACTTTGGAACTGTGACCAAGTCCCCTGCTCCCAGCAGCCAAAAATGTTAGTGTTCCTCTTTGTCCTGGAACTACTATATGGGACTACACACAGGCAATACAACAGTGTCCTGCACCCATTGTCAGCAAAGGTCCCCTGTAATCACTTTCTGACCAATTGTTCAACCCTCTTATTCTTTTTGGGCTGAGAGCTTTCAAATTTGCTGCTGCTGCTGCCCTTGTCCTGGCTGCCTCCAAGGCCTCCTGCTGATGTTGCCATCATGTATGCTGCACTGCAGGCTGACTCCTACCCCATGGGAGGTGAGTGACCTCTTCTTTCAACCTTCTAACTTGTTTTGGGCTAGGAAATTTTTTCACTCCAACCTTTTGTTGGCTCTTCCACTCCAGAATTTGATTTGAGGAATTATTTTAAAGTTCTTTGGAAAGGAACATTGGGAGAGTTCAGCTGAGTTGCTGTCTGTATTCCACCATCTTGACTCTTTGTCACAGCACCAAGATGTCTAAGAAAGTGAGGACAGATAAGAGGTGATGGACTTTGAAGGCAATGGAAGGGGGTGGAGTGAATGGACTTTGTAGGGAGGAGAATCAATCAGTCATTTAATGAACACCTGATATGTTCCAAGCACTGTACTAGGTATAAAGAATAGATGAAGGAGGGGTGAGAAGCAATGAGAAATGGGAGGAGTAAAATTTATAGAAAGTGCTTTGGCAAAGAGTTGGAAATGTTAGTGAAGAAACCAATTGTATATCGATACATGTAATATACATCAGAAAAGATAGTGGCCCAATCCAATGCAGATAGAATACAAGCTCCTTGAGGAAAAGGTATTCTTCCCACCAGCACCTTGCACAATGTCTGGTAGACAGTAGGCATGGAATGTCTCTGCATGGACCAACAGGTCCTGCCTAAACATGGGAAAACACTGATGACCATTTGGAATTTTTAGAATTGCAGAATCTGACTCAGATAGGGATGGGATAAACAACCTCTTGCCCAAGTGGGAACAGTTCTATTGGTGTTATTCTGCCTTGATAACTCATCAAAGGCAAGTTAAATGTCTCACAAGCACTTTCTAATTGGTTCATTAAATGAAGATAATGTATATGATAGGGTTCTGTAGACAGTAAAGTGGTTCTATAAATGTAAGGTGAGATGAGGTATTCATTTTTCTACCTTTATAACTCATCAGAACCAGGTTATCAAAGCCTGAATGTGTCATAAGCATAGTTTAATGGCCACATCAAAGGAGATAATGTATATGAAAATGCTTGGTAAACTGCTTGGTTATACAAATGTAATGTAATGCAGGGCATTTGCCATTTTATTTATTGTTCTTATAGGAAGCACAGCTAAATTTATATTTGCGTCTCTAATACCTTTGAAAGTATGTGGATCTTTCAGCTGGCGTTGGAGTAATTTTCCTTATTTGAGCAGCTTTGGTCTGCTCATTTCCAAATTATCCCCTATCTTCCAATAGGTTCATTTCCCATGTATGAACTGCAACTCTACACATGCAAATACCTACCATCTATGTTGTCTCTTTTAGAGGGAGTTAAGGTTAAAGTCACAGGAGAATCTGAGCTTTGCCAGCATCCCATGGTCAATTAGGTGGGCTGCTCATCTACAAATAAGAGGCAAAAGGAAAAGGAGTTGTACACAGTAACAGCCACACTGTGTGATGACTGACTTTGATAGACTTGGCTCTTCTCAGCAATGCAAGGATCTAAGACAATTCCAAAAGACTTATGATGGAAAAAGCTATCCACACACAGAGAAAGAAATTATGGAGTCTGAATGCAGATGGAAGCATACTATTTGCTTTTCTTTTCTTTTGTTGTTTTGTTTTGATTCCTCTTTTTTGTGGTTCCTCCCATTGGTTCTAATTCTTCTTTCCATCATGACTAATGTGAAAATATGCTTAATATGATGAATATGTACAGCCTATATCAGATTGCATGCCATCTTGGGGATGGGGAAGAGAGAGAGGGGGAGAAAATTTAAAACTCAAAATCTTATGGAAGTGAATGTTGAAAACTAAAAAATAATAAATAAATCGTTTAATTAAAAAAAGGAAAAGGAGATTGTAATAGGTTCAGCTAAAGCATCATGATATAATAAAGAGGCCAATGGAACACAAAACCAGAAAACCTGTGCTCTCATCTTTGCTCTACCACTTGTTAGCTGTGAAAACTGTGAAAGAGTCCTGAAAGGCCTTCATGTGACCTCTTCCCAACAAACTCCTAGGGCCATACTGGGGATAGGAAGAAAGTCTGTTGCAGAAAGTTAGAACCAGTGGTGTACTGGAGCCAGCTCGAGCCAGCTCAAGCCAGCTTGCAAGGATTGATTATTAAATTTTCTATGTGACCATTTACACCTCAAAAATTAATACATGCTGCAAATTAGGGCTTGATTTATTGCTTTGTTGATTGTCTGGATTTGAAGAAAGTGATGGAGAAAAGATTAATAATTCAAATTAAGCTTAAAAATGTGTGGTATATAGTTCCCCCCTCCCTGCCCCAACAAGACAATTGCTAGACATTAATCAACATGTCTCTGTAGAATCTACAAGAATAAGATCACTGAGAGGGGAGATGAAGCCTGCCTATGGTCACTTGGAGGCTCCCTGGAGCAGTGTCCCAATGGATCAAAATCACCCCCTGAGTGATACCAACCTTGTACAGACCTGGCATTATGAGAGAAAAGAAAGTAAGATGCAAGAAATGAGCAATAACGGTGTGGAGACTTCAGGGGACATTAAAGTGCAGTGAAAATAGCATAGCCTCTGACATCATAGAGTCTGGGTTCAAATCCCATCAGTGATATGTACTACAAAGAGACCTTAAGGAAACCATTGAACTCCCCTGGAACTTGGTTTACTCATCTGAAAAATGCTGGGGATGGAGATGGTCTCTAAATTTTCTTTCAGGTCTACATCTATGACCCAATGGATTCTTTCTATATCTATTTTGCACTCTAAGAGAACTGGGCAGTTTTCTAAGAGGATTTCTTAAAATAAGCTGTATAGGCTCTTTTTGGTATGTTCGTTGGTTTTTTGGTCATGATATTTAGATCATCTAATGACTTTTTTTCTCCTTGATTGGATTTCCAGGTGTTTCTGCTATGCAATGCCTAACATTTCCCTTTTCTGTCTTTTGAGGTTTTTTCATTTTTGGTTGCATTCTGTAGTTATTGGCTTCTATTTGGGCTACTCATTTTTGGGTGCGTTTGTTGCTTGGTCAAGGTTTTATACCTCTTTTGTCAAGCTGTGAATTCCCTGTCTAGTTTTTTTTTCATTTGTAACTCTCATTTCTTTTCCATTTTTCTCAAGCTCTCTAATTCCATTCATAAAAATTTTTTAAATTTTAAGTGTAATACTTTTTTCAAATTCTTGGTTCATGCCTTGTGGGATTTTTGTTGTGTTTATGCTTAAACTGCATTTTTTCCGGGGCTTTGACTGTAAAGATCTTGGCATCATTCTCTACTTCTGGGGTGGTGTCTTGAGCTTCCCCTCACCATAGTATTTCCTTATGGTGTGATTCTTTTTTGCTGGCTCATTCTTCCAGCCGATGTCCCAACTTCAGACTTGATGTTAGAGTTGGGCTCTGCTACATTTTGGAGGGAACATTGGTCTGGCCCTGTTGCTGCTTTCTTGGAGTATTGAGTGCTATGTTATTCTAAGATTTCTGGGATGGCCTGGAAGACCTGCAAGCTTTCAGTGCTTCAGGGTGGTTTGATCCTGAGTAAAGTCTGATCGTTGCCTCTCTTGTCTGAGCTCTACAGGTTCCTGCCTTGGGTTTGGGTCTGAGAAAGATCGGACGCTGCTGGATTCCATCACTATCAGCCAGCTGAGGGGCTCTAGTATTTGAGAGTGACAGAACCTCAGGCTCTTCTTTGGGTTATTCCTCTCCAGGCTGGGCTGGATGCTGGAACTGAGAGCCTGCTCTGCTGCTGGGGTGTGAGCTGCACCACTCCTGTTTCCTTCCAAGCTTCCTTCTACTTAGGTACAACGCCAATGTCTCCCCACCCAGGAATGCTACCTGCATGCTTGCTCAGCTTGGTCCACCATGCATCTGTGACCCCAAACTGAAAAATGGGCAGCAGAGCTTCCGGTTCATATCTGCCCTGTCATGGTGCTCTGGAATGGATCTAGGATGTCCTCTTGCTCTGGTACAAGTCTCTCTGTTCCTGGAACATTCCATGCAGGGTACTCCTGGCCCAAACCCCTTGATAGTGCCTGCAGACCTCTCTATCACTCTATGCTGAGGTTGCTTGGATAAATGACTCATCATAATTTTTTCTGGATTTCTCCATCAGGATTCAGCCTGATTCAATTTTCAGATCTGTTTTCAGGAGTTTTGCAGTAGGGAACTTGGCTGTATCGCTTTCTACAACTCTGTGATCTTGGCTCTGTCCCACCAGTAACATTTTGCAAATCTAAAATTGTATCTCCCAAACCTCACAGCCATATAGCATCACCAGAAGGATATTTTATTAAAATTATGGATCTTTTCACATGAAGGAGGGTGGAGCCATTAAAGACACTGAATGATTTCCTCCAAGTGATTCTTTTCACTCACTTTCTCTTCAATTCTGGCTAAACATGGTCACATGAATGATCTCTTCAAGGTGACAGAACTGATGAGCTTCCTATCCCTTGCCATAGCATAGACTGGACAATTGGCAATCTTCATCTAATTATTTTTTTCCTATGCAGATTGTCAGATAGAATCCTTGGACTGGATTGGACCATTAGACCATGGATTTCACTTAAAGAATTAAAGTTAAGTTTCACCCAAATGGCAACACTGAAGTGTGTGGTGAACATGAATGAATTACAACACAATACCAAAAACACATAGCGGAAAAGTAGCATGGTACCACATAATCATATATTCAGAGGTATAAGGAGTCTTAAATATCATCTAGTGTCAAAGTCTCATTTTATAGGTAAAGAAACTGAGGCCTAATGTAGTTAAATGACTATTCTTAATACTATCCTGTTAGTAAATGGAAACACTAAATTTGAACCTAGGACATGGAATCATAGGAGGGGAGTTTATGCATTATGTGGTTCAACCCCTCCTTTAACAGATAATATGGCTTAGAAAGGTCACATAACTTGCCTGAGATCACATAGCTAGCAGTGAACAGAGCTGAATTTTGAATCCAGGCCCTCTGCAAAAGTCAGCATCTTTTCTATTAATTGGGGTTGTAATTAGAGAAACGCATGACCACTAAATAAGATGTGATGAGCTTTAGGAAGAACTGATGGAAAGCCTCCATTCTCCACTGGTAGCATGCAAAATCATAAGATCTAGCCAGAAGTCTGAAGAATGTTAAGTGTCTTGTAGTGGAGGATGGATGAGAGGATGTGGACAAGAACGCCATAGAAGGAGCGAATATAAGATGGACTATGATCTGCCCTATGGGAAGCAGTACCCATGTCTGTGAGATCACAGATCAATCTAAATATCAGAACTGTGTATGTAAAAGGGACTACGTGATGGTGTTCAGGACTTGTGGTGATCTGAACATAATGAGTTGCTGGTATGGGTAACATGCGTGTTCAGAACATTTCACACACAATATTCATTACAATGTGGGATTATTCTTTATGCCTAACGCATTCAACAAATACATATTTTCCTCTCCTATGAGCAAGGAACTTTATTATATGCTTTCCAACAATCATAAGACATGGCCCCTGCTCTCAAGGAGCTTACAATTGAAAAGAATGGGCTATGCCAGGCAAGGTAATGATAAAACCACTACCTAAGGCAAGGTGACAAAAGAACCACTGCGTAAGGCGAGGTGTGAAGAGGGTTCAGACAACTTCACATTTGAGGAAGGATACTAATAAACTGGAGTACACAGTAGAAGACAAACTGAGGAACTAGCTTCGAGTTCCACCTCTTATGCATACTACCCTTGTGGCCTTGGGCAAATCTCTTGACCTTCCTAGACTTCAGTCTCCTCATCTCTAAAATGAAGGGGTTGAACCAGATGACCTCTCCATGAGATCTATGAGCTTTTATGGACCTATGATGATGGTGAAATACCTATGGATCATGCCTTCTGAGGCTAGTTTGAAGCATCTGGACATGTTTAATATAGAGAAGAAAAGTCCTTGGGGGTGGCCATGCTAGTCGTCTTTAAGTAAGATGAAATCACTATAATGAGGAATGAGACTGGACCCAGAGAGTAGAGCCAGCAATAGTAAATGCAACTTGAAAAGAGGTATACTTTAGCTTGATCTAAGGCGAGAGAAAAATACTGTTGAACTACACCAAAGTGAAATGGGCTTTTTTTGGGAGATAGTAGGTTCCGTTCCACTGGAGGTCTTTAAACAAAGGTTAATTGACCACTTTTTGAATATATCACACTGGGGATTCATGTCTGAGTATGGTTCAGACTAGCTGGACTCCAGGCTCTCCTCCAATCCAGAATGTATGATCCTACAGTGAACTTTATTGGTTAACCTAGACATCATATCAGATTGGGGAGGATCAGGGAAGGTTTCAGGGAAGAGGTGGCATTTTATCTGGGTCTGAAAAGATGGCTAGAACACTGACACAGCTAGAATGGGGGAGGTGAAGGGAATACAATGTAGGAAAAATGTAGTGTCAAACACAGGAGGCAGGAAATTGTGGAGTGTGTTTGGGGAACGGTGACTAGTATGGCCTGTCCAAAATCCAGGCTATGTGTGAGGGAGAAATGGGAGAAAAGCCTAAAAAGGTGGAGCTTGTGTACCTCATAAATTGGCCAAGGACACAAATCAGGGCTGGATTTTTGTCTTATTGATTGTCTAGACTTGAGAAAGTGACAGAAAAATCTTATTAATGGAGATGAAACTCAAAAGTGTGCCGTGCATAAAGGTTTTTATTTTTCAGGAAAGTCAGGTGGTAAACTGTTCCAGCACTCCCCTACTCTAGTACAATTCTTCTATTCACATGTGAGAAAACTGAGGCCAAAAGAACTTAAGGGAAAGTGCAAGGGTTTGTTTGTTTTTTCATTGATTTTTTTTAATCAAACCTGTGTTTTGATTGGTTATGAGGTACTCCAAGGGAAGAATTCTATCAATGCAGATCAATACCTGCTCTTCAAATGATCATATTAGACAGTAACCTGAGGCCCTGAGAAGCTTCATGACTTACCTGTTGACATCCATCCAGCAGGGGAAGGATGGAAACCCAGATCTTCCTGGCTCCAAAGCCAACTCTTTATCCACCAGGCCTCACTACTTCTCAGTGCAAGAGAATGTCAGTGGTAAGTGATAGGGTCAGCACCTGAACCCCGGTTTTCTGACTCACAGCCTAAAGTCTTTTTTAATCCTTGCTCATAGAAGTTTGGCAGATAGCATTATGGAATCACAAAATTTCAAAATTGGGAGAGACCTCATTGTTCCCAGAAGATTAACACTACCTGAGACCTTCCTGACAAATGGTCATCCTGCCTCTTCTTGAAGATCTCCCCTGAGGAAGAACCCATAATAGCATGGTGAGGAAGGAGGGGTTCTATCCTGGCATCAAATGATGGCAGTTTGCCTATTTAACACCCATGTGACTGAGGGCATCATTTTACTTCACTGGTGTTCACTTTCCTTGCCTATAAAATGGGGGGTTGAACTAGCATAGTTCAAATGAAGGCGGGGTTGAAGTAACATAGTACAATAGAAAGAACTCTGACATTAGAGAACCTGGGTTCAAATCCTGCCTCTGATACTACCTGAGTGACCTGGGCCAAATCTCTTAAACTCTTCAGTTTCTTTTTTTATGATATGAAGAGATTGGACATGATATCCCTTGATCATTTCACCCCACCAATGGAATCCTGGGCAAGTCATTTAGAATCCTGTTCATCAGTTTTTCTCATTTGTGAAATGAGGGGATTGGATTAGATGGTCTCTAAGGGCCCTTCTAGCTCTTGACCTGTGTTCTTTGTGGTCCCTGTTATGTACAATACATTGTCCTAGGTGCTGGGGCTATCACAAGAAAGTTTTTTTTTCCTTCTGTCAAATTTCTGCCCTCTGCAACAAATCCTCATTCCTCTCAGTTCTTCCCTCTGGGGTCAAAAGAATAACCCTTTGCCTTTTTTTGTATGAAAGGTTTTCCAACACTGGAAGACAGTTCTCCCACTTCACCTCCCCTACTGCTCGACTCCGTCCTCAGTTAGCCTCCCACCCTCTTTCCCCTAATCCTTGCGAGACCTGGACTCTGTCCCTTTCAACATTCTGAGCACCTGCTTATAAATGTGCTCTACTTTATCAATGTCCTTCCGAAAATGTGGGGCTCAGAGTGGAACACACATAGTATTCTGCATGTGAATGACAAAACCAAAGTGAAAGAGGGTTATCAGCTACTTCTTTCTGGACTGACCCTGAGCTTCTGTCTGTGTAGACTTCAATTTTGTGGGGAGAGGAGGCTACCATTTCATATGACTGACCTATTGAACTTAACATCCATTAATCCCCAGGATCTTGTCAGGGTAGCTAGGTGGTGCCATGGCGCACAGAGTGCTGGGACCAGAGTCAGGAAGACCCGAGTTCAAATCCAGATTCAGACACTGAGCAGTTGAATGACCCTGGGCAAATCACTTAATCTCTTTCTGCCTCAGTTTCCTCATCTATAAAATGGGGGTCATAACCACATCGGCCTCCCAGGGTTTTTATAAGGACAAAATGAGATACTGCTTCTTAACCTTAAAATGCTATGGAAACGTTAACTGCTATTATTATTATGAGCTATGTCACCAACCTGATGTCCAGCCATGCTTCCCCCCTGCTGTCTGCATGCATTTGATATTTGAAACCTGTTTGTAGAAAGTTTCCATTTATTGCTATTTAGTTTTATCTTAATAGGTTTGGTCCATTGTTTAGCCTGCTGAGATCTCATTGGACCTTGATTAGTACCAAAGGAATTACTTCTTTTCACAAGCTTCATGTCATTTACCACGAAGAGGTTGCTTTACTATTCAGGGAGAGAAGAAATGAAGCTCGCAATCAGGGTCTTTATAATAATAATAAATGCTGATGCTTTTACTTCAATTGTTGAAATCTCAAATTTATTTCCTCTAAATTTTTTTCAATGTTTATTTCTAACATTTCTACTTAAATACAGGAATTTTTTTCATATAAAAAGTACATGGCATTATATAAAATGATTTTATAATATATGAAAATAATTCACAGCATCATGGAATAGAGAATTCTTCAACCATATACTCCAGCTCATACCCCCCAAAGGAAACCTCTCTATCATATACCTCGTATGTGATCTTCCAATGTCTGCTTAAAGACTGGTATCCTAAATGACAATTCAGATGTCCATTTCTGGTCATCTCTCCCCTGAGCTACAGTCCCACACCTCCGGCTGCTGCACAGCTCTCCTTAGATGCTCCAATGGCATCACAAACTCCACCGATCCCAGACCAAACTCATGATCTTTCCCCCTGAAGCCACTTCTTTCTCTAACTTCCTTTTTTGTTGTTGTTGAGGGCACAACAGTCACTCAGGTTTGTGACCTCATTTCACTCTTACTCCTCCCTAATGGCCAATAAGCTGCCAAATCATTTTTTGTTTTAAAATATAAACTCACTTGATACTGCTGATATTTTAATCATGTTTTAAGGATTATAAAGTGAATTACATAAATTATCTCCTTAAATCTTGCAATGACTGTGAGGTGGTGGTTCTACAGGTACCATTAGCCTTATTTACAGATGAGGAAATTGAGGCTCAGGATGGTTAAATGACTTGTGTACAGTCTCCCAGACAGAGGAGGGCTGAGCTATCATGATTGGAAAATGAGGAAGTCCAATCTCATGGAAATGAATCTCTCTAGCTTTAGAAGCTTTATATCCATCCAATATTATGCTTCACATATCTCCTCAGAGGACCATAATGCTATTTTTCTTTCCACCCAGGAGATTACCCCACCCCACCACATTTTCCATCTCTTGCTCTAGGAACAGTTTTTACACCAACTCTATCATTTCTTCTGGAAAGGGTTCAGCAAGCCACTTTCCTGTGGCTGCATTTTCTCTTCTAGTGACTCACAAGACCACAAGTTCCTTTTCTAGCCATGAGAACTCTATCTAGGTTGTCTTTTCCTCTTAAAATATAGACCCTCTAGGGAAAGGACTATCTTATGTTTATATTTTCCTCCCTATCACTAGAACATAGTATGCAGTAAATGCTATTACATTATTTTTTTCATTCATTCATTTATTTATTCAAGCGTCTGAGACAAGATTTGAAACAAGGTCTTTATGACTCCAACTCCCATATACTATTCACTATGCCAGGATGCTTCTAGCTAGAAAGGGTAGATAGATGAGGGAGGCATTTCAGAGGAAAAAAGATTGTCAAATGTGGGTAAGTTATTGAATTGGGAATGGGGTGAGGGAGATGCTGGTGCCTTAAAAAGCCATAGCACATAGCTCAAACAGAAGCTCTGAACTTTTTAATATGGTTTTTCAGTATAAGTTTTTAGGCATTCACTCAGCTTTCTATAAGTACTTCTTCACCATGCCCCAGGAAGCTCATTATTGGGAAAACCTCATTGTCCTGCAAGATCCAGTTTGGAGGGTAAAGCTATGAACTCCAAAACCTCCACCTAAGAAGAAGGCTTGGCACCAATGTATCATTTCCCTCCTGGCTGCACTGCTGCTTCATCTGGCTGCCTGAGTTAGAAAGTCTTTGCCAAGAGCCTTGTGGGTCATCTGTATGTCTGCCTAAGTATAATCTTACCAAAATTCAGAGAAACTTGTTACTGGAAGTTTGGCTACTAAGTGAATGAATCTTTCTCCTGGGTGTGTAGGGACCACAAAGATTGAAGAAAGCATGGAGAAAGCAATGAATAAAGCATTGACGGAAAACCAGAGAACTCTTCTTGGCACTGGAGAAGATCCCATGTTGACTAAGGCATAATCGTTGCTGACATGGAGCTGATAGATTTTCTCTCAGGATCTATGATTCCACTGGTAAAGGAACTTCCAGCAAGGAAACTCCCTTTACCAATGCAGATCAGAGATTCTGGAAAAATATTAAATATAATCTACATGTCTGCAAGGAGCATTTCTTACTTTGTGAGATCTTCCTCAGTGCTCCATAGAGTGTTATGTCCTTTCTTCAGTATAGATTAGCAATTCCACTGCCACTTACAATTGTTCTGCTGGTTAAAGTCTTAGAGTTGCCTGAGACATTGAAACTCTGTGCCAGGGTCTCATGACCAGTATGTGGCAAAGGCAGGGCTTGAACCCACAGTTTTCTGGCTTTGAGACCAGCAGGATGCCCATCATACCATGTTGCATCTGAAGCTGAAAATAGGAAGGGGAAATACAGTATGCACACTGTCATTTGTAATACAAAGTATGGTATGAAAAGTCTGTAAAAGAAATGTAAAGTGCTTTGCTCAAGCTATAAAAAGGAAAGATCATCCTGGAACTGGGAGGATCGGGGGCGTTTCATGAAGGACACACTGAGTTGTTTTTGCGGGATATGTTGGGTTTTCGTGGGCAAAGATTGGCTTCTCTTGGCCTCCAAAATAGAATGAAAGATTCCAGCATCTTAATGCTCACTCCAATCTGTCCCAACCTAACTTTCTATCATTGTTTCTTAGTCCTCAATGTGAATCTTCTGCTCAAGTCGTGGTTTTTGCTTTTCACCATTCTTTAAACACAGTCACTTCTGAACCTTTGCTTATGCTGTGTCCTCCACCTGGAATGCCCTGCCCTTTGTTTTCCCTTGATACAAATTCCATATATCGATTCTCACTGCTGACAGCATGCCTTATTTCACTATATAATCTCAGAATTATCGAATTCCATAGCTGCATGGTGTCTCAGAAGTATTGTATGGCTGTATCACTACCTAAAGCATGAATACCACTCTGCTACTTCTCAGAAATCAGATGAGATATTTAGCTGTGTTCATAGAGGTCTCTTGGCCAGAATGAGAGAAGAGAGCTATCCACTCCAGGTAGGTCCTGACCAGATCCCATCTGGAGACCTTGATCTACTCCTGGATTCTCTATGTTTATAGGACCTTGCACACACAGGAACCTGTCTGAAGGAGGGCAAAGGGACTGGAAACCAAACCTCATGAGAATCAGAGACTCATGAGCACAGAAAGAACCTCAGAGCCAGTTCAGTTCATGTCACATGTGAACCAACATCCTCCTGGGAATAACCCTGACCATCTGGGGAGCATCTGGTTGCTGGTATCTGGACCAGAATTGTGAAGGGTCTTCAAATTATGTTTCAGAGGAATTAAGGAATCCTGGCCGTGATTGGTCTTGAGAAGAGGAGGCTGAGAAAATGGCTAGTAAGGATTTTCAAGTTCTTAAAAAGCTGATATGCAGGGAAACATTCCAGACTTATTTGAGTTGGCCATAGAGGGCAGCACACTAGAAGCAGTGGGTGGAAATCACTGAAAGATTTTGACTCAGTGTTCGGAAAAACAAAAACAAAACAGAACATCCTCCCAACTAGAGTTATTCCAAAGTGGAATGGGCATCTCAGAAGATAATGAATTCCCCCTTCACCAGAAGCCTTCTAGAAAAGACCACTTTGGGGGTCGTTTCCATTCCATTCCATACCTGAGTAAGATGGCATCAACCCTGAGATTTGAGATACCTTTCTTACCTTACTTATCTTTCATTCCTTTACTGTACTCTGTGCCCCAGTCAAACTAAACTACTTCCTGTTTATGGATTTCTTGTTACCACATCGTTTTTGTGGTTTTCCCAGAACTGTGATTTCATCTTTATCAGGAACACTCATGGCATGGAAGAACATTCTTTTCCAGTACATGTGAATATTGGCTCTTTTCAACTCAGTGTCCTGGGACACTAAAAGATTAAAGAACTTCCTCAGGGTCACAGAGCCAGGATGGGTCCCAGGTAAAATGTAGTCCAAGGTCTTTCTGACCTCACAACTGTCTTGGTAATGTCACACCACCTGAAACATACTCCTTTCAATTTTTTTTTCAATGACATTCCCTTCATTCAATGTTCTTATCTAGGTGTCATGTCTTCTGGGAGACCTTCACCATCCAAAAATGATCCCTCTATTCTTGAACTTTCTGTGCTAGTTTGTTTTAATCCTCTCGTGACTCAGCACATAATAACTTGCATTACATTTATTTCTCTAGATATTCTGCTCTCTCCTCCCCCCACACCTTCTAGATTGTAAGCTCTTTGAAGATAGGCTCCATGTTATTCCCATTTTGAACCCACAGCAGATTTATTATGGTGTATATTGAAGTTGCTATGCATTCATTTTTTAAATTCATGTAGAGAATTCATCATTTGTCCATATTAAAATCCATGGACTCAAGTTATCATTGCAGTGTCAAAATATTTTTGGGTGCCAATTACATTATCCAAAGTATTAGCTATCCTTCCAGCTTGCTGTCATCCACAAATTTGATACACTTGCCACTTTGTCTTCATTCAAATCATTGACTTTTTTATTTTAAAAAGTCATTAATAAAAACATTGAAAAAATTGGGTCAAGGGCAGAGCCCTGGGGCTTTCCATGAGAGAACTCTCTTCATGTTAACATCAATTCATTAATTCATACTTTAGTTAGCCAGCCAGTTCCAAATCCATCCAACTGCATTATCATGTAGTCTTCATCCCTGTTTCTTTTCCACAAGGATATTATGAGAGGCTTCTTCAAGTGCTTTGCAGAACCCAGGTACAGCATTCCTCTAATGTATCTACCAGTCTATTAACCCACTCAAAAATGTCATGAGGTTAATATGACTTGATCTGTCACAAACCCTAAAATGATGTGGTTAATTTCAGGAGCCAAGATAGTGGAGTAAGCAGTAAATCACTGTAGCTGTCCCATATTCACCTCCAAATAACCATAAAATAGCACCCTGAAATAAATCCTGGAACAGCAGCACTGGCAAAAAACAAAACAAAACAGGGTGAAGTAATCTTTTAGACCAAAAAACTTGGAAGATCTGTAAGAAAGGTCAGTTTCACATGGGTAAAAGGGGAATGCAGTCCAAGACAGGAAGCATTCCAGCAAGCCAGCAGGAGATCCTGAGCCACCAGTTCAGTAAAGCTGGCAGACATCAACAGCAGCCGCTCCCCTCCATGTGCCTCAGCCTAGCCAAAGGAATGGGCAGATTCCAACTCCAAGAACCTCCACATGTTTCAGCAAAGTCCTGAGGAAACATAGAAACACCCCACCAACCTCACCACATGCCAGACACCAGTGCTAGGATTCTGTCTCAGCACCAGGTAAGCTACCACATGCCTATAACCTATAGCAGTGCCAACCAGCCCCAACCCCAGCCCTTCAGCACAGCACCAGATATGAGGGTCCCCCATGGGCCTCAGGACAACATCAATGCAACACCAGGCAAATAGCAGAGCCTGCAGCTGCTGCTGCGTGATATAGTGCCCTTTCCACCCTGGGAGAAGACTTCAAATTTAAAAGAAAGGAAAAAGCTCCCCCCCCAAAAAAAGATGAGCAAAAAATAACAACAACAACAACAAAATAATCTGACCATAGAAAGTCATTGTAACAGGGAAGACCAAGACGCAAATTCAGAAAAGGACAACAATGCCAAAACACCTATGGGCAAAACCCCAAAGAAAAATGGTAAGTGGTCTCAAGCCCAGAAAGAATTCATGGAAGAGCTCATAAAGGAACTTAAAAATCATATAAGAGAGATAGAAGAAAATTTGGGAAAAGAAATGAGAGTGGGGGCAGCTAGGTGGCACAGTGGATAGAGGTCCAGTCTTAGAGTCAGGAGGATCTGAGTTCAAATCTGACCTCAGACACTTGACACTTACTAGCTGTGTGACCCTGGGCAAGTCACTTAACCCCAATTGCCTAAAAAAAAAAAAAAAGAAATGAGAGCGATGCAAGAGAATTATGAAGAAAAGAGTCAACAGCTTGGAAAAAAGAAACAACTGCTTAAAAAGGAGAATTGGCCAATTGGAAAAGGAGATGCAAAAATCCATCCAGCATCCATATGACATGCCCTAATCTCCCTACCAGTTTATTAACCTGTTCAAAAATATATCACTTTAGAATTGGGAATCTCAGAGCTGCCTCTAACTCAACTTATTGAGCTCAATCTCATAAGAATTTTTCCTATCATATTTTTAAAAACAGAACATCCCTTTTCTCGCCTACTCTATCTTTTATTTTTACACTGAAATCATTTGGTCTTGAACCCTCCTGCCAACTGAACCTTCTCGTAAAGCAAAGAAAAAACTTTCAGTTAAATGAACTAAAGTGGTAGCTGCAGATGACAACGTCTACACCATGTCACATTTCTGGTACCCCACCTTTGCCTTGAGGAAAGGGAAGCTCCTGTCATCACTCCTAGGTCTCCAGGGTTGTGATGAGTCCTTACAATTCATTACAGTTAAATCCATTTTGAATGTTATTCTAATTTATATTGTTGTAGCATTTGGACACACTACTCTTGTTCTGCTTTCTTTGCTCTACAATAGTTCATACAAATCTTCCCATGTTTCTCCATATTCCTCATATTCATTATTTCTCTTTTCTTTCTTTTTTGGCATGGCATTCAGGGTTAAATGACTTGCCCAGGGTCACACAGCTAGTAAGTGTCAAATGTCTGAGGGTGGATTTGAACTCAGGTTCTCCTGACTCCAGGGCTGGTGCCCTATGTACCGCACCACCTAGCTGCCCCTTTCATCATTTCTTAAAGTGTCATGACATATTATTAGATTCACACACAATTCTTTGTTTAGTTATTCCACAATCACTGAATCATGGGTTTAGATCAAAATGTAACCTCAGAGACTATCTAATCTAAACCCTCCTTTGATAGATGATGAAATGGATGTGGTTATTTACCCAAAGTCCCACAGATACTGGGTGGGGAGCAGGACTTGCATCTGAGTCCCTTGACCCAATTCCTTTTTCATTATGATACTGCCTCTTCATGAGAACCCATTTTCCAGGTCCTTGTTGTCACAAAAAGTGCTACTGTGGATAACTTGGGGTGTGTGTGTGTATACATACATGTGTGTGTATGTATGTATGTATAAGTATGTCTGTGTGTGTGTGGCATTACTGACTCAAAGGAGAGGGACACTTTAGGCAATGTTCTCTTGTCATTTTGGAACATTCTTTACTGAACATTGACCAACACAACATCCAAACATCTGTGAATACAGCTGCCAGATGCCCAAAGACAATGCTTCATCTACCAATTCAGCCCTGAACTCCTTTAGTCGAACAATGAGGGAACAGAATTCATATTCAATTTAATTCAGATGAAAATGGCTTGGGAACCACTTTACTCCAAGCTACACTCACAGACATGACCAGTCCAACTCTGGTGAGGTGGAGATCTCTTTTTGTTTGGTAAACGTTAGAATGTGGCATATGATAAGAAAATAGTTCATAGTGTGTGTCTGTGTGTGTGTGTGTGTGTGTGTGTGTGTGATTGCTTGTGTTTTGCCATGACTTAGGACAATTCCAATCTAATCCATCAAGCATTTGTCCAAGGAGATCATATGTGTATATGGGTATATAGACTCAAATGTACACTTGTAAACACAGATATTGAGGATGCTTAACCTTGAGGCATTGGCGGGGGGGGGGGGTGAGAGCTGCCTTCCAGCATTTGAAGGGTTGTCATGCAGAGGATGGACTTTATCTGCTCTGCACAACCCCGGAGACAGAACCAGAAACAATGGGCAGAAGGCAGAAAGAGACCAAGTTAGGCTCAAAGTCAGGAAAGTCTCCTCCCAGTTAGATGGAGCTGTCCAAGAGCTGATTGGGCAGCCTCAAGCCACTTCTCATCAAACTTTAATGACTACTTACTTGTTGGGTAGATTACAATGGGGATTTCTGTTGTGTATGGATCAGCCTAAAGCAGGGATGGGGAACCTGTGGCCTTGAGGCTGCATGTGGAACTTCTAGATCCTTCAGTGTGGCTTTTCGACTGAATCCAAATTTTACAGAACAAATCCTTCTGATAAAATTCTGTAAAATTTGGATTCAGTCAAAAGGCTACACTTAAGGATCCAGAAGGCCTCCTCAAGGCCACAGGTTCCCCACCCCTGGCCTAGAAGACGTGAGGTTCCTATCTATCCTCAAATTAGTTGACTACATAAAGGGCTGTGCAAGCTTGAAAGCACCATGTGAATGTTAACTATTTTTATTTATTATGCATCCACTATGGAGACACTGGGGAAGGAAATAAGCATCTATTAAGTGCCTACTGTGTGCCTGGCACTGTTCTACATGCTTTACAAATATTGTGTCATTTGCTTCTCACAACAGCCCTGGGAGATAGGTGCTGTAATTATCCCATTTTGTAGTTGAGGATACTGAGGCAGACAGAGGTTAAATGATTTGCTTAAGGTCTTATAAGTAGCAAGTGACTGAAACTGGATTTGAACTCAAACCATCCCTACTCCAGGCCCAGTGTTCTAGCCACTGTGCCATCTAGCTGCCTGTAGGGATACAAAGACAAATGACTTACATTGCCCAACCTTGAGGAGCTCACATGTTACTGGGAAGGACAGTGCAGAAATGGTACTTCCCAAAGGAGCCATTGCATGCTATCACCAAGACCTTTCTTTTTGGCGTCCAAACCAGAGCAGCTGAAAGTGGCCGATATGTTCATTTCATAACAGGCATTCAATCTGCTCCATTAGGGCTGCAAGTGTTTGGTTCAACAGCTGTTTCTGCTTTTTTTCTGGGGAATGTTTTTTCCAAATTGCATTTCCAATATGTGGATGCTTGGTCCTCTACCTTGGACAAAGACAAGTTGAGTTCCCCTCCTTGTGCAATGATAGCAGCAGCCACCACAGCCAGAGCCCTGCCACCATCTATGGAAGTAAAGCAGCTCAGGAAGCCTAGCCTCTAGTGAGAGCTCTCAGCCTCTAGCAGCTGAACTGAAGAAATAACTCAGAGCAACCAGCCTAAAATCAGGGCTCTTGACAGATTAATTCCATAACCGAAATCAATCATGGCTCTTGTTGCCGGCATCCATAATATTTGGAAAGTTTCCTGTCTAGCACCACTGAGATGTAGGCTCGTTGACCTTGAATGCATTAAGCTAATGCATGGGCGCATTAATGTAATCAGCTGATCACTGTGCTTTCCATCATCCCCTAGTCTGCCTTTACAGTCATCAGCAAACACTGGCCATTGTTTTCCTGGGGCCTCATCCAACCAAATAAAAATAGTTCCTGCAGACGGGGAGGTTTACCTTTCCTAGCCTAAGATAGTAGTTATAGCAACCTCCTGACAAGGCCTTATTTTGTGAGGCCAGTCACCCCAGGCAACATGCCAGCTGATTGTGATACAAGCTAGTCGCCTGAGTGAAATCTGCCAACCTGAAAGAGTTCACATTGGAAATTGGAGTCTGACTGCAGATATGATAATCATGACTCTCCTCAGATGGCAGCTTGCTCAGGAAAGTTACCTCCAGGGCATCCTGATGATTTAGAGGAATCTCAAGTACTCATGCAAAGCAGGCTAAGTAGGAAAAAAGGCAGGGATACATGGCTGGACACACAGTGACTCTGGATAGGATGAAAGAGCAAAAGCAGGAGTTCATAAGAATAGCTAAGATGGGCACTGAGGAGCAGTCAATAGAGACCTAGCCTCAGCATTGGGAAGCACTGAATTCAATCTTGCCTCTGGCGTACTGGCTGTGTGACCTCAGGAAGTCACTTTATTGGTCAGTGCCCCAGGGAACTCTTTGAGATAGTAAGTTATAGAGCAAGTGTGATTGGCATCAACAGAGGGAGTATTCTCTTGGGGAGTTCTCTACCCCAGGAGAAAAACAGATCCAGGAGATAATAATAATAGTAATGATAATAATAATTATTAATAAGGAAAATAATAGTGCTTAGGACAGTTCCTGGTACATAGTAGGAATATTTAGAATGTTTATTGACTAACTGTGACTGAATAATAATGATAATACCTTATTATAGTGATTTATAGTTTTCAGAGAACTTTACAAATAACATCTCATGTGCTTCTCACTCTAAGTCAAAGTCAAGGGTGTTGTTATTATCAACCCCATTTTTCAGATGAGAAAATGGTCTCAGAGAGCATTAGTGAATTGTCCTGCATCACACAGCTAGCAAGTACATGAGGAAAAATTCCCACTCTGGTCTTCTGGCTCTCAGGCCCAAGGCACTATCCACTATGTCATGTTGCCTCTTTGGATGGAGGGCCTTAGAGTCAGGAAGGCCCCCAGAAAGAAGGCTTGCCTCTGACATTACATGTGTGGCCTTGAGAAAATCTATAACCTTCCTGAGTCCTCATTTTCCTCATCTAAGAAAAATGAATGAATTTGACGATATGGCCTGGGGATTTCCTCCCAGCTCTAACTCTGTCCAGGATGCTGTGAACCTCCAGCCACAAGGGCAAAGAGGAGGAGCTGGCATACTGCTTTCTCCCTGTTCCTTTTTAAAGTCCTTTGAGGCTCAGGTGAGACCTCCTTCATGAAGCCTCCCCTGACTGAACTGAGGAGGCTCAGCTAAGAGCTTTTTCCTTTTCCTCAACTATTTCTAGAGCATATTGTCTGGCTCATTCCTTGGTTCTCATCTGT
The DNA here is from genome assembly GCF_900497805.2 of Vombatus ursinus. Classification (NCBI taxonomy): domain Eukaryota; kingdom Metazoa; phylum Chordata; class Mammalia; order Diprotodontia; family Vombatidae; genus Vombatus; species Vombatus ursinus. The sequence goes on from NW_020954582.1 coordinate 1,692,857, forward strand.
CTTCAGCAGTTGTACTAAATTTCACAAACATTTAATAAGCACCTCCTATGTGTAAGACATCATGCTAGATGCTGGGATTATGAAGATTAAAAATGACATGATCCCTGCCCCCCAAAATCTGTTTCTGGATCATATTCCCCTCAGTGGAATTTAAGCTCTTTTACCCCAGTGATATTCCAGGCTGTCTTTCAGCACCAGAATATATTCCCTTGCACCCTTATCTTAGAATCCCTACCCTTCAAAGCTTTCCTCGTGTCATCTTTTACAGGAATTCTGTCCCAATCCCCACTTCCCAATTTGCTATTGCTTTTCCCCCTTTGAAATTTCAGTTTCATTTCTACTTAATTTTCTATATAATTGTTGTTCTACCCATCTCTCAAGAAATGGAAGCCCCTTGAAAGCAGGGACTGTTGCAATTTTGCCTTTGTACACTCAACACTTATCACAGTGCCTGCTGCATAGTATGCTTTTAATGAGGGCTTAGGGAATTAAATCAGATGGAATTTTTAAATCATTGTCTCTGAATTTCCTGGCAGAATTCCTTGCATACAGTTGGCACTTAAGACATATTCATTGAATAGATTTTGACCATTGGAAAGGAAATGTCAATGTCCCTTGTTATGCCAATGGAGAACTGCTTAGGAGTCTTGCATCTGACATCCTGTCACAAATCAGCCTGCTTGTTTATTCAAATTCGATGAAGATTGTTAGAGGAGACACATTCACTCTGAAAATCGAGGACCAAATAGAGAGGTTTCATTGTTAACAAAAAGCTTTTAATTTATTGTTTTACACAATGAACTTGAAGCAATAGGAAGGAGCTAATTAAAGATGTCATTATTTAGCTGATAGAATAGTGCTCAAAACCACATTGAATAATTAGCATCAGGGCCCTTTCCTAATGCAGAAAATTGCACAACATTGGGCAGTGGCCACATTATAGAGGTTTTGTTTTAAATGGTACTTTTTTTTGTTAAATATTGGGTGATTTAAGCACCCTGGGGAATGCAGTCCATGTAGGTTCTGCCCCTTGGAATCATCCATAGAATTTGCCTTTCCTTGAAATGGCAGTCTCTTGAAATCCAAAGGAAAATGTGCCCAAGGTGGCAGGGTGATTTAATGAATGCAGAGAAATCATGCTAGGATTTACCCTGCACCATCTTTTTCTCATGCTCAAGGGACCCTGAGGGTTTGACTAACAAGCAATTAAAATGTTGGGAATATTGTGAGGCCTTTGGCAGATGTAAAAGTAGTCTGCTTGCTGGAATTGATCCCACACAGCATTGAATATCAGCACACTTTTAGTAGCTGAGGGAATATTTATCTCTGGGGCCACAGTGCCCCTCCTCTCTCTTTTTCTGGGAAGGAAATAGTGTTTTCAGTTTTACTGGGCCAACCAGCAACATTCAGGAGAAAGGATCCCAGTTAGACATCCCTATTAGGACTATTCAAATGAATGGATGTCCTTCCGGGACCAGTCAACTCTCTTGTGAATGTTCTCTGAGAGATAAGGCTTTTTTATTTGTTAGCTTTGAATCACAGAATCCCAGGATCTCAGAGTTGGAAAGAGCATCAAAGGCCATATCCTCCAACCCAGGCCCGTAAGTGAATCTTTTTTTGTGTCATACATCTGGGAAATGGCCATTCAACCTTGATTTGGAAATCTTCAATGAAGGAAAGCTGCTACTTTCCAAGACGGCCCCCGCTATTCAGGGACAGCCTTTTCTTTCAGAAAGGTTTTTTTTTTCTCCCTTAACATTAAGCTTTAAAAATGCTTTGTGAAAAAACAGTCTCTTATTAGCTTTACCTATTTCCATGGGTTTCACTGTCATTCTATAGAATGATAACTCTATATAATTAACTCATAATATAAGTGTGCATGCATGTGTGTGCATGCATACATATGTGTGCATGAGCATGTGTGTGCATGTGCAGCCCCAGTCTTTCCCGTTAGCTTCAGTCCTACCTTACCAGTAGCTTTTTGAACATTTCAAGCTATATGTCACAGAAACATCTTGAACTCAACATGTCGAAAACTGAACTCATTATTTTCCCTTTCAAACCCTCTCCTTTTCAAAATGTTCCTATTTCTGTTCATGGCACCACCTTCCTTCATTTCTTCCATTTTCACAGCCCAGGCATTATCTTCAATTTTCTCTCATCCCACAAATCCAATCAGTTGCCAATCTTGCCATTTCTATGTGTACACCATCTTTCATGTTGGGCCCTTCTTTCCACTCACACACCTACCTACTTAGTCCAGAGCTCATCACCTCTTGCCTAGATTATTACAACAGCTTTCCATTTTTCTCCCTGCCTCAAGTTTCTCCCCACTTCAGTTCATACACACACTGCTTCTACAGATATTTTCCTTCAGTGCAGATATGACCATGTAACTCCCCTACTCAACCAACTGCTGTGCCCTCTAGAATAGAATATGAACTCTCTCAACTTTCAAAGTCCTTCACAACATGAAGCCACTTTATATTTCTTGCCTTATTGGACATTACTCCTCCTTCGCTCATTCTGGAATATAGTCAAGACATGGGACACCAAAGTCATTTGAAGGAGCTGGAGATGTTTAGGCTGAGAAGACTCAGGGTGGGATATGATAACTGTCTCCAAGTATTTGAAGAGCTTTCATTTGGAAAGGAATTAGATTTGTCTTGTTTAACTCCACCAGGCTGAATCAAGGAATATGTGGAAATTGCTAAGGGGATCACTTCAGGATAATGTCAAGAAAGACAAACTTTCTAACAATTTGAGCTGTCCTAAAGTGGAATGAGCTGTCTAAAGAGATGCTAGATTTCTCTTTCTTGGAGATTTTCAGACTGGGTACATTATACTGGGAATTTATTTCATGTATGGGATGAACTAGATGGCTATCAAGACCTCTTCCGAATCTAAAGTTCTGTGGTTCCCAGTGTACCCCAAGTCCCCAAGGGTTATAAAATTAACTTTATATTCTATTCTGGACTGAGTGATCAAAAGTAAGGTACCAAAACAGAATTATCTCTGCCATATCAGATTGTTTAGTATGCAGGTAAAGATGGGACTTCCTAAGACTCCATATTCAACTTTTGGGCATCTCTAATGGGGAAGAGGAGACAATTGCTCCCCCAAATCCCTGCCCAGAACAGTACTGGTAAAAGAGTTGGTCTTTTTTAGATTAAATGGCTGCCTCTGTAGTATGATACAAGCAACCTTGCTCCGTACAAGTTGTGTGTCTATACAATTCCCAGACAGTAAGTTCAGTCAAAAGAATTGGGACATTTTAATTTTGTCTCATTTTATTCTTCTCAGTTACATGTAAAATTTTTTCATATTCAATTTTTTAAATTGAGCTCCAGATTCTCTTCCTCTCCTCCTCCTTTTCCTATCCACTCCTTGAGAAGGCAAACAATTTGAAATAGATTATACATGTGAAGTCAGACAAAACATACTCCCATATTAGCCATGTTGCAAAAAACAAACAAACAAACAAAAAACAATAAAATGAGCAAGAAACAAAACAAAAAATAAAGTAAAGTAAAAAGTATTCCAGACTACATCAACTCTTTCTCTGGAGGTGGATAGAATTTTTCATCATAAGTCCATTGGAATTACATTGAATCATTGTATTGGTCAGAATAGCTAAGTCATTTACAGTTGATCATCGTACAGTATTGCTGCTACTATGCACAAAAACATAGTACAATGTACTTTATATTTCACTTTACATCAATTCATGTGACTTTCCAGGTTTTTCTGAAACCATCCTGCCTGTCACTTTTTAAAGTGTAAGAGTATTCCACAACAATTATATACCATAGTTTGTTCAGCAGTTCCCAAATTGATGGGAATCCCCTCAATTTGCAATTCTTTGCCACCACAAAAGAACTGCTATAAATATTTTTGTACAAATAGCTCCTTCCTACTCCCCCCACTTTTAATCTCTTTGGGATACAGACCTACTAGTGATATTGCTGGGTCAAAGGGTATGCCCATTTTATAGCCTTTTGGAAAAATTCCAAATTGCTCTCTGGAATGGTTGGATCAGTTCACAACTCTACCAACAGCATATTAGTGTCCCACCTTTTCACGTTACCCCCAACATTTCTCATTTTTCTTTTCTGTCATATTAGCCAATCTGATAGGCATGAGATCCTACCTCAGAATTGTTTTAATTTGAATTTCTCTAATCAACAGTGATTTATAGCATTTTTCATATGACTATTGATTGCATGGATTTCTTCTTCTGAAAAGTGCCTGTTCATATCCTCTGAGTATTTATTAATTGGGGAATGACTCATATGCTTATAAATTTGACTCAGTTCTTCATGTATTTGAAAAATGAGGCCTTTATAAGAAAATTCCTTTAAAACTTCTCCCCAGTTTTCTGCTTTCTTTCTAATCTTGGAAGCATTGGTCTTCTTCGTACAAACCCCTTTTAATTTAATGTAATCAAAATTATCCATTGAACATCCTGTACTGTTCTCTATAGGCAGCTAAATGGCTCAGGGGATAGAACACTAGGTCTGGAGTCAGGAAGACCTGATTTCAGATCTACTTACTAGCTGTGGGATCCTGGGTAAGTCATTTAACCTCTGTTTGCATCAATCCGCTGGAGAAGGAAATAGCAAATCACCCCAATATCTTCGCTACAAAAAATTACCCCTATGGACAGTATTGAAGTGCTATGTCCCTGGGGTCACAAAGAGTCAGACATGACTGGATAACTAAACAACAATGCCCTCTATCTCTTGTTTGGTTATTAGTTCTTCCCTTCTCCATAGGTCTGACAGGTAAAATTTTCCATGCTCCCCTAATTTGTTTATGATATCAACCTTTATGTCCAAATCCCATATCCATTTTGACCTTATCTTGGTATATGGTATGCGATGTTGGTCTATATCTAGTTTCTGCCAAAGTGCTTTTTTTGTTTTCCTAGATATGTGTGTGTGTGTGTGTGTGTGTGTGTGTGTATGTGAATTCTTTTCCTAAAAGCTTGGATCTTTGGGTTTATCAAGCATTAGATTGCTATGGTCATTTACTACTATGTATTATAGATTCTTAGCCAGTACCAGATTTCTCTGATGACTATCGCTTTGTAATGCAGTTTGAGATCTGGTTTGCTAGGCCACCTTCCTTCACATTTTTTGACTGATATTCTTGACCTTTTGTTTTCCCAGAAGAATTTTGTTATGATTTTTTTCTGGTTCTCAAAAATAACTTTTGGGAGTTTAAGTGGTATGACAATGAATAAGTAAATTAATTTAGGTAGAATTGTCATTTTTATTATATTGGCTCAGCTTTCCTGTGTAAAATTAATATTCTCCAATTATTTAAATTTGTCTTTATTTGTGTGACAAGTGTTTTGTAATTGTGTTCATATAGCCCATGAGCTTGTCATGGCAGGTAGACTACCAAGCATTTTATATTGTCTGCAGTTATTTTAAATGGAATTTCTCTTTCTATCTCTTGCTGTTGGACTTTATTGGTAATATACAGAAATGCTGATTATTTATTTTGGTTTATTTTATATCCTGTAACTTTGCTGAAGTTGTTAATTATTTCAAATAACTTTTCAGTTGATTTTCTAGAATTATCAAAGTATACCATCATATTGTCTGCAAAGAATAGCAGATTTATTTCCTCATGACCTTTTCTAATTCCTTCAATTAATTTTTCTTCTCTTATTGCTGCTGTGGTTCTTTCATAGTTTTGAATAATAGTGGTGATAATGGGCATCATTGATTCACCTCTGATCTTATTGGGAAGGCTTCCAGTTTATCCCCATTACAGGCAATGCTTGCTCATGTAGATAGATACACTTGTTTTCAGGAAAATTCCATTTATTCCTATGCTTTCTAGTGTTTTTGTTTGTTTGTTTTTTGGCAATTGGGGTTAAGTGACTTGTCCAGGGTCACACAGCTAGAAAATGTCTGAGGCCAGATTTGAACTCAGGTCCTCCTGACTCCAGGGCTAATGCTGTATGCACTATGCCACCAAGCTGCCCATTTAGTGTTTTTAATAGAAATGGGTGTTTTATTTTGTCAAAAGCTTTTTTTGCATCTATTGAGATAATCATATGATTTCTGTTGATTTTGTTACCGATATAGTCAATTATACTGATAGTTTTCCTAATATTTAACCAGCTTTGTATTCCTGTTTTAAATCTCACCTGGTGCTGATGTATGATCTTTGTGAGATATTGCTGTAATCTCCTGGCTAGTATTTTATTTTAAAATATTGCATCAATATTCATTGGGGAAATTGTTCCATAGTTTTCTTTTTCTGTTTTTGTTCTTCCTGGTTTAGGTATCAGCATCATATTTGTGTCATAAAAGGAATTTATAGGACTTCTTCTTTTCCTGTCATTCCAAATAGTTTATATAGTTTGGAATTAATTGTTCTTTAAATGTTTGGTAGAATTCACTTGTGAATTCATCTGGTCCTGGGGATTTTTTCTTAAGGAGCTCATTGATGGCTTCTTCAATTTCTTTTTCTAAGATAGGATTATTTAAATGTTTTATTTCCTCTTCTGTTAATCTAGGCATTTTATATTTTTTGTAAATATTTATCCATTTCACTTAGATTGTCTGATTTATTGACATATATTTAGTCAAAATAGCTCCTAATAATTGCTTTAATTTAACCTTCACTGGTGGTGATAATACTGGAAATTTGTTTTTTTCTCTTTCTTTCGTAAAATAAAATTAACCAATGGTCTATCTGTTTTATAGGTTTTAAAACCAGCTCCTAGTTTTATTTATTCATTCAATGGTTTTCTTGCTTTAAGTTTTATTTGTCTCTCCTTTGATTCTCAGGATTTCCAATTTTGTGTGTAATTGGGGATTTTGAAACTGTTCTTTTTTTTCTAGTTTTAATTGCTCTTTCTCTATTTTATGGACGTAAGTGTTTAGAGATAGAAATCTTCCCTTAAATACTGCTTTGGTTGCATCCCACAAATTTAGATATGTTGTCTCATTGTTGTCATTCTCTTTATCGGAATCGTTCATTGTTTCTATGAGCTGTTCGTTGACTCATTCATTCATTCTTTAGGATTGGATTACTTAGTTTCCACTGAATTTTAATCTACATTTTCATGGCCTTGCTTGAATGCAATTTTATTGCATTATTTTCTGAAATAGATGCATTTAATATTTCTGCTTTTCTGAATTTGGTTATGGGATTATTATGCCTACATATGTAGTCAATTTTTGTGAAGATGCCATGCACAGATGAGGAAAAGTATACGCCTTTCTATTTGCATTAAGTTTTTTTATAGAGGGCTGTAATTTCTGTTTTTCCTAAAGTTCTGTGTATCTTCTCAACTTCTTTCTTGTTTATTTTATGATTAGACTTATCTGATTCTGAGAGGGGAAAGTGGAGGACCCCCACAAGTATAGTTTTATTGTCTCTTTCCCCTTGTCACTCACTTAACATTTCTCAACAGAATTTGGATGTTATGCCATTGGGTGTATATGCGTTTCTTATTGAAATTACTTCATTGTCAATGTTACCTTTTAGCAAAATGTTGTTTCCCTTTTAATTAGGTCTATTTCTGCCTTTACTTGGTCTAAGATAATGATTGCTAGCCATCATTTTGTTTTTATTAAATTTTATTCTTCCTCAGCTGAAGAATAATAGATTTTGTTCCAGTCCCACATTTTTGTTCTCTGTGTTTCTCTGTTTCAAGTGTATTTCTTGTAAACAACACATTTTTGGATTCTGGCTTTGAATCTGTTTTGCTATCTGCTTCACATTAACAGTTATAATTATTAACTGCGTATTTCTGTCCATCTTCTCTCTCTCTCTCTGTCCCTTCCTGTCTCTCTCTCTCTGTCTCTCTGTCTTCCTCTCTCTCCCTCTCTCTCCCTCTCTTTCTCTCTCTCTCTCTCTCTCTCTCTCTCTCTCTCTCTCTCTCTCCATGTCCCTCATCACAAGTCTGTTTTGCTTCTGTCCTCTGCCTCCATTAATCCATGCTCCCTTCTATCAGTCCTCGCTTCTTCTATTATCCCCTTCCCCTCCTACTTCCCTGTAGGGTAACACAGATTTCTAGACCCAACCAGTTGTGTGTTATTCCCTCTTTGAGCCAATTCTGATGAGAGTAAGGCTCAAGTAAGTCTCAAATCCCCCATTTCCCCTCCACCACAAAAGTTCTTCCTTTACAGCCTCTTTTATGTGAGATACTTTCCCTTATTTTTCCTCTCCCTTCCTCCTTCTCCTACCCAGTACATCCCTTTTTCTCACCCTTTAATTTGATTTTTTTAAATCATCTCATCATAGTCAGCTCACACCCATGCTTTCTGTCTATGAATAATCCTTTTAACTACCCTGATAAAGACATAATTTTTAGGAGATAGAAGTATCATTTTCCCATATAGGAATGTAAACAGTTTAACCTTATTGAATCCATTATGACTTTTAACCCTATGTTAAAGTTGGGCTCTGATCTTGAGAGACACTGTCCCAAACTTCAGATTTTAGCTGTTTTCAGGGCTATTTCGGGGGTCTATAATTTTTTTGTGTGCTTTCAAGGTAGTGTTATCTAAGGACAGGTGTGATCGCTGTTCTCCTGGACTGTGCTCTGGTCTTTACCAAGGAAGGAACTTTGTTCCCCTGTAACCACAAGTGATGGCACTTGTCCTTGAAATTGTGACCAGGTCCCCTGCTCTCCTCCAGCTACTAGGCCTAGTGCTCCTTTCTGCCTTGGAACTAAGACCAGGGCTCTTACACCCTTGTGAGTGACCACAAGCAGTTTTTTCTGCCCTAAAACAGTGACCAGGAGCCCTGCTTCCCTGCTGTCCCTACTCTTTTCCTTTAAGGAACTGTATCCAAGAACTGCATCTGGGCAATGCAACAAGGTCCTTAACCCAGTGCTTGCAAAATGTGTGTGTGTGTGTGTGTGTAAACACACACACAAGTAATCTATGCCAAAACAGCTGATAGCATTCTTAGAAATGCACATCTGCTGATGTAGAACTCTCTCATTAAAATAATGACTATTGGAAGATGCATGATGAAACATACTGCCCACACAGAGAAGTGTTGAACTGAAGGTGCAAAATGAGACATCTTTTTTTTTTTTTTGGACATGGCCAATTTAGATTTCTTTCTTTTCTTTTTTTTTTGCTTAACTATGCATATTTATTCCAAAGTGTTTTTTTTTCTTTTCTAGTGGGGAGTGTGGTAAAGAGAGAAAATACATTTTTGCTAACTGAAAAAATAAAATTTGAAAGAATATTGAGGATTGCTGATGTTAAGGAGTCCTTTCTGCCAAATGCTAGACCAATTTAATAATAAAATTCCTTAATATTTCAAAAGATCTCAGATCTTACTAGTATGATTTTGGATTTTTTTTTTCACCAATATATATCTCAAGCCCTTGGCATCTTAATAGAGTCTCATTTTGGGTTATTCTGGCTAAAATATTTAATCTTTTGGTTTTTAGGGAACCACCTCTCCAAACTCATCTAGCCTGATTTTTGGATGACAGATACATAGTTTGTAACCAAGCTTAGACTCAAAGCCTTTCCTACTTGGTGGAAAATGTCAGAACTTGAACTGAACTGGCATGGCCTTGAAAAACTCAGAGACATCTCCAAGTCATGAAGAAGGAAGGATTCCTGGAACAAAATGTTGTATATGTAAATATACAAATATGTGTGTATACACATGCACATACATACACGCACACTTATAACATGTATGTAGAGAAGCATGCATATGTATGTGTGCCTACATAGCGTGTGTGTATATGTGTGTGTGTGTATGCATATGTCTCTGTGTGTATGGATATTATTATCATCATCCTCATCATTATCATTTGAAGGTTTGATGTGCTTTTTGGAAAAAAAGACATGATCTAAGTAAAAGGTAAAGCAGAACCACTTTTACACCATGCACACATTATATGCATATATGTGTGTGTGTGTATAATATATATATACACACATACACACATACACACATATATATACACATCCATATGTCTGTCTGTCTATCTGTCTGCCTATCTGTCTATCTGTCTGTCTATCTGTCTGCCTATCTGTCTGTCTATCTGTCTGTCTATCTATCCATCATGCCAGGCCTGGAGTCAGGAACCCAACATTTACTAGCCACATGACCATGGGAAATTCATTTAATTCCTATTTGCTTCTGCTTCCTCACCTGTAAAATGAAGATATTAAGAGCACCTACTTCTCAGGGTTGTTAAGAAAATCAGATGAGATAATACATGTAAAGTGTTTAGCACAGTGCCTGACACATACTAGGCACTATATAAATGTCAGTTATTATTGATTATTATCATCTTATTTCATATGATTCTCACAATGACCCTGTGAAGCAATGCTCTTATTCTCCTCATCTTATAGATGAAGAAACTGAGGCTGAGAAAGGTCAGGTGATTTGCCTAGGTGGAATTTGGACATCCTGCTCTAAACCCATGGCTGTATCTACTGTTGGCACTGAGATGCCTCTAATTTTTCTCTGAAACTCAGAAAAATGAAGTAACTTGTCCAGGTTCAAAGGTCAAAAGGGGTAGAAACAAAATGATAAAGGCCTTCAAGTATTTGGATGCCAAACACTTTTTCCACCTTCGAGATCTATGTCAATGTGGAAAATGTTAAACAGAATCATAGGTGTGGCATCATGCCATGTACACAGCAGGTGCTTATTAAGTGCTATTGGAATGCAAGGTTCAGAAGATATTCACCTGAGGTAAAAGCATTGTAGGAATGCCTAATCTCCCTCCTCAGGTCCAACTACTGACCTTGCTGTCTTCTTTTAAGTCCCAACTAGAATTCCACCTCTTACAGGAAGCCTTCTCCACCCCCTTTTCATTCCAGTGCTTTCCTGGTTAACCATTCACATTTATCCTGTAGGTAGCTTGCTTTGTAGATATTTGTTAGCATATTGCCTCTCCATCACATTGTAATCTCCTCAAGGGCAGAGATTATCTTTTTTTTTTCTCTTTTTGTATCCTCAGTGCTTCGTATGGTGCTAGAATATAGTAAGCACTTAGTAAGTGTTGACTGATTGATTTGGAATAGGTAGCCTGGTATTTACACTCTCAATCTGTTACTTCCTATGTGACCCTGAGGAAATCCCTCCACTTCTCTGGGCCTCAGGATTGTCATTCACAAGTTCACCTGAATGACCTCTCAGATCCCTTTCCCAGCTCAGTAGCCTGCTCTTTGTTCACATTTCAGCTTCCCGACAACCCAGGGAAGGGAACATCATACATCTTTTATCCCAAGTTTATAGATGAGAAAATCAAAGCCGAGATTAGTTTGGTGACTAGCCTAAAGTCACACAATGACTGAAGAATTTGAATACAGATCTTTCCTGCCTCAACCCTCCTGAGAACGCTGTAGAATACCAATTTATAGCCATGGGACTTATGTCATAGAATTTGCCCAAGATGGAGTTTGGGGTAGAGTCCTTGAGATGGGTTGAAGAGGAACTCAAAGCTTGACTGAGTTGCAGGAAGAAGGGCCTTTCCACCAGATGACTTCTAAGTGAGTTTTCTTCACACAAAGAGCTGCTGCATGAATTTTGGAGTCTATTATTAGGCCTTGTAGTTACTCCAGGGACAATGACATCCAGCCCTGAAAAGAGCCATGAAATGTATAGTGGACCAAAAATTGCTGGTTTTTTTAAAAATCCTCTTTTCCACTTTTGAAAGAGTACGGCCTTTGCCTACTCTACTTCCCCCCTTCTCACGTAGCCACTCTTTTATGGCTCCAAACAAAACCATCAGGGCAATGTGATAAAGTCATTTATAAAGTCATAAATAAGAGGCATTGTTCTTCCCGGTACTCTGAGCTTGTCTTTGTCAGCTCTGGTAGGAGGGAAGGCAGCAGACAGTGGCCCTGCCATTCCCTATTCAGGTTTGCCACTGAATACAAGTCCAACCTAAAATTAGTTCTGAGGACTCTAGGTAGGAACCACCTGGGCTGCCTGTGTTGACTGGATTCTGATGCACAGCCTTGGGAGTCAATCTCCTCTGCTGACAGGAGCCACCAGATAACAAGTGTAGGCAATCATTCAGTCAATCAACAGACAGCCTTGTGAACAGCTTGATTTCTGCCATTCTAAAGTTCAGGATTTTAGCCACGTAGAACTACAGTTAATTTAAAGCCTCTTAGTGTTTAAAATGCCCTTTGAAAATGGGATATGGGAGATGGAGCCAAGATGGCAGAGTAAAGTCAGGGCCTCTCCTAAGCTCTCCCCCAAAGCCCTCCAAATACCTTCAAATAATGACTCTAAACAAATTTTAGAGTGGCAGAACTCACAAAAAGACAGAATGAAGCAATTTTCCAGCCCAGTAAAACATAGCAAGTTGGCAGGAAAAGTTTGATGTATCAGGATAAGAAAGAAGCACAGTCCAGCACAGGCCACACCAGTGTAGACTAGGCTCCAACAAACCAGGAGCAGGTCTGGGGGGTGACTGAATCAGTGGCAGCAGTGGCTGTTTCCAGCCCACTCTCAGCCCACAGATGGTAAAGGAAGAAGACAGTGGGTCAGAAGGAGATTTCCAGGGGTACCTCCTCCAGGGGCAGGACTCTGTTGCATTGCCAATATTTGGATCTTGTGTGCAGTCCTTGGTTTTAGTCCCAGTATGAGAAGAAGCACTAGCACCTCAGAGCTTGTAACCATAAGGGAACAGGGATCCTGGTCACAGTTCCAGGGTTGAAAAGAGTGCTTGTGATTGCTCATAAACCAGTGCACAGTATAGGAAAGTAGTAAACACACCTCTCCCTATATCATACCACCTTGGAAGAGCAAAAAAATTTACAGGTCCCCACAATTACCTCTGAAAACATCTGCACAAAAAATCTGAAGCTTGGGACAGTGACCCCTCCACTTGGGAAGCAAAGCCCCACTTTAGCATAGAGTTAAAAGTCAAGAAATAGGTTGAAAATGAGGAAACAATAGAAAAAATGGCCATAGAGAGTTACTATGGTGACAAGGAAGATCAAAACACATACTCGGAAGAAGACAACAAAAACAAAATCCCTGCATCCAAAGCCTCAAAGAAAAATATGAATTGGTTTCAGGCCATAGAAGAGGTCAAAAAGGATTTTAAAAATCAAGTAAAAGAGGTAGAAGGAAAATTGGGAAGAGAATTGAGTGATGCAAGAAAATCATGAAAAAAGAGTTAACACCTTGGTAAAGGAGGCACAAAAAAGAATGCTGAAGAAAAAATATAACACTTTAAAAAACAAAACAGGCCAAATGGTAAAAGAGGCACAAAAATCCAATAAAGAGAAGAATGCCTTGAAAAGCAGAATTAGCCAAATGGAAAAAGATATACAAAAATTCACTGAAGAGAACTCCTTAAAAAGCAGAATTGGACAAATTGAAAAGGAGGTACAAAAACTCACTGAAGAAAATAATTTTTAAAAATTAGAATTGGGAAGTGGAAGCTAATGGTTTTATGCAAAATCAAGAAACCATCAAATAAAATCAAAGGAATGAAAAAAATGGAAGAAAATGTGAAATATCTCATTGGAAAAACAACAGATCTAGCAAATAGATCCAGGAGACATAATTTAATAATTATTGGACTTCTTGAAAGTTATGATCAAAAAAGGAGCCTAGACATCATCCTTCAAGAAATTATCAAGTCAAACTGCCCTTGGGTAAAATAGAAATTGAAAGAATCTACTGATAACCTCCTGAAAGATCACAATATGAAAGCTCCCAAGAATATTATAGCCAAATGCCAGACCTCTCAGATCAAGAAGAAAATAAGGTAAGCAACCAAAAAGAAACAACTCAAATACCATGGACACAGTCAGGATAACACATGATTTAGCAGTTTCTACATTAAAGGATCATAAGGCTTGGAATATGATATTCCAGAGGGCGAAAGAGCTAAGATTGCAACCAAGAATCATCTACCCAGCAAAATTGAGTATAATCCTTCAGAGGAAAAATAAACATTAAATGAAATAGAGGACATTCAAGTTTTCCTGATGAAAAGATCAGAGCTAAATAAAAAATTTGACTTTCAAATACCAGATGCAAAAGAAGCATAAAAAGGTAAGCAGGAAAGAGAAATCATAAGAGATCTGATAAGGTTAAACTGTTTATATTCCTATATGGGAAAATGATAGTTATAACTCCTAAAAACCTTCTCATTATTAGGGCAGTTAGAAGGAGTATACATAGACAGCAAAGAAAGCGGAGGTGTGAGTTGAATGTGATGGTATGATTGTCTAAAAGAAATAAAATTAAAAAAGAAGAATGTACTGGGAGGAGGGGGAAGAGAAAGGTAGAATGTAATACATTATCTGACATAAAAGAGTACTGAAAGAGATTTTACAGTGGAGGGGATAATGGAAGAAGTGGGGAGGTGAGTACATAAATCTTACTCTCATAGGAATTGGCTCAAAGAGGCAATAATATGCACATTCAGTTGGATGTACAAATCTATCTTACTATACAGGAAAGTGGGAAGGGAAGGGGATCAGAGAAGGGGGGAAAGCTGATTGAAGGGAAGGCAGTTTGGGGGAGGTAAAAGTCAGAAGCAAAACACTTTTGAGAGTGGATAGGGGAAAAAGAGAGAGAAAGTAGGATAAATGGGGAAAATAGGATGGAGGGAAATATATAGTTGGTAATCATTACTGTGAAAAAAAATTTACAGTGAGTTTCTCTGATAAAAACTTTATATCTTAAATATGTAGAAAACTGAGTAATATTTATAGAAATAAGAGTCATTCCTCAATTGATAAATGGTCAAAAGATATGAACAGTTTTCAGACAAAGTAATCAAAGCTATCTATAGTCATATAAAAATGCTCTAAATCACTATTGATGAGAGAAATGCAAATTAAAACAACTCAGCTACTACCTCACACCTGTCAGATAAGCTAATATGACAGAGAAGACAAATGACAAATGTTGGAGGAAATGTGAGAAAATTAAAACACTAATGTACTACTGGTAAAATTGTATACTGATTCAACCATTCTGGAGATCAATTTGGAACTATAGCCAAAGAGTCATAAAACCATGAATACCATTTGACCAAGCAATACCACTACTAGCTCTGTATCACAAAGATGAAAAAAGTAAAAGGATAAAATATTTCTAGCACCTCTTTTAGTGGTGACAACAAATTAGAAATTGAAGGGATGTCCATTAATTGTGGATTGGCTGAAGAAGTTGTATATAATTGTGATGGAATACTACTGTGTTTTAAGAAATGATGAGCAAGATACTCTCAGAACAAAACATGGAAAAACTTACATGAAGTGATACAAAGTGAAATGAGCAGAACCAGTAGAACATTGTACACAATAACAGTAACACTGTATGGTGATATATTATGAATAACTTGGCTATACCCAGCAATACAATAATCTAAGACAGTTCTGTAAGGACTTATCATGAAAGGTGCTATCCATCTCCAGAGAAAGAACTGGTAGAGCCTGAATGTAGATCAAAGATACTTTTTCTTTGCTTTCTTTATTTTTGTTGGTTTTTTTTGTCTGTGGTTTCTTTCACATAGCGATTTACATGGAAATGTGTTTTGCATGACTATACATTTATAACCTAAGTCAAATTGTTTGCCTTCTCAATGAGGAGAGAGGAGGGAGAGAGACAATTTGGAACTCAAAATTTGAAAAGAAAAGAATGTTAAAATTGTGTTTACATGTAATTGGGAAAAATAAAATACTAAATAAGATTTTTAAAATGGGGTATTCTGGGATCTTGTTCTGCCACTATTTTCCATGAAGCAGAATTCAGTTAATCTTAGATTCCATCCAAGGAAGAGTCCTGTGGGATGGAGCCCAAATGGATAGCATTTTACTGGGCTCTAATAAGCATTTAAAAAGAGAAATTGTTCAACAAAAGAAATGTCCTCTTAGCTTAAGAAATCATATAACATTTCTTAAATCTAGTCTCATATCCCAAGCCTGAAGGTAGGACTTCAACGTGGATCTTTCTTGACTTCAAGTGCAGACAAACCCTGGAGAAGCTTATGGAAAGGGTCAAACCAAGTAGCTCTCTTGTGTACAAAACATGGATTCACCAGAGTGGCTGTTTGCTGTTGTTCAATCATTTCAGTTATATGTGACTCTATGCAACCCCATTTAGGATTTTCTTGGCAAAGATATTGAAGTGGCTTGCCATTTCCTTCTCCAGCTCATTTTATGGATAAAGAAACTGAGGCAAATGGGGTTAAGTGACTTGCCAAGGGTCATATAGCTAGTGTTTGAGGCCATGTTTGAACTCAAGAAGATGAGTCTTCCTGACTCCATGTCCAGCATTCCATTCACTGCACCACCTAACTGCCCATGTTTCTACTCTTTTTGTTGTTGTTCAGTCATTTTTCAATCATGTTCATGATCCCATTTGGGGTTTTCTTGGCAATGATACTGTAGCAGTTAACAATCTCCTTCCCCAGCTCATTTTTACCAATGAGGAAACTAAGGCAAGAAGGTGAAGTGATATGGGGCTCAGAAGTTAGCAATCCTTAGTCTGAAATGACAGAGCGTGAGACACAATAATGAGGATGTTAAGTGATACCTGAGGTTCAACAAATCAAAGGAGAACTCATTGATGTGATGAAAAGCATCTTAATGAGGAAAGCTGGAGAGAAGAGAGTGGAGGGGTGAGGCTCTCCCCACTAGGTATCTTTATGTGAACACTTGATGACACGTTTTGGGTATGCTGAAGTGGGGATGCTTGCTTAGCTTCAGGCTGAGCATGATGGTTTCTGAGGTCCCATCTTACTCTGACATTCTGTGATGCCACAAAAATAACAGATACTGGCATGATTCCAAACTGGCATTTCATGGAATATTATTTGCCTTATAAAGAGAACCATCCCAAGCCCTTTTCTTCTTGCTATCTCTACCTGGCCTCTACCTTCCTATCTCTACAAAAAATGAAATGAAATTTCAGAATTTTTCCTCCAAGTATTAAATCTGTTCTTGCTAGATAACTCCCATATTCGCTGGGACTGGGGAACAATGGGGACGCATTTCCAGCTGGCCTCCACCTCCCTTTCCATCTTTGTCTCTTTATGCCTTCAGTCAAAGTAACCTTCCTAAGGTTTTTCACACAGGAAGCTCCAAGTCTTTTCTGTGCCTCTGTGCTACCTGTCCCTCGTGCCTGGAATGCCCTTCCACCTCACAGCTGCCTCATAGAATTCCTAATTGTCTCGAAGCCCTCCCTCAAGTTCCACCTTCTGTTTTTATGCCTTTCTTGAACTGCCCAATTGCTAACCCTTTCCAAAATTGCCTTGGAATTAATCATTCATATTTATACATGTACATGTGGTCTCCCTTAATAGAATGTAAGTTCTTGAGGGCAGGGCTTTGAAGGAAGTAATTCTATCTTTGGATTTCCAGTACCTTGCCCATAGTGTGGCTCATGGAAGATGCTACTAAATGATTCCTAGTTGATAACTAGATGAGTTAGCTCTCAAACCTGCAGTCCAGGGGTTCTTAAGCTTGTTTGTGACCTGAACCCCTCTGGTTGGGGAAGCCTATGCAGCCCTTTTCAAAATCAGTAAGTAAAGTAAAATACAGCATATTAGAAAGGAAGCCTATGATGTTGAAATGCAGTTAGTCAAATATTTTGAAAAACAAGTTCTTGGACCCAGATTAAGGACGCTCTGGATTATATTAGGAGTGTGTGGCCAGAACCCCACTGTCACTGGGAGAAAAAGAATTTAAAGCCTGAGTCTTTTAGATTGGAAGCTTCACAAGGGCAGAGCCTATGACATCCTTCAGTGTATTCCCACTATAATGGGAATGCCCGGATCATCTAAGATGGAGGCAGCTGGGGGCAGGGTCCTGCTTCTGGGAGATGACATTCTTCACTGTCCTATCAGGGAGGTAGCAGATGCCTCTTTCCATTGGCTGGGTAGCCTGGACAGGCCTATGTCTTTAGATCTAAATTGAGACAGTCTTGCTCTCCCTTTCTGGTGGTATGCAGCAAGTGAAGGTCTGTTCACCAAAGCATGGGCCCTGTGCACTAAACTAGGTGGGTGAAGGGCTACCTTTCTCCTTTCTTTAGGCCCTGTGGTCCTGGGAAATAGACTTGGGGTTTGGGTCAGCTCTCTTTATTCTTTTCAGATGAAGATAAAGACCATGAAGTCCTGAACCTGGGAACTCCCATATGATCTGGGGGATCAGGATGCTAGGTGAGATGATGGTGCCAGCCCATTAAGGAAGGCTTTGGAAACCAGGGTGCCAAGTTGAGGGAACCCAAGAGGATTATGGTCTTAGAAGTTAGTGGGACTGTGCTATATAGGAACTGGGTCAAATTGTGACCCAAATCCCCAGTATCCCTGGATACTGAGAGAATGGAGGGTAATATCCCCAAGCATTGGGGGATGTTTGTATTTCTGTTCTTGCTCTGCCTTTAAAATATGTATTTCTTTTTAAAAGCTAATCTGTTAAATGGAAAAATGGAACTGTGGTTCTAGGAGCCCCCCAAATTGGGCAAACACAATCTGAAGGGGCTTGAGCCAATGGCAGAGCCTAGATAGCACCCCCAGTTCTCTTTAAGATACTGAAGAACTCTGGGGAGTTGTGTAATGTAACATCCCTGGCCCTTCAGGCCTTGGGGGCCGGGGAAGGCACCGTTACACCACAAAATGCCTCTCCACACAGTAAGTACTTGTAATGTGTTTGTTGAATATGAATGAATGGTCCTTTAGTTGAAACAGGTCCAAAATCACACAACCTATGCTTATGGGTCAGGAAACAGAACTTTTGCAAAACACCCCGGGCCTATTTGCAAAGAAGGGATGTGGTGTGGGGATGGGAAGAGAGGCCTGGTCTAGGAGACAGCCCACTCAGGCACAGGCTGACCTTGGCTAAGTCCATTACCTTTCCCAGGCCTCAATCTTCTCATTTGTGAAAGGGGCAATTGGAGAATATAACCTCCAAGGTCCCTTTCTGCTCTGGCACGCCATCATTCTGAGATTGCCTGTAGCCCTGATGCTCTCATTTTCTCTCAGATGCTCTGTCTTAAAGCATCCCCCACCCCAATTTTGGCAGCTTAAAATGCAGTCTTAAAAGGAGCTTCACATGTCACACCGAAATGGTGCACATGTCAGCAGCAAGCACTCAGTTGCCTCAAAGGAGCAGCTTTAAAAATAACTTCCCAGTTTTCTTTTGGTGGAGTGGGTTGGGGTAGAAGGGGAGAAAGTGATGGTGATTGGGAGAAAGCATTCAGATAATTTTAACTTTAAGCAGCCAAGAAGCAAAGGCCTACTTCACTGCTTTTCATAGGAATCTCATTCTCTCTGACTTTGTATTTATTTTCAATTAGTACTCTACTATTGATCACTTAATGTGGTGTTGTAGTTCAGTCATTTCAGTTATGTCCACCTCTTAATGACCCCATTTGATGCTTCCCTTGCAAAGATATTGAAGAGGTTTGCCATTTCCTTCTCTACCTCATTTTGCAGATGAGCAAACTGAGACAAATGGGATTAAGTGACTTGCCCAGGGTCACACAACTAGTATGTGTCTGGGGCTGGATTTGAACTCAGGTTTTTCTGACTCCAGGTCTGGCACTCTATCCATTTCACCACCTAGCTGTCCAGATCACTTAATAGTCATGCCATATAGCAACCATTGATGTCAATGACCTTAGGGGTAAGGAGACATCTAGAATCCACTTGACACTAGATAGCCACTTCCTGACACACCCCAAAGTCTCCCTCTGCTTTCTTTTCCACAGTATGTCTCCAACTAGGCACAACTAACCTCTGGTGAAGTACAATATTGTAGCGATAATCACGGAATCCCAAAAGCCATGGTAGCAAAGGGCAGCTAGTTGTTGATCCCACCAGTCTGGAGAGGACTGGACTTGACAACAGGTCCATTTTGACATCTGAGGAACTTGATCTAGGGAACCTGGCCACCAGGAGACAGAGAACATCCCACTGAAACGATCATGCAGAAGTTGGAAAACACCCAGAGGAAGGCAATCAGATCAGTGAAGGGCATAGGGTCCATGCTATTGGGGGATCAGGTGAAGGTACTAGGGACATAGAGCTTGAGAAGAAAAGATTCAGGCAGGGGGTGACTGCTGTCTTCAAGTTATTGAGAAGCTGTCATAAGGAAATCGGACTAGAATTGGTCAGTCTGACCCCAGAAAGCGCAGTGTGGGAGAACATTTGGCACTGACCAAGGGTAGATTAGGTTTGATGCAAAGAAAAGTCTCCTTACAATTGGAGCCCTCCATAATGTAGAGGTCTTGAAACAATGTCTAGACAAGCACTTGCCAGAAGTGCTGGGGGGATACTCTTTGTTTGGTGGGGGGATACATTGGAGTAGGTGGATACTGAGTTTCCTACCAACTTTGAAATTCTGTGATCCTCACATGAAGACCATGAACTAAGGCAGGGGTCAGTGAGCCCTGGCAGAGAGCCAAATCCTGTCCACTGCCTGTATTAGTAAGGCTCCTGAGCTAAGAATAGGGTTTGTAAAAATACTTTTAAATACTTTATTTTAAAATGAAAAAAAAAACCTCCTTTGCTTGAGTCATACAAAAATAGGCAGTGAATGGATTTGCCTTTCTGGCTTTAGTTTGTCAATCCCCAAACCAAGGCAGAGAGGGGTTGCAATCTATGCTGTACCCACTGAATGTATCTATTTCATTTAAAACATGAAATGAAAAATTCTTTCATTACTATGTTGCTAAGGTAAAACTGATTCTGATCTAAGCAAGTTAGCTCTCAAAAACCACAGATTGTTCAGCGGTTCAGCTCATGCTGGGCCTTGGGTCACTGGACATTGTACCAACCCCAGGCACCTCACAGATCTCAAGCCAATTACCTTCCAGTTGCACGAAGAGCAAATTGCATTGTAAAAGGCATCGTTCTTATTATTTGCAGGCTATGACTACCACTGCTAAAGCCAGGCAACCTGATAGGATGCTGCCCAGTAGAGACGTGTAATTTCAAGGCAGCATTGTTGGAGACAAAGTTCTATTTGGTGCCTTATTTTCCTATATTAAATAATTTGTGAGTAAACAGAGAGTTTACATTTTGATCTAAAAGCTATTCAGAAAGTTGTACCAATAAAGGTAAATTTGTTTTCTGTTTCCTTTATTCAAATAGCTCTTCCATTTCCTACAAACGCAAAATTTATTTTGAGAAATTTCTCTAAATTCAGGCAAACTCTTGAGTGTCGGTGGGATGGACTGCCAGGTTTGACTTCTTCAGGAAGTCCTCTCCACTTGGTCTTTCCAACAATAAATTTCAGATAAAGGAACAAGGAATTAGAATTGTTGTGATACTGAGAAAGGAAGAGAAGCTAGGGCCAGGCCACACTCTAGGGTAGATATGATTGTGGACTTTCAAGATGGAATTCAAAGAGCTTTCTTCAAATATCTTTTAACATCATCATCTTTCCCTTAATCACTAGCATGGTCAAGACACTGCACTAGGCATGAGGCATATTCAAATATGAAATATATATATCAGGATCATAAATCTAGAGCTGGAGGTCAAAAGTCATTAGGTCTGAACTCCTTATTTTACAAAGGAGAGAACTGAAGCTCAGAGAGACGAATTGCCTTGTCCAGACTAACCCGTTTAATTGGTGTCTGAGGAAGGATTGAACCCAGGTCTTTCTGACCCCACACCCAACACTCCATCCACTACTTCCTCCCTTCATTGGTACAGATATAACCTCTGACAGTAGATCACAGACCATGTCTTCATGCCTAACCTTGTGGCTCTTGTACATCGCCCCCATAAGTTTGCTGTGGTGATTCACCCAATGGCCCGGTGAGTGAAGGCTTTCTCACTTCTTCACATTGCAAGTATACCAGTGCATCAGATGGGCCAACAAGAGGAAAGCTTTCGTTGTCCCCATGTGTTCAGACGCACCTACTGTTTTGAGCATACATTTCTTTCATAATATTCTTTACTGTTTCTTCATGATAGTTCCCTATTTTTTATTCCAATTAAATTTAAAGTCCTTGAGGGAAGGCACTCAACTGCTTTTGTATTTATGTCCTCAGTGGTAGTTGTGGCATCTGACTAGAGAGCTGGCCTTGAAACTAGGAAAACCCGGATTTGAATCCTGCCTCTGGCATATATTGGCTATGTGACCCTAGGTGAGTCACTTAACCTGTTAGTCCTCAATCTAGGAAACACTAATGCCACCCGTAGAATAATAGGATTAGGAAGACAGAGCTTTGCTTCTGGGAGAAGTCTGGGATCATTGGAAGAGCTTTGCAACTCCCTGATGCTAGGGACGCACACACACATATTATCCAACATACCCCATATATAATATATATGATAACATAAAATGGTTTCTTATAAAATGTAAATTCCTTGAGGGAAAGGAGGGAGAGAGAGAGAGAGAGAGGGAGAGAGAGAGAGAGAGAGAG
>NW_020954582.1:1715327-1927877 GCF_900497805.2 Vombatus ursinus
GAGAGAGAGAGAGAGAGAGAGAGAGAGAGAGAGAGAGAGAGAGAGACTGAGAAACGGTCCCTGACCTCAAGTCCTCAAGGAGTTTACATTTTAGAAGAAACAAATTTGTTATCTAATTTCACCTAGGCCCTGACTGCAGCAACCCAACCCTTCTACTCCTGAGTTAGAATCTTTATCCTACTCGCCACAGTGGTTGTTTCAAACTTCTCAAGCCTCCCATAAAGCCCCTTCCTCCTACACTTTCATCCTTGTGACATGATTACTCCAATTTTTCCTTGTCCTTTACTCCAGTCTCCAAGAGTGAGGTGGACTCATCACCAAGGCTAACTGCTTTCTACAGGTACCTTTGATTCCATCCTTCCTTTCTTTTATAACTGTGGCCCCCACCCCAATCTTCAATCTCCATCTGCTGGATCCTTCGTCACTGCCTACAAGCGTGCCTGAATCTGCCCAATTCTTAAAAAAAAAAAAACCTTCACATCTTGCTACCATCTCTGCTGACTACTATTATTGCGTAGCTTTCTTCTGGTCCTCAACTAAACTTGAACAAGTCATCTCGATGCCACAACTTCTCATTCTCTTCTAAACTCTCTGCAATCTGACTTCTGATTCTATTATTCAAATGAAACTACTTTCTCTAAAGTAATTAGTGAAGTTTTAGTCTCTAAGTCGAATGACCTTTGCTCAGTCTTTGACCTTCGGCAGCGAGTGTTTGTCAGCGTTGACCACATTCTTCCCTCAGTGGTTCTTCATGATTGCTTCTCATGGTTACTGTACATATCCCAAGGCTCTACTTTGGCCTTTCAATCTTTGAATCAATCTGTACTCTTTCACCTGATAAACTCATCAGCTCTCAGGAGCTCAATTATTATCACTTCTTGAATAAAACTCAACTCTCTTTATCCAGCCCTAGGCTCTCCCCTCAGAAACCACGTATGGGATATTCCATCAACTAGAGCATAGAGAGGTTATGATTTATGTTGGTGGAATGAATATCCTACCGATGAATTTGTGGATCATCGAAAGCATTAAAGTAAGAATTCTCTTAATAATAAATCGTTAAGAACAGATTGATTTTGCTCTGATCCAGTTAGTTACCTAAAACAATAAATTCTTGAGCTGTAGAACTCACCTTTGGGGGCTAGGGTCATTGAATTCAGTGTTAATCCCAGAGATCTCATGGATCTCAAAACAATGACTTCCAGGTGCTTGTAGAGCACATTGAATCATTCTTAATTTGGGAAATCAAAACCTAAAGCTCCGCCTAAGCCTCACATTCTGATATGATGCCCTCTAGGTGCTCTATAGGCCTCTCAAACTCAATATGTCCAAAACAGAAGCCATCCCATTCACTAACTTTACCACTTTCCAAACTTCCATACCTATATTTGTGTGAAGGGCACCACTCTCTTTAGTTACCAAGGTTCAAAACCTTAAATTATTCTAAGCTCCTCACTCTCATTCATCCCACATATCCAATCACTTGCCACAATTCATTGTTTCTATCTTTATAAAATCCCTCCTAAATGTTCTTGCATCTCCATTCACAGTTACCATTCTAGCTAGGGCTCTCCTCACCTCTCCTGCACTATTACAAAAGCCTCCCAAGAAGTCTTCCTGTTTCATATTTCTCCCCTTTCCAGTTCATCCTTCAGAGCTGCCAGAAATATCCCTAAAGGTCCAGTCTGACCATGTTCTTCATGCCCCATCCATACCCCAACTTGATCAATTCCAATGGCTGCTTCTCACTTCTAGGATCAAATAGAAATGCTCTTCACAACCTATCTCTGTTCATCTTTCCAAACTTCTCACACATTCCTCCCCTCTGCATACTTCACAGTTTAGCTGTACTAACCTACTGGCTAATCTCCCTCCACCCCCCAACAATGCCCCATCTCCATG
Source organism: Vombatus ursinus (assembly GCF_900497805.2). Taxonomy (NCBI): domain Eukaryota; kingdom Metazoa; phylum Chordata; class Mammalia; order Diprotodontia; family Vombatidae; genus Vombatus; species Vombatus ursinus. The sequence continues at coordinate 1,717,230 of NW_020954582.1, forward strand.
ACTTTGCACTTATTGGCCCCTCTGCCTGGAATCATGTCCCTCCTTACCTCTTCCACTTGGAATGCTAGCTTCCTTCAAGACAGCTCAAATGCCACCTTCTACAGGAGGTAGCTCCTAGTACCTTCCCTTCTGAAGGTAACTAGTATCTGTCTGTCTTTCTATCTCTATCAGCTATCTTTCTACACACACACACACACACACACACACACACACACACACACACACTGGACCATAGATCCAAAGCTGGAGAAGATTAGAGACCGCCAATGTGTCTTCCCCATTAGGATATAAACACCTGGAGCACAGGAATTGTTTCACTTTGAGCTTTCTCACCAGACTCCACCATGTTCTGACCCCCCACCCCCGATCCTCCCTCTTTCTGCTTTCCCTCCTTATCCCAGTGTAAGGATTGGGGCCCATCTTACCCCCATGTAGCCACAGATGGGCTGATTGGATTACATCAAAATACAGATGAAAAGCTTCTGGTTTTGGCAGCAAGTGCTCAGGGAAACGTATTTGGTTGTGACCATAAAATACATTTTGTCTCTGTGGTTGTAAAATCCAGGGAGGGAGCAGGGTATACCCTTGCATCTCAATTTGGATTTCTCTTGAAAAGGAGGTGACTCTTACATTCTGAAGTAGTGGGGCAAATTTAGATAACATTTCATTTTTTTCCTCCCCAGTTAATCTTGTGCATGAAAATGGATAGTCTAGACTGAGTGAAAGGTCAGGCATCCTTCTGGGTGAGTCTTCCCTGCCTTTTCTGTCATGAATGAAGAGATTTCTGAGTGCTTAATTAGAACCAGATGCTTAATTGGAGGGTGGAGAAAGGGAAACAAGTGAAGACCACACTCTATAATTTTGTAAAGAATTTATCAAATCACAACCATTCAGGTCACATAGGAAAATCCCATTTCCTTAGGATTTGACTTTTAATGTGTACCTGGGTATTTTCTGTTATTTGGGGATGGGGGCATCATAAAATCCTAGAGCTAGAGGTGGAGAGGATCTTAGAGGTCACCTCATGCAACTTCTTCATTTCATAGATACAGAAACTGAGGCTCAGAGAAATTTTTGCCATGTTACAAGGACCTTTCCTTTTGAATAACTTTTCACTGAAGCTCTATTGATGCCTTTTGCTTTGACCTCATTTCCATTTCTGCTGTACTTATCTTGACAAAGATGAAATATTTGTGTTGGGGGATGATTATTAAGTTCACAGAAAAAGAAAAACAAAAGTCTTTTTTAAAAATCAGGAATTCAGGGGCAGCTAGGTGGTGCAGTGGATAGAGTACTGGCCCTGAAGTCAGGAGGACCTGAGTTCAAATCCGGCCTCAGACCAAACACTTGATACTTACTAGCTGCGTGACCCTGGGCAAGTCACTTAACCCCAATTGCCTTAAAAAGAAAAAAAAAAGAAAAACATCAGGAATTCAGAGAAGCATGGGAAAGCCTTGTATCACCTGATGTTGCATGAAGAAAACAGAAGCTTAGGTCTCCTTTTTAGGAAAAAATCATTCTCCAATAGGATTTACCTCTAAACCAGATCAGCCACAAATCTCAGTATCACAAAGCTTTTCTCTGTGAGAATGAAGAACTATGTCTTCAACTTCTTTTATGGGATCCCAACATGACTACCAGGGACCAATGGACTCAGGGACTCTCATTAAAAATAAGTAAATAAAGGAATCTCTTACATCTCAATCTACTTTTCCTTCCCTGGTATCACAGAAGTAGAGTGAAGCAAAACTAAGAAACACTTTGGCCTTGTAACAATCATGTGTCTGGTCCACCATCTCTAACCTGAAAAAGAGGTAGATGTGCTTTGCCATCAGTCCTTGGAAGTCATGATGATACAGAAAGTGTTGATGATATGCTGACTAAATGAATGTATTAAGGGATCTTAATAGAGACAGAGACACAGGAGAGAGAAACACATGCACAGAGACAGAGAGAAAGAGAGAGACAGACAGACAGACAGACAGAGACAGAGAGAGAGAGAGACAGACAGAAAGACCTAGAGACAGAAGTGGGGAAGAAGAAAATGGATTTGGACCCTCCTTAACCATCTGGTATCCTCATTGGAATCTCAAGGAATGCCTTGGGTTAGGGAGCTGTCTCCAACAAAATCACAAAGAAATGCTTCAAGAAAGCAATCAGCCCAGCAATCCAAGAGCTCCCCCATTCCATACTCCAAAGCCAGGCCTAGCTCACTAGCCCCAACTTCAATTACTGCCCATTATAACAGGATTGTTTGTGTAAGAGAAAGCCCTGTTACAGTGCACACAGAGGGAGGCCAAACAGTGATTATTTAATTTGCACTGTTTCTCCTTCCATCTCGGGAAACCCCTTCTGAATAAGAGTGTAGGAAAAATGATTAGGACAGAGTAACCTGAAATGGAATAGAAGAACCCAAGTTGCTTTAATAAAAAGGAGGAACAAAATGAAAGAAAAACCCATAGAAGCAGCCATAAAAACAATGTTATTTAAATAATGCTATATCTCTCCTGCCTTATCATTCTGATTACATTCAACTAATCTCCAAAATTGAAAGGTAATGAGCAGTATTTCCTTAAAGCACATTAAATAATACTGTCAAAATGCAAATTTATTCATTAAGTATAGATGAGCATGTTAAATATTCATGAATTGTGGTACGCAGTATATAATTAATCCCATGGTCTATGTGTCCAAAAGCATTTAGAAGACAAAGGGGCTGTGCCAATGGCACAGGAGCACAGTAGCCTGTGAAAGCCTGTTTTGGAGGCAAAGGATTTGGGCCCTCTGGGTGCACCCCAGGAGGAGGAAGGCTTGGTCCTTCCATTTTGTGGGGACTCCAGTTATGAGACCTCCCTCCTCCCATCTAATTTACAGACTGTGCAATTGGGTGTCAAGGTTGCACAAGTATCAGAGGCAGGCTTAGACCCAGCTAGAGTTGAGGTCCAGATTAGGGTTTGACCCCCACTCTGACAAATCACCTCACCTCTTTCAGCCTCAGTTTTCTCATCCATAAAATAGGTACAATTATGCTTCCAGTACCTAACTCAAGGTTACTGTAGGGCTCAAATAAGATGATGTAAGACACATAATTTGAAAACTCTCAAGCTCCATATCAGCATCATTCACTATTATCATAGCTCATTGTCCCAAGGCTAGTACACGTGTGAGAAGCAGGGATTGAACCTTCAATTAGCTCTCTCCCAGCTATGTCATATGACCTTTTGGTAGAGGTCACAAGCATGAACCAAATGTTCATTTCATTAGGATGCATCTTTAAATAAGAATGTAGCTTTAGGCTGAACCACGATTTTCAGAATTCCTGTTTATTTAATCCACTTATGGGGGAAAATATGTATTTTAGACTAAAGAACTTCCTGTTGAGGAAAATAAAACAGAGTTAGTCTATTTTTAAAGTTGTTTTCACCCTGAGGAAACATCAGTACCTTTCAAATAGTAGAAGGTGTGGTTTTATTTTCTTATTCTCCTTTTCCCATTAAATTCTTTCATTCATACCACCTCCCTGGGAAACTAAATGAATTCAGTCATTGGCAAATAGAACACGTTTTCTCTGTAAGGTCCAACCTTAGCAGGTGCCAAATTGAGAGAGATTTAGTTCCTTCTCTGTCTTCTCCCCCTCCTCCTTTCTGCCTCTCTCCTTCATTCTCTCTTAAAGTTTATTAATTTATTTATGTTTGGGAAATCAGTTTTCCATCTCTCCCCTCCCCACAAAGCCCAAAATGTGCTTGGCATTTTTGAAAAGTCCATGATCCCTTCCTACTTGAAGGGCTTTTTTCTTCTAGTTTCTCTTTCTTAGATTTCCTTGTTTGCTTTCCAAGTTCTTCATATTATTGTACTTATTTAATAGCTATTGCAACTGATCTTTGGGGAAATTTACTCCTAGTGATGCAAGGCAGTAATGAGGATAAAACACAGAATTATGGCATGAGCCAGAAATCCCACCAGGCTTCCTCAATCTGCCCTGGGTCTTCTTAATTCTTCCTGCTATCTTGGAACTCTCTTGAGCTCTTGACGGCTTTTTTTAATTGACAAAGATGATGGAATATAAGAGAGAAGAGCTATCCAAAATCCTCAAAAACTAAAAAGAGACAGCCTCGCTGACTTCTACCTGGTAGAAGTTCCTGAAATGTGGGAGCGTCCTGGTGCAGGTGACAAAGCACTAAAGCAAGCTTTATTTGGGAAAACGCTTCTCCAATGTTCAGACAGGGAGATTTAGGGGAATGGGACAGAGGACATGGCTTTGGTGACCCAGAGTTTCAAATATTCCCTGTAGGTATGATTCACTGAGGCTAGATCCATTGTGCTAACCTCTCTTAGGTTACTGTCCAAGAAAAAATATAGGTCATGGTGTTTGGGATAGATGTCTCCATGAAACTGATCTATTCTTCACTATTAGCCAGATTGGAACTAATCATTTCCTTTAGCAGAGATCCTTTAGTTATCCTATTTTCTATTCTTTGGGGGTATTGTCTTCATTTGTGGCCGCCATGTTTTAGGAAAGACATTGTAAGCTCGAGGTTTCCAGAGAAGGGCAAGCGAGATGATGATTTATGGTGCATGAGAATCCCTTGAAGGAAAAAAGGCTTTCTGTAGTGGCCAAAAAGAAGACAACAGAGTGAGGAGGGGCATTTTAACTATCTTTGAGTGTCTGAATTGTTGTTATGTAGCATGAGAATTAAATTGATTTTCTTTGGCCTGAGAGGACAGAATGAGGAGAAAATAAGGAGAAGATATGCAAAGTGGTGAATTTAAGCTTAATTTAAAGGAAAAATTCCCTAATAATTGGATCATTGAAAAGAAATATGACTCTAGAGCCAGATGACCTGGATTTGAATCCAACCTTTCTAATTGCATACCTGTATGACCTTGGACAAGTCCCTTCATCTGCTGAGTCTCAGTTTCCACATCTGTGAAGTAAGGAGGTAGGACTAGGTGGCCTCAGAAATTCCTTTGGGCTCTAGACCTCAGATCCTTTGCTCTTCTCTGTAGTCCTGTGGTCTGTAGCCCTTTACTCTTACTCGGAGCAATCCCAAAGTGAGTTTGGCTATTTCGAGGAGTAGCCAGCTCTCCCCCAGCAGAGGTTTTCAAGCAAAGCTTGCATGACTATGACTTAGGTGTGCATGTGTTATAATGGAAGTTCTTTCTCAGAAATGGGCTTGACGAAATGGTCATTAAGGCCCAATTAGTCAATCACCTCGGTCAATTCCTTCTGACATTCTTTGAGCCTATAAGACCTTTTTTTTTTCAAGCTGAGAAAGGTGTTAGAACTAGGAAACATCTGGAAATTTGGAAACAGGTGTGTTTCCTAAAATATAATAAAACACCTTCATTGAATTATGGCAGGCTTCTGCTCTCCCTTGTGTGTGTTTGAGGGTGAAGAGGGCAAGGGAACATCTGGAGATAATTGGAATCACCAGGAAGCAGTCCTGTAGACACTTAAGCTCGATTTCAGACTCTCTTCCATCACTGTCAGTCACATTATTAATGAGACAAAAGAGAACAATGTGTAAAGCATTAGAATAAGAGAGTGTGACAAAAGAGGCCATCTCCCTTTGAGGTGTTATGATAGATGGATCTGACTGGATGACTCAACTGATTCTTTTGTGAGAGGTTGTGGATGTGAAAATACAGATGATGATAAACAAAAGGTTTTCCCAAACAAAAGCCAATTAGATGAGTGTGGCCAGAGAGGGAGGAGGGGAGATCAGGTGGCTTCTCAGGTGAAGCTTGTGACATCACATCCGAAGGGTCAAATGTTAGTGGGCTAGTGATATTTGCTCACCATTTTTGGCATGAGGGTCATCTGTCTAGCTGATCAGGCTACGAGAAGAGCAGGGATCAATGCTCCAGGAATTTATTAAGCAACCCCAGCATTATGTGCTTGCTCTCAGTCTGACTGTTTCTCAAATCCCCAAGTTAACATTTTAAGGCTGTTTATACAATTCAAAGAGAATGATGAGCTAATGATAACCTGGAACTCAGAGACTTCAGACTATAGAGCTGTAAAGAACTTTGGAGATGTGTTTGCTCCAGATTTGCCCACATGAATTCAACATGGAGCCCTTTTATCTGTCTGAAATACATGGACAGAAGCCATCATTGTTGGTCTTGGGATAAGGGCTTAGGCTGGGATAATGGGATAGCCCAAAGACACAAGGGTAGTATGAGAATTTTGGAACGAAATAAGAAAATCAGACTCTCTGTATTGAAATTGACCTCAGGGGCCATTTCATTCAAATCACATGTACAGAAGAACCCCCTATAAAATATACTTAGCAAGTCAATCAGTCTTCAACTAGAGCCATGAGGGAGGGGAACCTACTACCTCTTAAGCCATCCAGTTCCACTTTGGGACAGCTTTCATTGTTAGGAATTCTTTTTTACCTTCTTCAGATGTTGAGCCTAAATCTGCCTTTCGGAGCCTTACATTCTCTGCTCCTGGCTGCATGCTCTGGGGCCAAGTAAATCATTAGAACTATGTTGATGAGTCAAAGCAAAACCTGGCCTCACAGTTCCTCAACCACCTCACCTCTGCTCCATTTTTATTCTGCACTGGCAAGACCACCTGTGTTGTCTCAAAGTCAGAAGTTCCCCTCTCTGACCTCAATTCCTTTTTTTTCCATTTCTCCCCCACTCTTACTTTAACTGCACTTGTTTTATTCTACCTTAGATCCCTCAACTTCTCTTCATTCTCTAACTCTGTTGATTTCTTTGCCAATCTCTGTAGCGTGGATCCAAAGACTTGGGAGAGGGAGATTGGAGCATTTACATTGTGCCCTCTGGCATGGAATGATCCAGAATCTCTCCCTGCCTCAACCACCTGTTGTGCAAGTTCATCTGATTCCCCAACCCAGGTCATGCTCACTCTCTCTTATCTGGTTTCTCCATTTTCATTTTCAGACTATGAAATCTGACTTGCATTTTACAGATCCATGCCACCTCCCCAACTCTGCCCCAAAACAGCTTAGCTGTCCTTTCATTTACATTGGATAATTATCACCTTATCCACAGTAGCTATACAACTTTTTTAAACTTCTTAGTCTCCACCACTCAACCCATGTCCCTCCCTTCTAGAAATTGAGAGATTATGCCTGAATTTTTCTGCCTCTGACATTTATCAGCTAAATAACCTTGGGCAAACCATTTGTTCTCCCCAAATCTGCAAAATGGGGATAGTAATAGCATAGGCCTTGCAGGGTTTTTGGGAGGATCAAATGAGCCTCTCTATGTAAAGTGCTCCTTGGCTTTATAGCACTATATACATTAGCATTAGCATTATTAAGTATTATCCATTGATCTTATTGAGATGACTAAGATACAACTTTCTTCAGCTTCCATACTCTTCAATTCAAAATGTTTTCTTTGCTTAATCTTCTTCTCTCACTTAAAATGCCTCTGTGTCTTTGTCCCTAATTTTCTCCTTCCCTTTTGACTCAATGGGGAAAAAATGCCTCTTCCCAATGTGGTTTGGTAATTCAGACATACGTCAAGTGCCTGTTAGGCACCAAGTGCCAAGCTCAGTGCTAGAGAAACAGAAATAAACTGCAGATTGTTCCTGGCCCCAAAGAGCTTATGTTTTCTCAAAGACTTCAGAGACCTCGGTTTCCTCATCTGCAAGATGAGTGGGTTAGACTTAGCTGACCTCTCGTGTTCCTTCCAGTTCGAAGTCTCCGACTCTCTGGTTCCTTATCTGTCCTCTTCATTGCATCCCATCCTTTCTCCTCAATGACCTTGCTTCAGTGGCCTGGCATAGAATCAGGATCATTATTGCTGAATCCTTGGGGAAGCCATTGCACCTCCATGGTCCACATCTTCCTCATCTACAGAGGAAGACTCAAAAGTAAAAACATTGCTCTCTCAAGGTTGTTGTGAGGATAGCATTTTATGAGGTGCTGTGTAAGTGCAGGCCATTTCTTCCATCATCGTGATTTCTTTGATCATCAATGACTTTTTCTCTTCCCCCAGTGAAAAGCCTCATTTCTCATTCTAACTGCTTCCATCATATTTATCCTCTCCAGCCTTCAGTTTCCTTATCCAGAAAAGCAAAGTTAGAATTAGCTGGCTGCTGAAGTCCATCCCCCTAGATCTGGGATCTTAGGACTAAGCTGAAATGACGTCTCCTCTGTTGTGGCTTCTCCCTTCCCTCTGCCTGCAGAAATGCTCAGTAAAGTGCTTAACACAGTTCCTCCAACCTAGGAGCCATTTAGCCACACCTTGCTCCCTTCCCTTCTTGTAAGTGAAACCCTCCGTGTCCATTCACCTTAGCTACAACTTCCCAGACCAAAATGGCTCTCTTTCTTCACCCCTCCCCTATAGTTATTGTCTTCTTTTTCTATTAGGATAGAATTCTTCGGGGCAGCTAGGTGGCACAGTAGATAGAGCACCGGCCCTGAAGTCAGGAGGACCTGAGTTCAAATGTGGCCTCAGACCAAACACTTGACACTTACTAGCTGTGTGACCCTGGGCAAGTCACTTAAACCCAATTGCCTACAAAAACAAAAACAAGAATATAATTCCTCGAAGAAAGGAACTGATATGCTTTTTTTTAAAATCCCTAGTACTTAGCACAATGATTGATACATAGTAACTTTTTTAATTCACTCATTCATTCATTCATTTATTCATTTATTCATTTCACCAAAACAAACAGAATATTCCTCCTACTCTGACATCCCCTCAAACTACTGCTTCATATCTTTTCTCACTTTTATTTACCATTTCTCAGATTAGTTGTTCCTTCACTACTTGTTCAATTGCTTCCAACGTTCTTTTCTCCCCACAGGTATGGGGACCAACATCATTCTAGTTGTAAATGCAATGGCTTTTTCTCAGTCCTCATCCTACTGGAAGTCTCTGGGCACTCAGACACATCAGCCATCACTTCCTTGTTGAAGCTCACTTCTCACTTGGTGTTTGTGGCACTGGTTTCCATTCTATTTAAGTGACGTGAGTTTAAGTGACTCCTTTTCCTCTTTTTTGCTATTTTTTTTTAGATTAACAAGCATTTGTTATTGTTTTTTCTCTCCCATCTAAACCCCACCATGGAAAGAAAATATTACTGAGAACTGAACCCTTGTAACAAATATGCAAAGGCAAGCAAAACCAATCCCCCATTGGCTATTTCCCAAGATGGGTTTCAATCTTCACCTTGAGTCTATCACTTCTCTGCCGGATGTGGGAAGCATCATTCCTCATCAGCAATTGTATGGAATCATGGATGACCATTGTGTGGATCAGAATCCTTAAGTCTTTCAAAGGTGTTTAGTTTTTTCAGTGGTGTTATTCAAGTGTACCTCGTGCTCCTGGTTCTGTTCACTTCACTGTACATCAGTTATTACAAGCCTTCCCAGGTTTCTGTGAAACCTTTTGTTCCATCAGCTAGACAACTGGTATAGTGGGTAGAGTTATGGGCCTGGAGTCAGGAAGATCTGAGCTCCAACCTGGCCTCAGACCCTGACTGGCTATGTGATCCTGGGGAACTTATTTAATCCCTGTCTGCCTTAGTTTCCTCAATAGCAAAATGGACTGATAATAGCATCTACCTTACAGGGTTATTGTTAGATTCAAACAAGATAATAATTGTTGCGGGGGGGAAGCACTTAGCATAGTGCCTGGTACATAGTAGGCACTATTTAAATGCTTATTCCTTTTCCTCAATTTAGTATGTTACAACAATATCCCATTATACTCATATACTATAATTTGTACAGGCATTCTCCAATTGATGGAATCCCACTATTTTTTTTGTCTCCAAAAAATAGTTGCTATGAATATAATAATAATAATATGACTTTTTTCCTTTTGCTTTGATTTTCTTGGTATATAGATAAACAAATAGACTATTATGTGCTTACCATGTACCAGACACTGTGCTAAATGCTTAAGGCATTTAAGACCTAGTAGTGGCATCACTGATTCAAAAGGTTAGTTTAGTAACTTTTAGGGACACAATTGATTTCCATAGTGGTTACACTAATTCACAGCTCTTCCAACAATGCATTAATGTTCCTATTTTCCAAAATGTCTCTGCTCTTCTTTCTAACCCCAATGATCATTATCCAAGCTTGTCTTGTGTTCTCTTTACTTTGTTTCTTCCCTTTTTCAGTGATATCAGCCATTCTCCCATCTTCACCAAGTCCACTATTGAGAGAATTTCTTGTACCTCCTGCCCTGACCTTTCTTCTGTTCTCTATATGTGCATCTGCTTGACATATTTGCATCTAAATGTCTAATCTGCACTTCAGACTCAAAAAAAGAAAGAAGAGGAAAGGAAAAGCCCTTAACTTCTTTCCACTCAGAACCAGATCCTACTTGGACTTCCATATTTCTCATAATGGCACCACTATTTTACCATTAACCCATGGTAAAGAGGTAGGAGTCATCTTTGCCTGAGTGTTTGGTACTCGAGGTATAATAAAAACAAGTAGAACATCTCATCTGGGGTCCCTCTCCCAACTCACACTCACACAGGTTAGGTGCCCCCAAGGCACCTCCTCCTTTCCCTCTAGCAGTTCTGCCAGTAACCCTGAGGGAGCACTTTCAATACTATTGTACATGGGGCAGCTAGGTGGCACAGTGAATAGAGTACTGGTCTTGGAGTCAGGAAGACCTGAATTCAAATCTGGCCTTAGACACTTGACATTTTCTAGCTGTGTGACCTTCGGCAAGCCATTTAACCACATTGCCTTGACCAAAAAAAAGAAAAAATACTATTGTTCATGAGCCCCCATCTAGTACCCAATGTTTGGCAACTGTTAGACATCAATTAGCCTTGAAAAAGGATATTTACTGAGAAGATATAGCAAGGATAGAAGTTATAAAACATTTCCCAAGCCAGAAGTGCACTGTTCCTTCTGCACACACTTGGTCCCTGTGGACAGTGGACTCGCATTTTAAGTACAAAATTACTAAGGCACACATGTAGGGAGCATGTGGAATTAAGGAGTATCCCATGACTCTTGGCCTTAGAATTCCTTTAGCCCACTTGCAGAATCCCCACTTATTTATTTCTGTGAATTTGTGGGCTAGGTCTTTGCAGAACAGTGTCTTAGCTTCCAGGTCAGTCCAGTGTTGGACTGCATTCAGCAGGATGCTCCTCAGAGCTGGTTTGTAACTTTCTCAGCTACCATCATCATTGGTGGTCTTTTCTAGCAAATCTGGCTCCTGAGCAGCCTTTAATGATTCTCCCATCTTTGTGAAGCTCACAAGGTTGCAAACTGGTCAATTTTATCTCTGAATTTACTAATTCCCTTACAGTAAGGAAAGAAAACACAGAAGAGACGAAACAAACACAAGTGTTCTATGTTCATAGATACTCCCTTACCCAGCAGTCCACTTCACTGGAAAATCCTCTTCACTCTCTTCACCTATGAAAATAAGACTGCCTATTTAAACCTTTAGGTGTCCCTTCAGTTCCAGATCAGTCAACCAGAAGACTTTTCTTCATTAATCAATCAATGAATAAACATTTATTAAACACCTACAATTTGCCAGGCACTGTGCTAAGCTCATCAAATAGTATTAGCCTCTTGGTCACTCATGGCCAGAAACTGGTTCTCCAAAGTTCCCCAAGTTAGATGGGCAGCATCTGCATGTGCTCTAAGGACTGCACCCCCATTGCCCAGTTTTCTCATCATTTAAAAAAAAAATTCCTGGCACCAATGAGCATAAATTTTGCTGGAAGAAACAATCAAAAAAAATAAATTTTCAGTCACTTGAAGGGGTACAGAAAAGATGACCAGCTGGGAAGTGGGGGTAGGAGTGTTAAGGAAAAGGCTTCCAGAAGGAGGTGCTGCCTGAGCGGGGCCAGAAGTAGGTAGAAAGTTTCACTGAGATGTGCAGGCAGCCACAGGTGAGGGAGGGAGAGAAGTTGCCTGGTGGGGTTGGGAGAAGTAAGGAGGACCATTTGATTGCACTCTAATGGACGGGAAGGGGAATCATAAGAGATGAATCTGGAAAGGAAGCTTGGAGACAGGTAGTGAAGGACTTGGAATGATGGGCTGATGAGGCCAGGTTTTATCCTGGAGAAGGAGGGAGCTAAAGGCTTTCTGAGCAGCACAGTGAAAGCCCCTTAATGAAATGTCACCTAATGACTGTCCTGCCCAGACACACACAGGATGTAAACTCACCTCTGAATGCCCATCAAACTTTAGCTGTGATGCTCTTTTTTTTTTGAAGGAAAGGATCCAGACCTCTGATTTTATTGTGGAAGGGAAATCCCAGAGAGGGAACTCCCTCTGCAATGGACAACCAGCCCCCCTTCTGCACAGGGAGTTGATAGCCAAGACACTGAGGTGTTAAATGACTTGTTCATGGTCACACTGCCAGCATGTGTCTGAGATAGAACTTGAACCCAGGCTTCCTGACTCTGAGGCACTCTAGCTGCTGCCTCAAGCTTCCTTCTTCTCAGAGTATTTATATTTTTCTGTCTTGCATTTTAAACACGTGCCAAAATCTTCTAACAAGGCTCCCTAGGGCCAAGCACAGCATCATATGTGTCTCTGAATCTTCCAAGTATCTGCCACAATGCTTTATATGTAAGTAGGGGACCCTGAAATATTTATGAAATGAATGAGTGCATGAAATCTAAAGTACAAACTGTGCAGGTAACCAAAGATGGCCAAAGTTTAGGCAAATCTGTTAGTGACAAATAATATGTCTGATGAAACAGCATGGGAGCAGGGCCATTCATTTCTTCAGAAGTAAATAATTCTTGTGAAGTTGTCCATGTCCAAGAGTGCTTGGAATGAGCTCAGATTAAGGAAAGATGGTTAAACAGCTGCATCAAAATAAAAACCAAAAGTCTAGAGTCAAACACAGCCATGTTCAGAAGCTGCCATGCTCTGTGTAAGAATGGAGCTCATTCCCTTTGCTCTTTAGCTGGTAACCTCTATTGAACTTCTGTATTTCTGTCAAAGGCTCTACCAGTTGTTCAGTCACCCAGACTTTAACATCATCCTTGGTTCTTGTGATTCCCAAAGTACAAATCTGATCATGCCATGACCATGCTCAAGAAGCTTCCTGTCACCTGGAGGATAAAATAGAAATTATTCTGATTGGCATTTAAAGGTCTTCACAATCTGTCCCCACCTACTTATCTTTCTGGCTTATTACTGACCTCTCACCATCCACTCCAATATCAATGAGCTGTTTACCAAGTCTTAGTGATTCTTCATCTGCAACACCTCTAGTACCAATTCCCTTTTCTCCAGGCACATGTATAACCGTGCTAGTTGAAGCCTTCATCATATTACCCCTGGAATATCGTAGTGACTCCCTAGTTGACCTCTGTCTCTTCTCTCCTGCTCATCCATCCTCCACACACAGAGCTGTCAAGTTGATATTCCTAAAGAACAGGTTTGCTCATTCTATATTCAAGAATCTTCAATGGCTCCCTACTGCCTCTGAGATAAAATACAACTCCCTTTTTGTATTTAAATTACTTGACATTCTGACTAGAGCCTATCATTCCAAGATGATTTTATATTTCTCCTTTTCACCCATTCTATGATCAAAAAAATTGCTCACTTTGCTGTTCCTCATACAAAATATGCCATCTCCAGCCTTCACAGCTTTGTACAGGTGGTTTCCTGTGCTTGGAATACCATTCTCTCTCCTCTCTGCTACCTATTAGAATGCCCTTCTCCCTTCAATACTCAACTCAAATACAATGTTCAGATAATACAAATATCCCCTTCCTTTTGTCTTTTCAAAACTACTTGGTAAAAACAGTTCTCCAGGTTTTACTCAGCAAAACAGCAACCCTTTTTACTCCATATCAGTCAGCTAAAACCTTGATGCTTCAGAAACCAGGTCAAAGGGATCCATGGCTGGCTTTGATCTTGACATAACTTATTCCTGAATGGAAGTCTTCCAATATGGGAAAGTGGAGATCATTGTTAATGACCAAGGAAAGAGAACCACTCCAAGCAATGTTGCCTTCACAGACACAGAATATTGCAAAGAACGAAATTACAATGGACCCCATCAACAATCTCTGATGCCAAACATCTAATTGGTCCTAGATTTGATGCTGCATTTCTACAGTAAGACATGAAACCTTAGCCTTTCATGGTGGTTAATGACAGGCCAAAGGTCCAAGGGGAATACAAAGGGCATAACAAACATTTCTATTCAGAAGTATCTTCTATGGTTTTGACTAAGATGAAGTAAATTGTCAAAACTTTCTTTGGCAAGACTGTTACAAATGCTGCCACCATAGAACCAGCCTACTTCAATAATTCCCAACATTAAGCTACTAAAGATGCTGGAACCATTTCTCTCTCAATGGGCTCTAAATCATCAATGAGCCAACCATTGCTGCTATTTCTTAAGGCTTGGACCAAAATATTGGTGCCAAGAGAAATGTGTTGATCTTTGACTTCGGAGGAAGAACTTTTGATATCTCCATTCACATCTTTCAAGATGGCATCTTTGAATAGCCATGTGGGTGGAGAGAACTTTGACAATGACAGTGTCAACCATTTCTTTGCTGAGTTCAAACTTGAAAACATAGGAAGAACTTCAGGGAAAACAAGAGGTATGTCCACCAACTATGTACTGATTGCTGTGCAAAGCACACCCTCTCCTCCAGTACCCAAGCCAGTATTGATATTGACTCCCTCTAGGTATCAACTTCTATGCCTCTGTCACCTGTTCCTAGTTTGAAAAACTGAATGCTGACCTCTTCCTTAGCATGATGGTCCCTGGACCCTAAGGGATGCTATAGATAAATTACAGATTCATGATCTCATCTTAGTGTTTGATTCCACTCATATCCCTTAGATCCAGAATCTTCTGCAGGATTTTTTCAATGTCAGTGAGCTCAACAAGAGTGTCAATCCTGATGAAGCTGTTGCCTATGGTGCAGCTATCCAAGCTGCCATCTTTTCTTACTTTTTTAAAAAAATAAACTAAAAACAAATATATTTTCATCTGCATTTAGAGTTCATCAGTTCTCTGAGTGTGTATAGCATTTTTCATCATGAGTCCTTTGGAATTGTCTTGGATCCTTGTCTTAATCAGAGTAGCTAAGTATTTCACAGTTGATTATCCTTATAACATTGCTGTTACTGTGTACAATGTTCTCCTGGTTCTGCTCACTTCACTTTGCATGAGTTCATATAACTCTTCCCAGATTTTATTTTTCTGAAACCATCCTGCTCCTCATTTCTTATAGCATAATAGTATTCCATCATAATCTCACATCATGACTTGTTCTGCCATTTCTCAGTTGATGGCCAGCCCTTCAGTTTCCAATTCTTGGCCACCCCACAAAAGCTACCATAAATATTTTTGTCCAAATAGGTGCTTGCTCCATTCTTTTGACCTCTTTGGGATACAGTGGTATTGCTAGGTCAAAGGGTATGCACAGTTTTATAACCCTTTGAGCATAGATCCAAATTATTCTCCAAAATGGTTGGACTAGTTTACAACTCCACCAACAGTACATTAGTGTCACAACTTATCAGTGTCTCAAAGTCTCTGGCTTGTTAGCTCTGTCACTCTAGAATTTGATTTGAGGCATTATTTTAAAGTTGTTTGGTGGGGAATGTTGGAAGAGCTCTGCTGAATGCTTGCTGTGCTCTGACATATTGGCTCTGCCCTGCTGCCATCTTTTCTGAAGAGAAATCTGAGAGTGTGTAGAACCTGCTGCTGTTTAATGTCACTCCTCTTTCCTTTGGGATTGAAACTACTTAAGACAGTTGTGATCAAACACAATACCACCATCCCCATAAAGCAGACATATTCTTGACCACATACTCAGACAATCAGATTGGTATGCTTAGTCAGGTTTACCAAGGTAAGCAAGCAATGACAAAGGATAACAACCTGTTTGGCAAGTTTGAGTTCATAGCAATCCCCTCTCCCCTCAGGAGTTTTCCTCAGATTGAAGTAACATTTGACATTGATGAAAATGGCATTCTCAATGTGTCTGCTGAGGAAATCAGCATCAATGACAAAGGTCGTCTGACTGAAGAAGTTATTGAGAATATGGTCCAGAAAGCTGAGAAATATAAGTCTGAAGATGAGACTCAGAGAGATCAGGTGTCTTCCAAGGACTCATTTGAATCTTGTGCTTTCAACATGAAGCCTACAGTGGAGGATGAGAAACGCTAAGGCAAACGTGGTAATGAAGATAAACAGAAGATCCTTGACAAATGTAATGAAATAATCAACTGGCTGGAGAAGATTCTTGTGAGAAGGAAGGACCTGAGCACCCTCAGAAAGAGTTGGAGAAGGTCTTCAGCCCCATCATTCCAAAACTATACCAGAGATCAGGGGCCTCCTAGAAGGCATGCCTGGGGTGAGGGTGGGGGGTTCCCAGAGAGTGGAGGAGCCACATCTGGAGGTGCTCTGGACCCACCATTGAAGAGGTCAACAAAACACACTAAAACAAACATCATTCCACACAGCTTTCCCAAAACTGAAAGACTCAAATTTGTAACCAAGGCAATGATAGCTGAAAAGTAACATTGAAGCTACTGTGTAGGTCTGGGCACTGAATCTCTGGATACGTGCAGAGAAAGAGAAAGGAACAGCACTGTATTTTATGACTGCTGTACAAAAGTGGAAATGTAATTTTTTGTCCTAGGGAATGTAGTTTATTTTTCAAAAAAAAGGGAAAGAAAATGGTTCTTTATTCTAAATTTTGGAATTTAACAATTTCTGACTTTTGTTTACGTTATTTTTTCCCATACCTTAAGAAAGACTTTTGAAACTGAATCAAGCAGTCATCTACAGGGCAGGACAACAACACAACAAATATGTGTGTGTATGTGTGTTTGTGTGTGTGTGTGTGTGTGTGTGTGGGTGTGTATGAAGAGAGAGAGAGACAGATACACACATATAAGCACATGCATGTAAACATACTATTTGCACAAGGGGAGATGCCAAGTTTAAATAAGATCCAGTTCCTGATTTAAGGAGGTTATAGTCTAGTAAGGCAAAGCATACAGGATTACATGGTAAATGCTCACTGAAGTGTTGTGTGCATTCCTGACTAATGGGGGAGGAAGGGCTGGATTAGCAAAGACTCCCTGTAGGAGGGGGAAGGGGAACTGAGGTCTATAGGATGTCCAAAAGAAGAAGTGGGAGGGAAAGCAGGCCAAGCATAGGGAAGAAGAGTATTAGGAAAAGCAGAGAGGAAAAAGAAGAATGGATTCAGGGGACAGAGGGTAATTAGGCTTGGCTGGAGAATCAAGGGCAAGGAAGGGAGTAGTAGAATAATATGGGAAGAAGCATGGAAATGGATGCTGGTTCAAGATTGTGTAAGTCTGTGGATGCCAAGCAGAGAGACAGAGACAGAGACAGACAGTTAGGGAGAGAGACAGACAGGCAGAGACAGATAGACACAGACAGACACAGAGAGAAATGAAGACAGAAACAGACAGAGACAGAGAGATAGAGAGGGAAAGACAGAGAGAGCAAGGTCAGAGATAGAGATAGAGTCAGAGAGAAAGAGAAAGCAGACTGAGGGCTGCCTTTAGAGTCTGGAATGCTTGAGTTCAGTCTTGCCTCAAACACTTCCTAGCAGTATGACTCTGAGCATGTCATTTCAACACAGCTTCAGATTTCACAAGAATGATGTAAGTATCAACTACTACTGCTATTATTGCAATAGTCCAGCATAGTAGCAATGAGGATTTGTACCAGAGTGGTGACAATGGTGATATAACAAAAGGCCAATCCCTTATTTCTTAACAGCCTCGAGGGAAAGGGGAGGAATGCATCATGAGACTAGAGGTCACCCTGAGGATGAAATGACATCTCTGCCTTGCATCAATAAGCACTAAGAGGAGGAGTTTAATAACAATAATGGGTTTAGGAAACAAACAGGGCAGTGACAGTAGTACCGGGAAATTTCTGGACAAAGCCATAACTAGGCCAAGGTGATCAGAGCTTTGCCCCAGGGTGCCAAAATTGAATACCTGCAGTAGTTGGGCAGTGTAGAAATAACTGAGCTCAGCATCTCTTTAGCAAGTGCAATTAAGTAA
Organism: Vombatus ursinus; assembly: GCF_900497805.2. Taxonomy (NCBI): domain Eukaryota; kingdom Metazoa; phylum Chordata; class Mammalia; order Diprotodontia; family Vombatidae; genus Vombatus; species Vombatus ursinus. Next base: position 1,735,244 of record NW_020954582.1, read on the forward strand.
ACTAGAAAGCTCCATGGCAGTGTGATCCCTCCCCCACCCCAATACAGCAGCCTTCTAAGCAGCATTTGTGTTTGCATCTTGTAGAAAAGACTGCTTACTGCACCTCTAGTGAGGCAGGTGGCTCAGTGGATAGAGCACTAGGTCTGGAGTTAGAAAGTCCTGAGTTCAAATCTGGCCTCAGACACTTACTAGCTGTGTGACCGTGGGCAAGTCACTTGCCTTAATCCATTGGAGAAAGAAATGGCAAACTACTCCAGTATATTTGCCAAGAAAACTCCATGGACAATATGAACAAGCTACGGTCTACAGGGTCATGAAGAGTTAGACTTGACTGAACAACAACAATATGCCTCTACTACTTAAAAAGGATGATACGATGGTACAGGAACCCCCATTCCATAAATAGGGCCAGACCTAGAAGGAGATAGAATGGTATTAGCATAGCCTACCCCGCTAAGGCAAAAATCCTCTTCTTTTTCCTACTAGGATTCAATTAGAGATACTTTTCTCTGGATCATGAAACTTTTCCTATCTTCGAGACCCCTGTATGATGTGCATCCTTCTCCTTCACCCTTTCCCCAAACCCTTTGTTCATCCAGAACCCATGTGGCTAGGGAAGATCCACATGGCTATTCACAGCAACCACTCAAATGAGCTCAGAGTCACCAATTATAATCTTCTCAGGGAGATACAGGAATTCTGGTCCTGACCAGATCATCTGCCACTATGGTCCTCCATCCTTCATCCCTCACCATCTGCTCAGCCTCTGTGCCCTCCAGCCCCAAGAGGCCTTTCATAGAACCTGCTAGCACACCCTACGGACTCCTAGACATTGCCATCAGGCCTTTCCCTGCACCCATAGGCTTTCCTCAGTCTTCCATCCACTCTACTGCTAAGATCTCTCTTATGTGTTATTTCCCTCAATTAGAGTAGTAGAGTGTAAGCTTCCTGGAAACAGGACCTTCTGTTGTATCCCTAGCACTTCAGACAGAGTTTTGTAAATAAAAAGAGCTGAATATATGGTTTTTGTATTAATGTATCCCATTCATTCAATCAATGCTCCTGGGAAGAGCAACATTCTATGGCATTATTATTCCATAATCTTCCAAATTAAAATTGGTTGACCAAGTTGACAGCTAATTTTGCAAGACTGATACTTGACAAGGTGGAGCCTTGCCCAGGAAGTAGGCATGGAGGGATAATAAGTGGAGGGATGGGAGTTGTGAAGGTCTCCTTTCCTATACCACCAGTTAGCTAAAGACTGGAAATTGAAGGGAAGCCTTGGTAGAGAGATTACATTCCTTAGAATTTTAGGAAAAGCTGAATTCTCCTATGTAGATTTGGAGAACTCAGGCCTTATGGACCATTTAGGACTGGAACAGAATCGTGAAAACAATGGCTCTGGGAGTTACAAGAAAACGGAGAGCAGGAATCCAAGAGCCATCGACTTCCATTACAATTGAGGCCTGTTTGGGTTCATCTTGCAGTGAATGCCTGAAACATGTGATTGTCTTTTTTTTTTTTAACTTTCAACCATTGCTTTTCTTAATCTTTTTCTATTACATCATATAAATCCTGTCATTTTGAGTCTCTTTCCTTACCATTTTTCTGCTGCTGACTTGGCTCTGTCCTGTCCCCAGCAAATGTAGACAATGAAACTTTTTTACATTCTTGTCTTGGCTTAGTCACTAATTATTGTCAAGGTCAAGTTCCCTCTCACCTAGACATGCAAATCAGCAAAGGCCCACAGGCACAGGGTCTCAAAGAAATGAAAGAAATTGTGCAGGGAGAAAGTACAAAATACGTTAATAAAGATGGAATATACGGTGAAGGTCAAACTACTTTTCTGAAATCTATCCAACAATGTTCACGATGCCATATTATGGGGCATGGCAGAAGGAGGGCAGCCCATCCAGACACCTCTGCTCCTCCACAGAGGGACGTAATATCAGCACATCTGAGAACATGCATCTTAAATTCTCTCTTGAGTAAGGTGATTGTAATACTACATGACCCAAGATAGAGTTCTGGAGGCATTTGTCCATGGTCTGTATTTTTGCTGAACTTTGAAAAAGTCAAGGGGAATGCAAATTAAGATCTGTATTCAATTCAAGCCAATTCAGTTCAATTCAACAATCACTTCTTAAGCATGCCTTCTGAGCCAGGCACTGTGCTGGCTTTGGGATGTACAATGCCAAAATTGAAATGGTCCTCGCTCTCAAGAAATTTACTTTCTACTGATGGGCATGGAGAGGCAATATATGCTGCAAATACATATACACACCTACGGGTGCTACCTAGCTGTCTTATATGTGCATGTATAATATTACAAACTAATTTTATATGGGAGAGAGTGCTAATAATTGAGAGATGGAGGACACTCTCCTTTTCTGCTATGTTATATGCTTTTTAGATCCCACGTATTTATCAAATAAATTTCATATCTTCATAGAAATCAAACTGGAATCAATAAATCCAATATGTAAGTTTTTGTTGAACACTTGCTCTGGACAAGTCCCTGTACTAGGTGGTATAATTTTTAGTTATGAGGTTATGATCTTTGCAAATACATTCATTTTCTTTTCCTGAGAGTTCTTTATACCTGAGAAATCATTGTTCTACACCCTATCCCTAAAGTCCCTATCATTCAATAAACATCTATTGAATCAAAGGTTCAGTACTAAGGGAGGAAAAAAAAGACAACAGGAATATATCCCTTATTATTATTGATTCATGGAATTTTAGTGCTGAAAGGAGAATTATGGACATATTTCAAATGAAGAAACTGAGGCCCAGAGAATTTTACCCAAAGGGATTTTTCTTGTTAGTGGCAGATCTAACATTTGAACCCCAGGGAGCTTTTGATCTTGCTGTGGACATGTGCTTTTCTTAGATGAGTCCCAAGATGTCTCTGTACTCTTCATTGCAGGTTTGGAGGACCAGCAAGGTGAGATCTCAGGAGATGGTGATATTCCACACTTTGCAGATGTACATTCATACTGAAAGATTACTGGTATTAAAAGTTATATATGTAGTTGGATGGAAACAGTGGACCCAACCTATATTGAGAGAGGTATAAACAATGGTCCCCACACAATTTGGGATGAGATCTAAAAAGTACCAAAGGGGCCATTTGCTGTTCCCTTCTGGTGGCTTGATAGGACAACATGGACCTGTGCTGCGCAGGATAGACAGATGTGGAGAGATTTAGCCTGCACTATTGAAGGAAATATTCACATCAAGGAGATCAGATTCATTAAAGCATCAAAATAACAGAGTTTCTGAGTAGATTGGACTTTAGTACACACTAATGAAGGTCCTTTGACAAAAGAAACGTATTTTAAATATATGTGATTAAGCTACACATTAGTTACTTTGGGAAATTTCGGTTCAGAGATCTGTTGTTCAGTCATTTCAGTTGTGTCCAACTCTGTGTGATCCTATTTGGGATCTTCTTGGCAAAGATATTGCAGTGGTTTGCCATTTCCTTCTCCAGTTCATTTTACAGACAAAGAACTGAGGCAAACAGGGTTAAGTGACTTGCCCAGGGTCACCCAGCTAGTAAGTGTCTGAGGCCAGATTTGAAGTCAGGAAGATGAGTCTTCCTGATTCTAGACCCGACACTCTATCTACTGCACCACCTAGCTGCCCTTTAGTTCAAAGCAAAAAACATGCAAATCATTCTTAGTCAACAACGATTGAAAAACTACTTTGAATGGGGAGTTTAGTTTTAATACCTTTTTGTGGTACCACACACTGTAGCAAGATAAAGAAGATATGTACACCCAAAGAAGGGAGAGGGATAGCCCTCAGGTTCAATAAATCATTGAGAGTAAAGTATAGATGGTTGGAAAAGTAGGGACAGACATGGAAGCTACTACTTTCAGAGGTCAGCCCAGTAGAAAGATGAGCTGGAACAGCAAAAGTCAGGTAGAGTAGAGAATGGGAGAAATTCAACCAAGAAATCTTCTTACTCAACAGAGGCAATTACCTGTAAGGAGGTGAGACACTGCTCCCACCATGGAAGTCATTAAATCCTCTCTCCAACTGAAAGTCTTCCAAGTTTTGCTGGCTCCATGGGGCTCTGATGTGACTGCTCCTGACTCTAATGATACCATGGTCCTCTTTGAGAATGAAGGGCAAACAATAATGGCCCAGGCCATATAAGCCGGCCACACTTTCTCCTCATATGCTGGTCTTGGAGATGCTCCACAAATCCTCCATCCATGGTCACCCTGTGAGGTGGAGCCATGTCTTCAGGATTCCATGGGAGCAGGGCAGCACTTGGCTGTCCACTTACCACCACTCCCTCTTTCTCCACCAGACGTTGAGTTCACTATAACTCTCACTTCCTCAGTGCAGGAATGTGTCCTTGCTTCTTGGGCAGCAGCCATGGTGGTGGTTTCCATATTTTTCTGTCACTGCCTACTTGTTTGTTCCTGCAAACATTCTCATGTTTCTGCCTTTACCTGTGTGACTTTAGGCAAGTCACTTAACCTTTCTGTGGCTCTATTCCCTCATTTGAGTGTAAGAGGGACGGTGCACACACTGTGCACACACAAAGTACTTCCTATGGAATTTTCCCCCTGGAGATGCTGAGAAACCTACTTCTATGCAAAGGGATTGAGGTCTTTCAGGATCCTGGTGATTCCTTTGCTCACAGCATCTGAATGGGGAGAGGCCATGGGCCATTCCCCCTCCGGGGTCAAGTGGCTCCAAGAAACAGGCCTCCATTTTTTACCTCAGCATTGTTCTTTTTCTAGTCTGTGGTTCTAGGCCCCTGGTACCAAGTATGTGGAGAATATACCTGGTGGGCACTTCAGCTGATGTCAATAAAAGGGGATACACTAAACCCCTCAGAGCCCCCTAGCACTCTGAAAGGAAGATGCAGCCTTCCTCAATCATTCCTGCCTGAGTAACCCTGGACAAGTCAACCTCTCTGGGCCTTTGTCATCCCCTCTGAAGTGAGTGGCTTGGGCTTGAGGCATGTAAGGTCCCTTCTGACTCGAAAGCTATGTTCCTGTGAGCAATATCACCTTTGATAAAAGAATAAAATGGGACAATGCAGTGCTTGATCGAGACAACCCCAAACTGGTCTGTTTAAATAAGCTGTTGTGTAAAAAAAAATCAAAAAGGAAACAGCTCAGAGGATAGGCACCATATCATGTTCTCACTGGTTTCTAAGGAAGTTTAACATGTATAAGTCATTCAGCACAAGAAGACCAAGAGTCTAGAAACAGCTCAGTTGTGGCCTCTGTGCTAAGATGTGGCCTCTGTGCTAAGCAGACAACTCTACTGGTCAGGAGCAGGACAAAGTTTACAATAAAAATGTACCTAAGACATCTTATAGGGCACTTGATAGAGGACCATGAGTGGCAGCGTCTCACTAACGTAAAGAAATAAGGTGGGAGATGACCTTTATGGAAAGCTGGCAAGAGGCCAAAGGCAGCCAGATCTTGGTCGTAAAAGGATGAGACTAAACGAAGGACAATGATGGGATGAAAAGTGGAAAAGATCTGTCCAAAACGGTGCATGTTTCAGCAGCAACGTCTGAGTGACCACCTTTGGAAACCACTGCCCCCTTCTTCTAGAGGAGAGAGTAGAAACAACAATAAAGAAAAGAAAGGGGGGAAAGCTAGGTGGCACGGTGGATAGAGCACTGGCCCTGGAGTCAGGAGGACCTGAATTCAAATCCGGCCTCAGACACTTGACACTTACTAGCTGTGTGACCCTGGGCAAATCACTTAACCCCAACTGCCTCACCAAAAAAAAAAAAAAAAGAAGAGCAGAAAAATGACTGGAAGAGACAAAGTATATATGTAGGATACATTTATAGGTGATTGAAGAATTATTTTGGTTTTTTTTTCAAGCTATCTGAAAGATGGGGCTACTAAATAATGAGGAAAAATGTAATAAACTGTATTTTTACTTTAAAAAGATGATCTGGAGAATATAATAAAGCCATTCCAAAGGCCTACTTTCTCTCTCATCTCTGCGAAATACATATGAAAATAATCTACACATGTATAAAGGGCATCCTTGATGAAAGTGTGACAGAAGAACAGGCAGACTGTAATCTCCCTCCAAAAAATCACAGAAAGGAAAATAAAGGACACATGTACAAAAATATTCATAGGTATTCTATTTTTAATAGAAAAAAATGGAAACAATCTACATGTCCAATTGTCAATGGGAGAATGGCCAAATGAATGATGGTATACAAATCAAAGGGTATGCCATAGTGCCATAAAAATGATAAAGACAAAAAATGTAAAAATACTTATGCAAGGTGATACAGAATAAAATCAACAGATCCCAAACTGCACTAACTATGAAAACAGAGAAAAATAGAGAAGAGAGAAGACAAAAGAAGAGAATAAAAGAAAAAAGAAAAGAAAAGAAATGATGGAAGGAAAACAGACCCAAAGGTGGCAGAAGGCCTAGGAGACTAAAGGCCTAGGAGACTAAAGTCTTTTTTCTTTTTTTCACATTTATTTTATTTTTAATTTATGGAATAAAACAAGCATTTCCATTTCACATGAAACTGTGAATCTGTTATGCACAACTTGCTATTCATTTTAAATATATAATGAAATTATCTTGTAAATGTCTTTTTTTCTTCCCCCCACCCTAGAGATGGCTACCTTTAGACAAAAATAGGTATATATATGTATATGTATATGGTATATACACATATATGTGTGAATGTATGTATGCATGTATTTAAAATTATTCTATACATACTTCTACTTATCAGTTCTTTCTCTGGATGCAGAAAGCATCTTTCTTCACATGTCCTTTATAGTTAATTTGGATATTTATAATAGTCAAAATGACTTACTTGCTCAAAGTTCTTCTTAAAACAACATTGCACTTACTGTATACAATGTTCTTTTGGTTCTGTTCATTTCATTCTTCATTATTTCATGCAAGTCTATGCATGTTTTTCTAAAATCATTGAGTTCATCATTTCTTGTAGTATAGTAGTATTCCATCTCAATCATGTACCATAACTTTTTCAGCCTCTCCATTTGATGATCATTCCTGAAATTTCTATTTCTTTGCCACCATAAAGAAAGCTGCTATAAACATTTTTAAGAACATATAGGTTCTTTTCCTTTTCCCTTAATCATCTTTTAAAACAGACCTATTAGTGGTATTGTTGGGTCAATGGGTATAGATGGTTTAGTAACTCTTTGGGCATAATCTCAGATTGCTCTCCAAAATGGTTCGATCAGATCACAATTCCACCAGCAATGAATTAATGTACTAATTTTTCTACATCCCCTCCAACATTTGTCATTTTCCCCTTCAATTATTTTAGCCAACAGGTGTAAAGTGATTTCTCAAGGTTGTTTTAATTTGCATTTCTCTAATCAATAATGATTTGGAGCATTTTTCTCATATGACTAAAAAATGTTTTGATTTCTTCATCAGAAAACTGCCTGTTCATATCCTTTGACCATTTATCAATTGGGGAATGACTTACGTTCTTATAGATTTGACAAAGTTCTTTATATATTTGAGATATGAAACCTTTATCTGAGAAATTGTCTATAAAATTCCCCCCCCCCCAATTTTCTGCTTTCCTTCTGATCTTGGTTACATTTGTTTTATTTGTACAAAACCTTTTAAATTTCATGTCAATTAAAATGATTCATTTTACACCTAACTGCTCATATCCACAAATCTGATAAGCAATATGTTCTTCTATTTTTTTCTTGTAATATCTCTCTTTATACCTAGGTCATGTAGCCATTTTGACCTTATCTTGGTATAAAGGCTTTTTCTACTTTGTTGTTTATGAATTCCTCGAGTTCTGTCTTGCACATTGCTTGTAGAAATCAGAAGTAATGTTTATAGTTTTTTTTTGGAAAATTTTATTATTTATTTTAAACTTTAATACAAAATGGGAAAAGAAAAAAAACACATTGCCATGTGCACAGCAGATCATAAAAGAGGATTCACTACAAAACAATACATTTCCATTTCAAGAAAACCTATATAATAAATACTAGACATTGTTTTCAAAGCTGCCCCGCTTTTCTTTGCTTCATTGTAGGTTTTCTGTTGTTTTCTGCAGTGTATTTTTACTTTATTTTTCCCCCTCTACCTCCCATCCCTACACTAAAGAAGGCTACAATTAAGTATGCATATATATATATACATATGTAATATACATAGATCTCCATAAACATACACATATATACACTCATACACATATATGCAAGACCATAGTATGTTTCTTTCCACTTGTAATCAATTTCTCAGGTGGATTGCATCTTCCTTCACAAGTCCAAGACTTCCCATGTTTTTCTAAATCAACCAGCTCATCATTTCCCACACCACAGTAATATTTCAACCCAATCACATTCTATCTGTGAGATTGTCTATGAAAATTTTTTCTCCAATTTTCTTTGTTCCTTCTATTCTTGATTTTTAATTTAAAATAATTGAAAGTATCCATTTTATACTTCTATACCATTCTTTAACATTTGAATAGTGCTTTACAAATAGCATCTCTTTTTCTCCTCCCCAAAACACTGTGAGGTAGGTACTATTTTTATCCATCCTTATTTTAAAGATAGAAGAACTGAAGCGGAGATGAAGTGATGAGCCCAAGGTCACAGAGCTTCTAAGTGTCTCAGGCAGTATTTGAACTGAGATATTATGATGCTAGGTCCAGCACTCTAACCACTCTACCACCTAGCTAACTCAAAGATTAAAGGTTGGGGGCAAGATTGTTTTCCCTGCTTGTGTGACTTTGTTTCATTGCTTATTTCAATTGGTAAATATCAGGGTTATCATTTTTAAAATTAATGTTACGGTGGTGAATTGCCTGTCCCTCTGGTCCAGCCACCAGCCAGTCCTTCAACTGTCCTAGGAATAAATTGTTTGGGATATTTGGTTGACCCAGATTGTTTTTCTTAATGGACTAGAGATCATCCACTCTGAGTGAAAAGTGGGCTGGGCAAGGTTTAAGACAGAAGGAGCAGTCAGATCCCTGGGGCAGTAAAAGGTTGTGGCTGATTCAGCTGAACATTTTCCTTTCCAAATGAATACTTGATACAGGGTAAACGCAGCCTGAATCTTGCTTAACTTACTTACAAATGAATCCAATGCTCCTGACAGGCCAGCTACAGGCTACAAAGCAAAGAGCTGGACAAAAGAAGCCTTTGGTGTGGGAGAAATGGGTGAATTTCACATCATTCAAGCTCCACATGGATTCCTTAGGATTGGGAGGAAGGAGGAATCCTTTGACTCAAAGCTTTGGCCCAAGATGCCATGAGCCCACCAGCCCACTTTTTTTTCTTTGAGTTTGCTTGGGTATCTTCTCTTGAGTGCCTTCTCTTTCTGTCAAGCCACATGGTCACAGAGGATTTCTGATCTTGGATAGTGTCCAGTGCTCAGAATTTCTCAGAATTATGATGTGGTATAATGATAAGAATAAGAATAATAGCAAAATGATAAAAAACATAATAGCACAAATTTAAAAATCATATGCATACATGCATCTAGTATGTAAAAAATGACAAGAATAGCAAGATGATTTATGCAACAATTCAATACAGGATAAACTCTCTCTCCATATATATATATATATATTTACAATATTGTAAATATATTAGATACTGATATAATAGCTAAGATTTATATAGCACTTTAAGGTTTGCAAAGCTCCTTACAAATATTAACTCATTCATCCTCACAATCCTCGGAAGTGTTATTATTATCTCCACTTAACAGATGAAGAAACTGAAGCAAGGGACTTCCCCAGGGTCACACAGCTAATAAGTGTCTGAGGTTTAATTTGGATTCAGGTCTTCCTGACTTTAAGACTGTAGGAACTGTGGTGCCACCTAGCTCTGAAGTGGATAGAATGTTAGATTTAATACGAGGGAAGCCTTGGTTCAAATCCTGACTCTGATAATGACATTGTGGTTATCTTATCTTATCAATGTGGTTATCAAGAGGTTACTTTAACCTCTTTGGTCTCAGTTTCCTTTATCTAAGTATAATCACAGGTCTATTGTGAGGATTAAATAAGAATATGTATGTAAAGTGGCTTTCGGATCTTCATGTAATTCCATAACCAGGGCCTTCCCATGGTCTTAGACTAAGGCTTGTGGATCTCTTTGTCTTTGTCTCTCTGTCTCTCTCTGACCCTGTCTCTGCCTCTCTCTCTCTCTTTCTCTTTCTCTCTATCTCCTTTCCTTCTTTCCCTCTCTCCTCTCCTTTCTTGCTCCTAACCTGGGATCCAATGACATTTAAGATTCCTTCTAACTTTAAATCTATGCATCTCCTGCCTACATGCCTCTGACCAGGCTCTCCCTCATGCCTGTGATAGTCTCTTTTCTGTCATACAATCCTGAAGTCTTCACTTTGTTCAAGGCTCTGGGCCCCACTTTCTACACAAGCTCTTTCCTGATTTCCCAATTGTTAGAATTCCCTCTCTTTCACACCCCACATGTTAACTCTCTATTACTGAATACTGCTTTATAGTCACTTGTCTGTGCACACACTATATCCCATTCCCACTGTCCCCAGGAGAATATGAACTTTGAGGGCAGAGGCCATTGGTCATTTGTATTTTTGCATCCCTTGTGAAGGGCACATACAGCCTGTCATGTAATAGGTGCCTAATGAAAGCTTGTTGACTTGACATGAATTGTCTACCTTTCAACCTTGTTATGAGGAAAGTACTTTGTGAACTTCAAAAATCCACGTAAATAGAACTGATTATGTTGATCCCATGTTTATAAATGGAATTTACCATTTTAGCTCTTGATATAAAACTAGTCTAAAATATTTTATTCAGAGGAATGAATGGAACATTTCACTTCAATTCTGTGGTCCCATCCTGGCCAACCCAGATAAGGACTCTATTTTATTATGTTCCAGAGTAATTTCCAAAGCAAAGAATTCTACACAGTCATTCCTTCTAATCTTTTCTTGCATTTATTTTTTTATTTTATTTTTCTCAATTACATGTAAATCAAAATTTTAAAAATTTGAATTCCAAATTCTCTCCCTCCCTCCCTCTGCCCCCCTCCTTGAAAAGGCAAGTAATTTTGTATATATTATACACATATAGTCATGCAAAACATTTCTATATTATTCATGTTACAAAAGAAAATGCAGACCAAAAAAAACACCAAGATTTAAAAAAAATAAGTTTAAAAAAAAGTATATTTCAATCTGTGTTCAGATGCCATAAGTTCTTTATCTGGATAGCAATTTTCATCATAAGTCTTTTGAAACTGTCTTGGATCATTGTATTGATCAAAATACCTAATTCATTCACAGTTGATTATTGTATAATATTGCTCTTACTGTGTAAAAGGTTCTCCTGGTTCTGCTGATTTCACTCTGTATCAGTTAGTGTAAGTCTTGCCAGGTTTTTCTGAAAGCATCCAGTTCATCATTTCTTATAGTACTGTAGAATTCAATCACAATCATATACCACAACTTGTTCAAAAATTCCCCAATTGAGGGGCATCCCCTCAATTTCCAATTCCTGACCCCCACAAAAATGCTGCTATGGGGGAGCAGTTAGGTGTTGCAGCAGATAAAGCACCAGCCCTGAAGTCAGGAGGACCTGAGTTCAAATCTGGTCTCAGACCAAACACTTGACACTTGCTAGCTGTGTGACCCTGGCAAGTCACTTAACCCCAACTGCCTAAAAAAAATGCTGCTATGAATATTTTTGTACATATAAGTCCTTTTCCTTTTTCTTTGATCTCTCTGAGGTATAGACCTAGCAGTGGTATTGCTGGGTCAAAGGGTATGCACAATTTTATTACCCTTTGGGCATAGTTCTAAATTGCTCTTCAAAATTCTTTGATCAGTTCACAACTCCACCAATCAGTGCATTACTGTTCCTATTTTTCCACATCCCCTCCAACATTTGTCATTTTCTTTTTCTGTTGTATTAACCTATCTGATGGGCATGAGGTGGTACCTCAGAGTTGTTTTTAATGTGTATTTCTCTAATCAATAGTGATTTAGAGTGTTTTTTCCATTTTTATTAATTTATTTTGATTTATCAACAATCACTTCCATAGGCTTTTGAGTTTTAAATTTTTCTCCCTCTCCCTCCACCCCTCCCTTCCCAAGATGGCTCACAGTCTGATATAGGCTATACATATACATTCCTATTAAATATATTTTTACATTAGTGATGTTGTAAGAAAGAATTAGGACCAATAGGAGGAACCATTAGAAAGAGGAAACCAAACAGAACAGAAGAAAAAAATAGCAAATAGTATGCTTTGATCTGCATTCAAACTCCATAGTTCTTTCTTTGGATGTGGATAGCATTTTTCATCATGAGATCTTTGGAGATATCGTAGATCCTTGCATTGCTGAGAAGGGCTAAGTCTATCAATGTTAGTCATTGCACAACATGGCTGTTACTGTGTACAACGTTCTCCTGGTTCTGCTCACTTCACTCAGCATCAGATAATACAAGTGTTTCCAGGTTTTTCTGGTCTGCCTGCTCATCATTTCTTATAGCACAATGGTATTCCATTACACTCATATACCACAATTTGTTCAGCCATTCCCCAAATGATGGGCATTCCCTCAATTTCCAATTCTTTGCCACCACAAAAAGAGCTGCTATAAATATTTTTGTACATGTGGGTCCTTTTCCCATTTGTATGATCTCTTTGGTACATCCCTAGAAGTGCTATTGCTGGGTTAAAGGGTATGCACATTTTTATAGCCCTTTGGGCATAGTTCCAAATTGCTCTCCAAAATGGTTAGATCATTTCACAACTCCACCAACAATGCATTAGTGTTCCAATTTTCCCACATCTTCTCCAACACTTATCATTTTCCTGTTTTGTCATCTGATAGGTTTGATGTGGTACCTCAAAGTTGTTTTGATTTGCATTTCTCTAATCAATAGTGATTTACAGCATTTTTTCATGTGACTATAGATGGCTTTAATGTCTTCATCTGAGAACTGCCTGTTCATATCCTTTGACCATTTATCAATTGGGGAATGTCGTGTATTCTTATAAATTTGACTTAATTCTCTATATATCTTAGAAATGAGGCCCTTATCAGAAACACTCGTTGTAAAAATTCTTTCTCAATTTTCTACTTTCCTTCTAATCTTGGTTGCATGGGCTTTGTGCAAAAAAAACTTTTCAATTCAATGTAATCAAAATTATCCATTTTGCATTTAGTAATGTTCTCTATCTCCTGTTTGGTCATGAATTCTTCTGTTCTCCATAAATCTGATAGGTAAACTATTCCTTGCTTTCCCAGTTTGCTTATAGTATCAACCTTTATATCTAAATCATGAACCCATTTTGACTTTATTTTGGTACATGGTGTGAGATTTTGGTCTATGCCTAGTTTCTGCCATACTCTTTTCCAGTTTTCCCAGTGGTTTTTTTGAAAGAGTGGGTTCTTATCCCAGAAGCTGGAATCTTTGGGTTTATCAAATAATAGATTACTATAGTCATTGACTACTGTGTCTTGCATACTTAACCTATTCCACTGATCCAGCACTTTGTTTCTTAGCCAGTACCAAGCAGTTTTGATGATTGCTGTTTTATAAGACAATTTAAGATTTGGAACGGCTAGGCCACCTTTGCCTGCATTTCTTTTCATTAGTTCCCTTGATGTTCTGGACCTTTTGTTATTCCAAATGAATCTTGTGATTATTTTTTATAGCTCTATAAAATAATTTTTTTTGACTAGGTAATGGAGTTAAGTGACTTGCCCAGGGTCACATAGCTAGTAAGTGTTATGTGTCTGATGCCAGATTTGAACTCAGGTACTCTTGAATCCAGGGCCAGTGCTCTATCCACTGTGCCACCTATCTGCCCCTAAAATAATTTTTGGTAGTTTGATTAGTATGGCACTGAATAAATAAATTAGTTTAGGTAGAGTTGTCATTTTTATTATATTAGCTAGGCCTACCTATGAGCAACTGACATTTTTCCAGTTATTTAGAGCTGACTTTATTTGTGTGGAAAGTGTTTTGTAACTGTGTTCATATAGTTCCTGGTTTTGTTTCAGTAGGTAGACTCCTAAATGTTTCATGATGTCTACAGGAACTTTAAATGGAAATTCTCTTTCTACCTCTTGCTGTTGGGCTTTGTTGGTAATATATAGAAATGTTGATGATTTATATGGATTTATTTTATAGCCTGCAACTTTGCTAAAGTTGTTTATTATTTCAAGTAGTTTTTTACTGGATTGTCTAAGATTCTCTAAGTATATCATCATATCATCTGCAAAGAGTGATAGCTTCATTTCTTCTTTGCCTGTTCTAATACCTTCAATTTCTTTTTCTTCTCTTATTGTTAAAGCTAAATTTCTAGTACCATATTGAACAACAATGGTGATCATGGACATCCTTGTTTCATCCCCAATCTTATTAGAAATGCTTCTAGCTTGTCCCCCTTACAAATGATGCTTGCTGAAGGTTTTAGGTAGATGCTACTTATTATTTTAAGGAAGAGTCCATTTATACCTATGCTCTCTAGTGTTTTTAATAGGAATGGGTGTTGTATTTTGTCAAAAGCTTTTTCTGCATCTATTGAGATAATTATGTGGTTTCTGTTAGTTTTGTTGTTGATATGATCAATTATGCTGATAAGTTTTACTAATATTGAACCAGCCCTGAATTCCTGTTACAAATCCTACCTGGTCATAGTGTATTATTCTTGTGATAATCTGCTTTAATCTATTTGCTAATGTTTTATTTAAAACTTTTTCTTCTAAATTCATTAGGGAAATTGGTCTATAATTTTCTTTCTCTGTCTTGACTCTTTCCGATTTAGGTATCAACACCACATTCGTACCATAGAATTTGGCAAGACTCCTTCTTTGGCTATTTCCCCAAATAGTCTATATTGTATTGGAATTAATTATTCTTTAAATGTTTGATAGAAATTGCTTGTAAATCCATCTGGCCCTGGAGATTTTTTCCTAGGGAGTTCATCAATGGCTTGTTCAATTTCTTTTTCTGAGATGATGTTATTTAAGTATTTTAATTCCTCTTCTGTTAATCTGGCCAATTTATATTTTTGTAAATATTCATAAATTTCATTAAAATTATCAAATTTGTTGGCAAAAAATTGGGCAAAATAGTTCCTAATTATTGTTTTAATTTCCTCTTCCTTGGTGGTGTATTCACCCTTTTCATTTTTGATACTGGTAATTTGGTTCTCTTCTTTCTTTTTTTTTAATTAAATTGACCAAAGGTTTATATATTTTATTGTTTTTTTCATAAAACCAGCTCTTAGTTTTATTTATTAATTCAATAGTTTTTTTAAAAATTTCAATGTTATTAATTTCTCCTTTGGTTTTCAGCATTTCCAATTTGGTGTTTAATTAAGGATTTTTAATTTGCTCTTTTTCTAGCTTTTTTTTTCAGTTGTATGCCCAATTCATTGATCTTCTCTTTCTCTATTTTATTCATGTGAGCATTTAGAGATATAAAAATTCCCCTAAGAGCTGCTTTCACTGCATCCCATAAGTTTTGGTATGTTGTCTCATTATTGTCATTCTCTCAAATGAAGTTATGTAATTTATCCTTATCTGCCTCCTCCTTTCCTTTTCTCCCAGTACATTTTCTTACTTAGATCAGATTAATTCACTTACTTAGATCTATTTAACCTACTTGATTAGATTTTTTTTATCATTACATCAAAGTCAACTTATACCCACCCTCTCTATTTATACTCCTTTATTTTTATTTTATTTTATATTTTTTAGACAATTGGGGTTAAGTGACTTGCCCAGGGTCACACAGCTAGTAAGTGTTAAGTGTTTGGTCTGAGGCTGGACTTGAACTCAGGTCCTCCTGACTTCAGGGCCCATGCTCTATCCACTGCACCACCTAGCTACCTCTTGTATACTCCTTTAACATGGTGTAATAACAATACAGTTCTCAAGAGTTACAAGTGCCATCTTCATCTTGTAGGGATGTAAACAGTTTGCCCTTACAAATAACATGTTGCTTTTTTTTCTGTCCTGTTTGCTTTTTTATTTCTGTCTTGAGTCTTGTATTTGAAGATCAAATTTTCTATTGAGCTCTGGTCTTTTCATCAGGAAGGTTTAGAAATCTTCTATTTCATTGAATATTCATCTCCTCCCCTAAAAGATTATGCTCATTTTCTCTGGGTAGTTGATCCTTGGCTGTAATCCAAGCTCCTTTGCCTTACGGAATATCATATTCCACACCCTACGATCTTTTAATGTAGAAGCTACAAGGTCCTGTGTAATCATGACTGTGGTTCCATGGGATTTAAATTGTTTCTTTCTTGCTACTTGCAGTACTTTCTCTTTGACCTGGTAATTTTGGAATTTAGCTACTATGTTCCTTGTTGTTTTCAATTTGGCATCTCTTTCAGGAGGTGATTGGTGGATTCTTTCTATGGCTATTTTACCCTCTGATTCTAGGACCTCAGAGCAGTTTTCCTTGATGATTTCCAGGCTCTTTTTTTTTTTTTGGTACATAGTGTGAGATTTTTAGTACGTTTCTTTTTGCTCATGGTGTTTGCTTATTTCCTGGCCTTTAAAAAGTTTGAGCTCTTCTGCTAGGGAGCAGGGCATGTTGACCCAAGCTTCTTGAGTTGGGAGCCCAGGGCCTGGTCACTGGCTTTGTGTGCTGGGGCACTTGGAGGCTGTAGGGTTCTGTCAGCATACCTGGTGTTGGACTGGAATCAGCAACACTGGAACTCTAGGGGTAGTATTGGGTAGTCTGGCCCCTGGAGCTTGCCTGCTCACCTGGGCCTTTCCTTTCCCTTCTTTCATCTTCTTTGGCTCCTTTCAGATGGATGTTTTGCTGCTGTGGGATGTTTCTCCACCTGGGGAGAACCCTTGGAGCACTTCCCAGAGTTTTGCTGAGGCACTGGGAGACTTGGTTGCTATAGAATACTGAGGCACAAGGTGGTTTTTTGAGCTTATTTCCACTGGTTCCCCTGCCCTTACTGAGGCACTCAGGGGTCCTGGTGTTGGTGTTTGCCTGCTCCACCACCTGGGGTTCGGGATCTCCCCCTGCTTTGCTGAGGTGGGACTTTCCGCTAGCTTGCTGGGACGCCTTCCATTTTGTACTTCTCTCATTCCCCCAGGGAAAGAAGGGCCTTTTCTGTTAATCCCTCAAGCTACTTATGCTACTGGACTGCTGCACCCTTTCTTTCTGCTGGTTTAGCTATTCCAGGGTTTTTTTGCTGGGGCAATATTTTCTGGGCCTTCAGAGGTTAATAAGGCAGGGTGAGAGTGACTTACTTCTCACTCTGTCATCTTAGCTCCCATTCCTTAGAGTGTTTTTTTTTTTAATATGACTATAGATAACTTTGATTTCTTCTTTTGAAAACTGCCTGTTCATATTATTTGAACATTTATCAATTTGGGGAATGACTCATATTCTTAGTAAATTTGATTCAGTTCTCTATATATTTGAGAAATAAAGCTTGTATCAGAGAAACTCACTGTAATCTCCCCCTACATACACATTTTCCTGTTTCCCTTCTCATCTTGACTGAATTGGTTTTGTTTGTGCAAAACCTTTTTAATTTGATGTAATAAAAATTATTCATTTTACATCCCATAATGTTCTCTATCTTTTTTTGGTCATAATTTCTCTCTTATCCATTATTCTGACAAGTAAACTAACCCATTCTTCCTAATATGATTATGTTATCACTCTTTATGTCCAAATCATGTA
This sequence comes from Vombatus ursinus, assembly GCF_900497805.2. Taxonomy (NCBI): domain Eukaryota; kingdom Metazoa; phylum Chordata; class Mammalia; order Diprotodontia; family Vombatidae; genus Vombatus; species Vombatus ursinus. The sequence continues at coordinate 1,752,939 of NW_020954582.1, forward strand.
CCCAATTTGACTTTATCTTGGTATGTAGCGTAAGGTGTTGGTCTATACCTAGTTTTTGCCAAAGTGCAGAAACAACTTCTCCTCCTCCTCCTCCTCCTCCTCCTTCTTCTTCACATCACTATATCACTGCTTACCAAACCTCCCCTCTAATAGAAGATCTCTTTTAATTCTGTCTCTTCCACTGTCCCCCTCCCCCAAAGTGAGCAAGTTCAAAAATAAATGCATAAAACCCAGAGTCTATACATGCACAGTGTGGCGAAACCAATTCCCCTATTGGAATACTAGTCTTTACACTCTAAATCCAGTGCTCTTTTCACTGTTATCATACCTCTTTAATACATTCTATAAATATGAGTTGCTGCTATTGCCATAAGAAGGTATTTTTTCCTTTTATTTGGGGTATTTTTTATTTACAAAGCAATATTCCTTACAATACTCTTGGGTACTGACATTTGAAATCAGGCCTAGACTCTCAGCCCTTCTCCTTCTCCTGGCCTGCCTAATCTTCCTTTTAGAGAAATCCCTGCCCAGAATCCCTACACTCCTGATGGTGCCTCCCTCCCCATTACTACTGTTTTAGGAAGGACCATAGCTGTTCTTCCTTTCTTGCCTTCCTACCTGTCTTTCCAGTTCCTCTATATGTCTTGTCCCCTCCCATGATGATGCAACTTCCTTGAAGAAAGATACTGTCTTATTTGTTGGTCTTTGTATTCTCAGCACTTACCTCGCACATCATGAGAGTTTAAGAAATGCTTCCAATATCTATGTGGCTATCTATCTAACTTATATTATACTCATAATAAGTATTATATTATATTCATAATAAATATTTTTATTCCCAATACACTTAAAGGGCATTTTAAACTTAGAGTGGGTAAGTAACTTTGCCTGAGGATCTCAGCTGGAAAGTGTTAAAGCAGGAAGTGAACTCAGGCTTCCAGTACCATAGTCAGTGGACACTCAGTGGCCACTGCACCCTAGCAACCCCATGGAATGCATGCATTCCTTGAAACAGCTAAAGAATCTACATCCTGTGTCCTAACCTGAGGCTCTCTGGAGGAAGACAGACAACAGGGAAATCTGAGAGCAGCCAAATGATTCCCTGCTCCCCCTTACAATTTCCTAGCAATGTTTAAATGGCCCATTTCAATCTTTCATCTTCCACCGTATTAGAACTTTTCATTGATATATAGGAGATAAGTGTAGATGGAACTGTTAGAGGGGAAAAAAAAACATAATCAGGGCAATTCCCAATCCCAATAATACCTAGAGACTTAGAAGGAAGGGGGCTGAAGAGGACTAAGAGGAGACTTTTTGGGGGCCATGGATAAGAGGGATGAAATGAATCCATAATTAGGCCTCTATTCATTCTGCTTCTGCCTCTCATTTCCATTCTGAACTTGTTTTTCAGTGCTTTTGAAAGGGACTATTTGTTCAGTGATTATTTTTGCCACAAGTATGGGAGGCTTGATTCCACCCTAGGATCTCTGAGCAGCTTGGCAGGGCTACCATTACCAGACTGTGCAAAGGACATTTTGGTTCCTTATTTTTAAACCTAGCTTCTTGAATAAACATTCTTTATCTTAAGGATGTCACTGTCAAGATCTTGCATGAGGTGAAATGCTTTTTTAAAAGTGCATATGCCATCTTTTGTCATTCAGAGCCATTCACTTGGTTAGCCTTGGCAATAACCTCACTTAGCAGGCGGTGCTTTGTGGCACCGGCGTTACTTGCAATGGATCATGGGGGAGCGTGATGACTGCCACACTCACCCCACCCCCGACATACCCACCTCCTCACACAGAAGTCCAGTCAGCCCGATGACTAATCTTCTGAAAAGAGGAGTGATGAAGAGTCAGGGAAGGTTTCTCTTGCTCATTGTGTGGCATCTTCCTGATCCCAAACCATGACCTTTATGAAGGGGGGGCACCTTTACTGTCCCTCAGGTCTACCAAAAGGCTGAGTGCCTAGGAGGTGTGATGCTGCTCCAACCTTCACATGTGCTGAGAAGGTTTTAGAACCTGGCTGAAGGGATCAGAATGGCAAGTGACATGGCCAGAGCAGAAGTGGTAGCAAGGAGCCCCAGCATTTGGAGCTGAGCTTTCTTTCATTGCACTCTGTGCTGGACAGTGGCAGATAGCTGCATTCTATCATCTGTCTTCCTGGTGCAGCTGACATCAGGTGACAGTGTTCTTCTAGAAAGAAGAGTAAGAATCAAAACTCTCTCTCTCTCAAAGATAGTGAGAAAGCTCCCTGTCTCTCCATCTCCCTCTCTCCTTTCCTCTTTCCCTCTCCCTCTCCCCTCCCCTCTCTTCCTTCTCCTTTTCACCACTCAGCTCAGCCCCAACACTCTTGGTTGGAAATGGGGGGATATCTTCATGGTCAAGTGTTGAGGTAGGCCCAACTTAGCCCATTTGAATATTATAATATAATTAGTGAGAACTTTCATCTCTGGATCATCATTAGTGATGGTGACATTAAACCCCTTTCATAAATGTTTATTCATATCTCTTATGACACAAATGGCATTGTGTCTTCTACTAAATAGTAAGCTCCATGAGAACAAGGCTTTTTTTTTTTTTTTTGTAATTTACCCCCTATTCCTTACTGGGCTAAAGCACACTACCTTGCAGGTTAGAGGCACTCTATGAACATTGTTTGAATGGATATTGGCATTGGGGAATGGTAGTGATCTCCATGTTGGATGTTTGCCATAATGCATACAGCCACACTTTTTGGGACATGGCTAGACTCACAGTATATGTTCTCATATTCATATAATAAGCTGCCTTCCATTATATCAGACCAATTCATCATTGAATGTTCAGTGAGCCTCCTTGGATTGTATGTAAAAAAGACAAATGATTTCAGGTTGGATCATATATAATTTTAAGAAACTCTCAAAACAAGAGATTAGAAAATGGTATTTATTGCTGAAAACTTAAAGTATCCAAGTCATCACTTTGAAAATACAAAGAACACATAAAAATATTATAAATGCATTGAAAATAAGAGACACACACTAGAAAACAGAAAATCATATCAAACCTGAATATGAGGAATTTATTTAATCGAATATAAATAGGAAAAGGTGGACAATATAAATGGCCCCTAAATCTATGGTGACATCCATTATGCATAAATTACTGTGGTGAGAAATGCTATGAAACAGAATGTAAATCTCTCGGGTCACTTCATTTCAAAGCTAGAGAAGAACAAACAATTCTATAAAAACAGGAGCATATGGGCATACAGTCGACAGACATCTGGCAGGCAAGGGGCAGTCCCCATGGGGAGAGCTCCATTATCTCATTCATCACCAAAAGACTCCTTGGCTAAACAATGTTTTCCATAAGCATGCAAGTAGAACCTCACCCATGAAAAGTCAAACTACCATTGGAAGGAAAGAGTACACAACAGGTTTCCTTGGTGATCTTGGGCTACCAGGAACATTTTAGAAGTGTACAGTGTTATCCAAGTTATTTGGGAACACTACGTGTGCATAGGAATGTTGTTATTAGTGTACCCTGGATACATCATATCTTGCAAGGGGGTTCACATGCTGATATGTGTGGGAACATTCACAGTGGTGAATAATGTAGATGGGGACAGACAGTCCAAAAAGGTAGTGCATTAAGTGTTTAGAGTAATGGAACATAATTCAGAAAGGCCTGGGTTCAAATTCCAGCTCTATCACCTACTAGATATGTGACCCTGGACAATTCACTTAACCTTCTAAGCCTCAGGTAACTCTCTGAGGTTTATATACTAAGTTGCAGACCAGTGGAGTTGAGGGAGTCTCCATACTCAGGTAATCACAGAACCTTGACAATATTGATTCCTTATCTGTACTGCGGATTTGCTGCAAATTTGTGCATTCATTAATGGAGGACAGGATGAGCTTTATTGTTCTGTACCACAAGTCAAGGAAGCAGCCAGGTGGGTCAGTGGCTAGAGTGCTTGGCCTGGAGTCAGGAATACCTGCATTCAATCTGGCCTCAGACACTTAGTATCTGGGTGACTCTGGCTAAGTTACTTAACCTATTTGCCTTTATCTACTACAGGAGGAAATGGCAAACCGCTCTAGTATCTTTGCCAAGAAAACCCCAAGGACAGTATGGTCATGCTATGGTCTGCAGGGTCATGAAGAGTCAGACACAATTCACCAACAGCAACAATTTAAGTCAAATGATTTAACTCCATACAATGCTCTAAAGTATTTGGAGATGAATTTCTGACAGTTTTAAATCCTCTGTCACCTACAGCAAATAGTCCAATTCTCTTCTCATCATTTGTTAAACAAACTAAAGAATTTAATATTGAAAAGAGGAATTTTATATTGACCTTGAAGATGGTCCATGTTAATCATTTCTTCCTCCTGATTTTTTTATGTTCAAACCAGTCTGTCAATAGGAAACTGAATGAGAAATAAATGGCCAAATTGCATGTTTCCAAAAGCAGAATGGCATCTCCTGCGGTATGAGAGAGAGGAAGGTGAATTTCTATTCAGAAGAAAAATACACCAAAGAGTTAAGAGAATTTGAAATGTGGAAGATGAAAAGATTAAGAAAGGAGAGACCAAGAAGCAAAAGAGAAAAGTTTAGAAGTGTACCTCAGTCCCAACACAAATTGCAGAAAATAGGCAAAGGAAGGGACTGCCACCATTGAGAAACACAGTTTGATCAATAATAATTTTCAATTAAGTTTTTGGCATGAACAAAATCAATGACGAGAAAATAAGAAGAGAGGCTCTCAAGTGGGTATCACTTCGCATCAAAAGTGAAAGACAAAAGCCAGATATCCAAGGCATACAGAAGACTGACACAAAGCTAGAAAACCGAGAGCCATTTCTCAACATTTCCCAATATCTATGTTCAAATTACACATATACATATACACACATATGGATATGTAGATATCACATATATGCATGTGTGTGTATATATGTAAACAAGAATCACACATTTTCAATGACCATATGAAAACTTGCTCCATATCATTACTAATAAGAGATGTGCACATTTCACACCCAGCAAATTGGCATGTAATGTTAAACGGTTTAGCTTGGCTTTGGGTTTCCGGAAAATGGCGGCAATAAGGGGAATGATTCAACATTCAGTAATACAATGACCTCTTTGAGAGTCAAGGTGTCAAAATGAATCTCTAGCAAAGAAAGAGTTACAGACTAGAGTCAGTTCTCTGCATGACTAGAGGAAGGATAGCTCTCTGGATATGAACTAGAGAAGGGATTATCTTATACCTTGATCTTATTGGCCATGACCCTTAGCTTCATTTTGTAGTATAGAGGAAAATAATACTTGTTCTAGGACAAAACTTGGGTTTTTGTTTTCCTTGACCTTACTAGTCTATATTCTGTGAAAGTCCTACTCCTAGGGCATGTTTTGGCATGGAAGTGACCCTAGGTTCTTGAAGGCTGTGCCAATGATGAATATGCTAATTAAATAATGAGTTCAATAAAAAATATGGAGCAGAGTATATGGCATGAATCATAGAATTTGAGAATTAGAAGGTCTTAGCAAGTTGGGAAGGCTTCCAGTTTGGGCTTGGCAATAGACGTATGCCTGTCATCTAAAGGTCAGACAAGCTCAGGTTGGATAGGCTGGTGACCAGGTTAGTTACAGGATCAATATAATTTTCTGACACTCTACCTTATATGTTAAGCTATGAGGGTTGTGATTGCCATAGATGTAGGAAGAACCCACACTGACAGAACCCAAGATCATCAAAGTGTTAAGGCAAAAGAAACAGCCTCTAATCCCTTACTGACTCTGTTACACGGACTTGCCCTCTTGAGTGGGCAGGAATTCTCTTTTCTCATGTTTATTTTCTTTCTCTGGACCCAATCTTGACTATAATTTGAGTATGCTTTTTGAAGTTACTTGTGTCTTGGTTTCCTTGCCTGGAAAATAAGGTTATACTTGATGATGTTTAAGGTCCCTTCTAGATTTATAATCAAAGTTCCTCTGGGGTCATAGCCAGATGCAGGTGTCTTATACAACTGAGTGGGGAGCTGATAGCTGAAGGGGAAAAAATGAGTAAGCAAAAGACACAGCATAGTGTCATGGAAAAGTGCTGCCCAAGTTGTCCAAAAACCTGGGCTCTACTCCTAGAACTAGCACTAAAAAAGGGAGGACCACAGAGAAGCAACATTTCTTGACCTTAGTTTTTCCATTTGTGAACAAAAACAGAGGACTGGGCTAGAATGTTTCTAAGGTGGAGCCAGAAAGAGGCAATTGTAATTCCTGGGCAGATTTTGAATGTTGTACCCCCAATATATGAGTCCACAGGAGACTTTGAAAGTTCACTATAACACATGATTTGACTTCTCTCAAAGTTAACTATGACATGTCATGAATTGATTTAAATATATACATTTATAAAATGGAAGCTGCATGATGTAATGAATATTGTTTTAAACTTGGAGTCAGAATGACCTGCGTTCATATGCTGCCTCCAGGACTCTTTACCATGTGACCTTGGATGAGTCAGTTAACGTTTCCATGCCTCATATAATTTTCTAGTACTTCCTCTCTAAGTCACTAAGACAGCAATCTACATTTTGGAAGGTCTTTCCACAGTAGGTCCTTTTATGGAAGAAAACATAAATTCATATTTCTAAAAATGAATAATTAAAAGTATCTCTCATTGTAGCCTGACCCATTACCTTCTAGGTCCTTTGTGTCTGTGTATTTTCTGGTCTCTTCTGGTGCCACAAGCCTAAATCTAAACCTTATGAAAATAAATGTCAAGATTAACTTTTTACAAAAAGTTTCTTAATCACTTTGGAAAGCAAATGTGTGCCCAAATCGGGAAAGCACCTTTCTCATTATCCAATACCAAATATGACAAAGCAAACCATAAGCCCCTTCCCTCAACCATATTTTCTGCTATTTCACGCCAACGGCATCCAAATTCAACCCTTATCTTTCAGCTTGGGCAGTGAACAATTTTTAAACAATTATTGGAAATTCTTTTGTGCTGGGTAACCACTGAGCTCCTTTCCAAATGTGAGCTGCTGGGCTGCTCTGAAAATTCTCTTTCTCTATTTTTATTTTACACATGATGCTGACCATTAGGAAAACTGTGCTAAAGATTAGCCCTCAGCGTAATTGGAATCAATTGTCTGCTTTGGGGGCCTGGCCTTCTCTAAGCAGCTGCTGCATGGTCATTTGTAGTAAAAGGCAGGGTCAGGAAGCCCTTGGGGGCTCTTCCAACTCTAGTGTTCTATGATTCACTCTCCCTCTCCCCTTTTTGGTAAGAGGAGTAGGACTGTGATCTCATTGTTTAGGGAATTCCCAATACGGGGCACCAAGGGGCAATGGAATAATGATTGGAATTGGAGTTCACAGACAGGGGTTTGAATCCAAAGCTGGTCACTTACTACCTGTATGACCTTGGGTATGGTGGGACTAGATGGGAGCCTTCAAGCTCTAAATCTGTGATCTCACCAAACACAACCTACATTGACTGGTACCCATTTCAGTAAGAGGGAGACTTGGAGTTGCCTAGGGCTCTGGCAGGTTAAGCTCCTTATCCAGGATAGACCAGCCAGTCTGTGTCAGGAGGTATGATTCTGCCAAGGTCTTCCTGAGTTTGAATAGGTCAGCCTTCCATCCACCATTTCTCATTTCCTTTATGTCACCATCTACCTTATTGCAAAGGTCGAGTAAATCGATTGATGCCAGCATGATCAGCATGAGGTACGTGAGCACAGGAATGATCTCTGCATGTTTCCTGTGAGAGAGGCAGCGGCGGCAAGGAACAGCATCTGGGCCTGTATCTCCAGGCCCTTATAGAAATGGGTCTGCCCGTCGGCGTAAGTCATGCCTCAAGTCAAGGCTCATATGTCCTTTTTCTAAAAATAAAAATGGGTAGTTCCTTTTGCATTTACAACCAAGTTAAACAAAAGGAAATTTGTACTTTGCAGGATAAGTAAGAAGGAGCTGCTGGGGAATGGCCTGCTTTTTTCCCCTTCGACTTTTAACTTCCAGGAAACTATTGGCGATGCAGACAAATACATTAATTTGGCACTTGGATATTTATTCATCAAGGGGTTTTTCACCTTCATAAATTCAAGACTGTTTTCTGAAATCTCCAAGGCATGAACAAAAGATGTATTGGAGGGGAAAGAGGTACTTTATTCTCTAAAGACAAATTATGCCTAGTCTGAAAGGGGGAAAAAAGAGAAAGCAGCTTAAAGAATAACAGGATGAGAGTTCTTTGCATTGTTTCCTTGCTCAAGACCAGCTCCAACCCAGGGTCTTGGTAATATGCATGGCATCGTGTTCTAGTACTTTCTCCAAGGTTCAGTAAAACAAGCAAAAGAACATTTTTTTAATGTCATGTGAGTCTTATGTCATTTCTAAGACCCAGAACCCATTTTCAGACAGCTGTGTGTAAGGAGCTCCCAGAGCCCCTTCTCACAGACTGGGCTGTGATAGAGTGCTGGACTTGGAGTCAGAGCATGGGTTTGAATTCCCCCTCTGATGTCCATGATCTATCTTCTCTGATCTTGGCTAAGTGACTTAATTTCTTTGTGCCACAGTTTCCTCATCTGTCAATTAAGGTTAGACTAGAAGGCATCTATGGTTCCCATTGATTCTAAATCAAGTCCCTGTAAATCCTTTAGTGAATCCTTTTAGTGAATACACTTCCTAGTTTTCAGCCCATTTTGGGTCACATCTGGAGGACCGAGTTCAGGGTTTCGGCTGAAACATAAAAAAATAAAATCAAGCCTGTCCAGGAAAGGACCCCCAGATCTTTGGCTGAAAGGACCAATGGACAGAATCCAGGATGTCCAAGTTAGAGAAAAGAAGATGCTTGGGAGCCAGGGGCATCATGATCAGCCAGTCCCTCAAATCACCAACCTGAGTGGCCTCTTGTAGGTGAAGGGCTGGGATTGGGGAATGCTGCTCACATTTGCTCTTTTTACCTTCAGAGGGAGGAATGAGGAGCATGTTATAGAGAAGAGCATGTAGACTCAGTGGCAGGAAAAGCATCCCCCAAAGATTGTGCAGTTTCCATGAGTATACACAAAGCCTGGGGGGTCGCCTTGGGGAATGGTGTAAAGGGGATGACTGGAGGCACGTCTTGGTCTAGTTGGCCTCTGCGCTGCTGTCCAAGTTGGAAATATTAGAATTCAGAGCCAGAAGACCTGAGTTCAAAGTGGGGCTCAGCTGCTTACAATCTGTGTGACCTTGGGCAGGTCACTTACACCTCTGGGCTTCCTTGTCTTCATCTGTAAAATGAGGGGTTCAGACTCAGTAACTCAAGGGAAACATGTTCTTCCAGGATCTAAACCTATGCTATTACATGAACACAAAACAACATGGGCCAGTGGCCCAAACACTAGCTCTGAAGTCCCAAGACCTAGGCTTAAATCCTGTCTCTGACAATGTATGTAAGACCTTGGACAAGTCATTTAACCTCTGTAGGCTTTGACTTCTCATCTGTATAATGCGTAAATTGAACTAGATGGCTCAGCTGGCCTCCCAGACCTAAATCTGTGTTCCTATCATCCACAGGATGCAGAGGTAGCTGAGTGGTGCAGTGGATAGAGCGCTGGCCCTGAAGTTAGGGAGACCCAAGGTCAAACCCAGCCTCAGACATATTACTAGCTGTGTGACTTTGGGCAAATCACTTTGCCTCTATTTGCCTCAGTTTTTTCAACTGTAAAATGGGGATGATGATAGCACCTCCCTTGCAGGGCTGTTGTAAGAATCAAATGAGATATTTGTAAAGTGCTTAGCACCATGCCTGCCGGAGTAGGCATCATACAAATGCATATTCCTTTCCTCTCCCTCTCCACACAAAGATGAGACAATATACATCTCCACAGAGAACATCATATCTATGCACTATACAAACATTTATACACCACCCAGCTCTGTATTTCACTGGCCCACCCAATTAAGGAAGTCGGAGGCCTGTGGGCACCTAAGGGGTCTTTCAGTTGAATTGATTGGCAGGTTAAACAGGTGAACTGGCCATAACTGCCAGCATTTGGGTAGTTTGGGGTGGGGCTCTCTTCTTGAAGAATGAACAATAGGGCAGCAGAGGACCGATTTTCCTATCCTTAAGAGGAGTACCGAACTTGCCCTGAAATAGTGCACAACAGCCAGCCGGGCCTGAGGGCTGGAGAATGAAGGCATTTAGCATAATCTACCACATGACTTTAGTTATAAAGCCCAAGCCTAATCTAGACCTACTCTCCCTGTGAGACTTGCCGTGGGCAAGAATCTGGCCAATGGGAGGAAATCTCTTTGTTTCCAGAAAACAGTATTTGTCCCAGAAATCTACTATCCATCATAGGCTGTGTGGCTTCACATTTGAACATTTCACTTTTTTTTCATCTTAACAGGACATAATTAGGCAAGAGCCAGAAGGGCATTGCCCCACAGAAGCTACCTCTAGGAAGAGTCCACTAGACTCTTCTTGTGGCATTTCTTGTCCATGGTGGCTCTGTCCTTGACTCATCAGCAAGATCTTCACAGACCTGTGGAAACCTCCATTGGGCTTCGCCAGGCAAAGCAATCTGATAGGCTCCCTCACCTGGCTCAAGTGAAAGAATTCCTCCTTACAGGCACCATTCTACCTTGTGATAGCCTGGTTTCTGTCTAGATCCTCAATTTATCACAAAGTCTCTAGGGATTTCTTCATTGAAACAATTTTCAAGAGACATGGCTACAAGAGTTCAGCTCAGATTCTCTGTGGATCCTCTCTCGGTTTTATTTTATTTTAAGATTTTTATTCCCCTGTTGGAAACCCTGGCATAGAAAAAGTCCATTTCCTCATGGTCCTGAAATTGTAACTCATCCGCTCTGCTCAATCATATAAAGTCGGCTCTGGAGAATACGATTTGTGCTCACATTTGGCACACCACATTAAATGTTAAATGGACGTGATGTCAGGGGGAAAAAAAGGTCTGATTGCATTTGAGCTGCTTTTCAAAATTAAGCTGAATTCATAATTAACATCCAATTAACACCACTAGGGAAGGGCTTTCAAGTACCTTTGTCTCAAGGAAGTGAAAAGTCTGTCTCCTCTGGATTATTTGCCCTATGGAAAGGGTCATCTCAGAGACCACTTGTTAATCCCTTCCATGTATAATCACTAATTCATAAGAAATTTGGGGGAAATCAATTTCTGAATAGGACATTCTGCTCTTTTCTTGTAAAATAATAGTAATAATAATTTTTAAAAAAATGACAGATCTGTGCTTCCCCTATGCTTAAGACAAGCTGATTTAAATAATGGAACTACTGTTCATTCCCTTACTCCAGTATGAATGAAACTTGATGCCATGCTTTCCAATGTAACCCCAGCCAAAGAGCAATCCACAGAAGCTCTGCCGAGCATATCACCATACACAGAAGCTGACTAGTGACAACTAGGACCTTGGAGAGCATTCTCCCTTCTTCATTTAAGGAAGAATTTATTTGCTTTTATTCTTCTGACTGCCCCTTGAGACCATGGACTCATTCCCAAAGCCTTGAATCAGGGAAACAGTTAAAAGCCACATTTAATTTGACTTCATTCTTGCATCAAGATTTTTAGAATGCAACTCAACAAATCTCAAAGGCAATCTATAATAGGTTTTCCTGTGATTCATACATTCTAAGGGAAAAGATAAAGATTCAGATCTATACACATGAATATATAAAAATATATACATATGTATCCCTGTGTCAGTGTATGTATATGTGCACACACATATGTGTATGTGTGCATGTATATGCAATGTATACATACACACATTATATATGTGTGCATGAATTTTTATGGTCTGAAAAGAAATGCTGCCTGCTAGAGAAATGTGAGATTTGAATCCAGTGTAGAAATGCATACTTTAAAAGCTAATCTTATTCCCACCACTGCTAATTTTATTTTTTAACAAACATGGAAAGTATTGCTATTTATCACCAGGTTAACATAATATAGGACCAGCTTTAGAGACAGATGCCTCTAGTTTTTGATCCCCTGCTTTTTATTCAGGCTACCATATAAATTAGAAAATAGAGACTATTTATTCTGTGGAAGTGGGCAGCTAAAGAGGGACAGGTTCATGCTGATTTCAGCAAGTCTCAATCACCTTTGATGATATATTTGCCTACAGGCTTGAATGATATTGAAATATTGTCCTTGCTTCTTGGCAAATGCCTGTTATTTGCATAGCTATCTCCATATGTGGGAGGAATGAACTTACAAATTTGAAGGAATATCTTTGGTTTGGATCCACTCCCCCAATGCTTCTGTGCTGAACCAGATCTCATCCACTTGATCAGGGCTTCTTTGTGCTATGCGGGCTAAACACTTGCATGAAAATGGAATTTCCTCTCTAAATGTCATCAACTTGACTTCCAACATATTCCTTAATAGATGAGAAAAACTGGGGCCAGAAGCAGGCAGGAAACACAGATTCATTAGTTGGGGGAGGGGATGGGAAGCACAGATCCGTAAATGAGGGACTCTAATGAAAAGTTAAGAATGGGATTAGAGTCAAAGCTGAGCAAGATTCTTCATTTGAACCAAATGAGTTCTTTGAGTGGTTGTTTTAGAAAAAAGATCCAAGTGGTAGCAATAACAAAGTACTATTAGGAGCTCAGCTCAAACTAACACACACCACGAAAGACCTCTTCAAGTTCTGGATGGGTGCAGCACACATCAGACCCTATCTCTTGCACCTTCTAAATCTCACAGTCTCATATAAGAGAATAGACACCAGAATGAGAATCCTTGGACCCTGCTGTCTCTCCAATAACCAAAGAAGGGGCCTCTTGCATTCACTGTACTCAGCAAAGACCAAAAGTCAACTGAGCTATTTCATTTCTTCAACACTGAGTGCAATCCCATTTAACCAGAACATTGCATTCAACAACAATTCAAAAAGTCCTACTTCATGCCAGGGACAATGGGAGGCAGGAATTTCAAGATGAAAAAGTCCTCCCTTCCATGAATTTACACCCTATAATTCACCAAGCACTCACTGAGAGAGTGTAGAGTAGTGATGTGTGCTGAACCTGGGGTCAGGAAGATCTGTGTTCAAATTCTGCCTCAGAAACTTACTAGCTATATGATTGCACAAGTTACTTAAACTCTATTGGTCTCAGTTTCCTCATTTGTAAAATGAGGGGAAATGGTTTCCAGCTCTAAATATATGTTCTGATTGGTCAAAGTCCCCTGCATTGTGAAAGTAGACCTTTCCCAACACAACTAATGCCCATTTGGAACCCTTGACCATTTCAGGCCAGCAATCACTGACTTGTGGTTGCTTGAATTTTCCCATCAGTAGAATACAGTGCTGCCGACATTGTGCTTTCCCCCACGCAAATGTCCTTTCATAGTAGTAATGAAGATCACTTGAAGGGAAACCAACAGCTGCCAGTTGACCCCCACTGAAGAGCTCAGAATTAGGGTTATCAAAGAAGCAGCTTTGGAGGTTCTTTGTGATTCAGAGGTATGAAAATGAGGCTACCTGAAGGGGGAATAAGAAGGAAAAAGAAGCATTTGCCCTAGATTCCAAGTCTTAACAATAAAGAAAGCTCATCCTTGGGTAGACCTGGCAAGTGTTCCAAAGGTGAAAAAGAATTGTCAGTTTCTATTTGAATAAACAGTCTTCTGACAACACCAACACCTAATTAACACTTCTTATGTGTGATTCTGCTATTTCCCCCTGTTGAGATGAGGGTCCCAATTTTGTATATGGAAAGTGAGTCAAAGAAGAGTGGGGGTAGGCATTTGCAGGAAGTCACAAAACAGACTTTGGCAAGACCAGGCTTCGTGCTCAGGGCTGTCTGCGTGAGGCCACTGATTTAGAAAGTGCCTCTGGGGTACATGACCATATGTTTCAGACAGCAGTTAATCTCTCCATTAACTTATCTCAGGGAATATTCGATTAGAACCAGGTGGAATAGTAGAGAAGAAGCAGGGCACCCTAGAGCAGAGGGGTCAAACTCATGAGTGGAGCCAGAACTAGATTAAGATGTAATGTAAATTATTTGACAAAATAAATAAAAATACAGTGCAACATAGATAATGTTCATCTGTGGCTTTCTAAGTCAATATGTAGCCAGCAGGACTCATTTTTATATGAATTTGACATCAATGATTTAGAGGGTGGCATGCAGGGCTTGAAATCAGAAAGAAGTCTGCTCTAGTCTATTTCTTCCCATTGCCTGGTCTTGGGGACGTCACCTAACCTCATTGAGTCTTAATTTTCTAATCCGTGACATGGAAGCATTGGACTATTCAACCACTCCAGTTTTCTACAACTCTGAATGAAGAAACTCCCCCTCCCCTTGACACACGACTGAGCAAGGCTCAACATCCATGTGTTGTCAAGGGCAACTTGCTGGGACTTAGCCACTTACTGAATGGGTCATGATCTTTGAAGGAGGGAGCTCCCATAGTGGGAATACCACATGCTTCTGGAGTCCCATATCTTTTCAATATTTACATAGAGTGAAAGTAGGGTACTCCTGAACATGTGACTAAACCATACTCCACAGCCTTTACCATCTTCTTTCTTCTCTTCCTTTGGGTCTCTTATGAGACACCCCAGAAATAAGTAACCTACTATGTAGCCAAGAATATACTTAACATATCTCTGTCTCTGAGACAGCACAGAATCATGGGAAAGTGTTGGATTTGGAATCAGAAGGCCTGGGTTCAAATCCCGGCTCTGCTATTTACTATTTGTGTGACCCTAGATGTGCCATTTAATTTCTTCTCTGGGCCACAATTTGCTTATCTGTAAAATGAGGGGATTGGAATAGATAATGTCTAAAGTCCTGTTCAGTTTTAGATTTTGATGAAAGCACCCTGCACAGCAGAGAAAGTAATCAATCTCTGCTCCAATAAAGAAAATAAGATGAAATGTGTTACAAAAATACTAAGCGAGAAGAGATGCCATCTGGTCAAGAGATTCCTCCATGATAGAACTACAGCATACAGAGTCCTTGTGAAACTCATGGAGCAAGGGAGGTGGGGGGCTATGGCAGCCCTGAGTTGGTAAAAATCAGGTGGTGGTGAAAAGTAATCCAAGGAATCGTGCCCTTCCCAAGGATGATGGTGGTGCTTGGTACTTGATAAAGATGCTCACACATACATACATACATGTGTGGGGGGGGAAGGAGATGAGAGAGAGAGAGAGAGAAAGAGAGAGAGAGAGGAGGGAGGGAAGGAAAGAGGGGAGGGAGAGGGAGAAAAATCTTGGGCATATCAAATATAAATTGGAATATACAAATATACATTATGAAGTATGATAGCCTACAAATCTATGTAAAAATATGTTCGGCTTTCTATGTTCCATGAGTTTAAAAAGCATATAAAATTGAGTTTTTCTCATTGCATGTTTAAGCAGGGTTAGTCAACCACTTGGGTGATGTTAAAGCATGTCTCACAAGTTTTCACAGTATTTGTTACTACGATGTTGCAGTCGACATTCCTGGTGTTAAAACATCCCCTCTAGATGTTTGCTTCTCAATAAAAAAAGGGCTGAAGGATTTGTTTAGATCATTCTAAAGAAGTGGGTTAAGTTCTGTGGTTTGGCTAGCAAGAATAGAGCAGCTGCAGTTTAAGACTAATGAGGTTTTATACTCAGCAATTGTTTTTCTGGAATGTCTTAGAGGTGGACTAGTGTTCCTGGACTCCTAGGTTCCTTGTGGGTCCTTTCTCTTCCCTGCAATGCTTAGTTTGTCAATTATCAGGGGAATATGTTAAAAGATTTTACTCTGGGAAAACGTAATGTGAGCATAATGCCCTTCCCATGCTTCTCTAGGTGAATCAGCTAGCATGGTTAGACTCGTGGAGCCAGGCACCTTGCCTAGGCCCAGCCTTTTATGAATAACTCACCTTCAAGATGGGAGGAATAGTCAATTGGAAAGGGCATCAACAGCTTTGACTGTTTTGGTGAGCCTCTTTCTGAGGGACAACTACCATGGCTTTCAGAAGGTACCCCTAGAGTGTGGTGCTACTACCTTGAAGGTACCCTTTCCATCTCTTAGGTCACTGCCGTCAGATGAGTTCCATTGACCTTGGATTTGATTCCAGTTAAATTGTAAAAGTGCAATGTGGAGTGTAGAACTCTACAAGAGAAAACAAAACACTGCCCCCAATCCCCTGGCCAACCCCAAATGGATCCCCAAATCGATCAATCACTGAGAAGGGCCCATTTAAGTACAAGAATAAATCAACTACTTGAGCATCATTATCATCATCAGAGCTGAGGCATCGTCATTCTTTCATGCTGGTTTGTACTGGTGAGGTGGACCAGCATCAAGACACTGTCCAGTTGGGGTGTGTAAATATGATCTTGTGCTTCTTGGCCCACTTGGCAAACACTTTCTTTTCCGTGATAAACCTGTGGCCTCCATATGGAGCGTTTTCATGGAGAACATATTCATCGCATTCATCTCTTCCTGGCTCGTAGTAATGGTAGGGGACTTTTCTAAAACCTTCTGACCTGAAAGAGAGAGAGAGAGAGAGAGAGAGAGAGAGAGAGAGAGAGAGAGAGAGAGAGAGAGAGGAAATGAGGAAGAAAGCATTCTCTTAAAAGAATCCATTATATATTCAATAAATGTGCTGATTTGCAAACCCATGCATGGTTCTCATCCATGAACTCAGTTAAAAGCTATTAGGTATGGAAGCTTTTAGCTAATGTCCTAAGCCTTCGTGCTTGAAAGAATTCAAATGACATTTACACATCATCCCAATTAAATTCAAACATATAGTCATCCTTTCAGGAGGAGGTGATGCCTGATGGAAACCTCACCATTCAGTTAGCTGAGCTATTGTATAGAGCTTGAATAAGCTCCAGGGGTTTGCACTTCGCGGGATTTGGCTCCTCTCTGTTTTTAACAGGGATGGAGATACTAGGTCCCAAGACCCCAGTTGAGAGTTGCTGGATTTGTTTGTTTTTGACAGTCTGATTGAAATTCATTTCCTTTAGATTATGCCACTTACGGGTATCTCAAAATTATACAAATTATACATATATATGCATACATACATACATGTATATGCACACATATATACTATATCTTATATGCCATACATGTTCACACATATATGTGTGTGTATATGTATTCCATTTCCCTGATAAAATGGGAAGGATTTGTTTTATTATCTAATTAAATAGGACCCCACAAGTGAGGATATAGTGTGGCTAAGCGTGCTCATTTTAAATAAAGAGCTGGCAGGTTGCTTACTTATTCGTGAAACATAATTTCCAGGAGCTGTGGTTAAGCTGTCAGCTTTATCAGAGGCTCTAGGACATTCTGTCCTTTGTGATCGAATACAAGCACAGAGGAGATAGCCATCTACAGAGCCCTCAGAGCCCAGAGACATGATGAAACTTGGACTCGCTTTGCCCGTTAAATAGCCACTGAATTGCCTAAACCCAAGTTCCTGAACAGTTCTTGATTAAAAAAAAAAAAAGAAAGAAAGTTCTGGGCCTCTTGACAATCCAGTGTGGTTGATTCCCTCGCCTTGTTGGGTTTGGTTTGGCTTTGTAAACCAACTCTGTGACTGAAGGAAGGTGGTACAGAAGAGGAGACAGAGAGCTGGCCTCGGGGTGGCCCTGGCGTACAGTAATAGCATGGGTGGCACCATGAAAAAACTCTGGCTCTGGAGCTGGAAGACCTGGGTTCAAGTTCCACCTCTGACCTGTGGGACTTTGAGCTAGTCACCATCCAGCTGGGGTTCAGTTTCCTCATCTGCAAAATGAGGGGGTTGAACAAGCAAGCCTTGGAGGTATCTTCTTGATCCTCTGACTCAGAAGCTGAACGAGTCCCTTTCAACCCCCAGGATCCCCAACAGCTCTCTAGACCATCATAGAATTTTACTTCTCTTCATTGGTAGAGGAATCACAAGTCCAGACAAATAAGGTCCAGAAAGAAGTAGGAGTCCAGATTTGGGGCTAACAGAGACCAAGTTCATCTTGTCCAGCCCTTCATTTAACAGAGTTGGAAACTGAGGCCCGGAGAAAAGAAGTGACTTGGGAAGGGTTGGGGAATCCAGGAAGTCAATGGCAGAGGGTTTTGGAGCTGCCAGGGATCTCAGTGACCATTAAGTCTGGCCTCCATTTTAGAGAGAAGGAACTAAGGCCCAGGGCTGGTGTTTTCCCAAGGTCACACAGGCCATTAGCATTTGAAGCAGGATTTGAACCAGGTCTTCAGAGTGCAGGGTCAGCATTTTCTCTCCTGTGGCACCTTACTTCTCTTATAGTGGTCTTGTAGTGTTCCATCACCACAGACCAGGGTGGCAACAGATCACTACCTCATCCATTCCATGGATTTATGACAAGAAAATGAATTAGAAAACTTTGACAAGAGATTTGAACAAGAGACACACAAAAATGATTTCCAGGGATCTTACTTGCAGTAGGTGTCATTAATCATGCCGTAGACATGAATGCCATAACAGGCATCCATTGCCAGGATTAAGGTAAACCAACCAGTGCTGAGATAAGTACCTGACTGGACTCTGGAAAAAGAAAAGAAACACACACACGTACACAGAACAAAACAAACACACAACACACACACGTACATGAGACAACACACACACAAAACACATGTTGGTGAGAAATCATTGACACTTGATCAAAATGACAACATGTCCTTTCTGGACCAAGCAGTGAGATGTCTGACAATCCGTCAGTGACAGACAGTCATTCTTAACAATTTTGGAATCATTCATAAGATACCTCTTGTTACCATGGCGAGCCCTGAAGCTAGGATGTACAGAAGAGATGCCATATGGCAAATATCTGAAGTCGAAAAATCCTGGGCCTTCAGGTGAGGCATCATTTATTTCCACTATGTCTGAAAGACACAGATGAGTGCAGTTTACATGATGCTTGATTTGCCAAAGTCCTCCAGGCCTACGTCAAGGTTAAAGGCCAAGCCATCAGCTTGCCTGTCTCCCTTCCACAGAAAAGCCTTCCTCAGACCAGTCATGGTCAGTACTCTTTTTGGACCTCCCTTAATGTAGTCACAGGTTCTGTTTTGAATTCTATTTCCCTGTACTAGGTAGTGTAGTGTGACCAGTCCAGAGACAGCCTTGAAGTCAGAAAGGCCTGGCTTAAAATCTCTCCTCTTATGGTTACTAGATGTGTGACAACAGAGGAAGTCACTCAACCTGAGTCGCAGAGAATGCTCTAGAGACTGTGAATTATAGAGGAGTTGCTGTTTATCATGCTGGAGGGGTCTGTGTTCATGATGATACATGTCCTATTCCTTCCCCCTTTGCTCAGAAGATTGAAAACTTCACAAGCTAAGGGAATCAATAGATTCACCAATCAGTGAGTGTTTAGTGAGCACCTACTAGGCGATAGGTACCATATTAGAAGTGCTAGTGTCTTCCCACTGAAATGAGCCGCAATTTACCTTGCATATATCTTACAAATAGGTGCACATATGTTTGATATTTTATAGATACCTATATAACCAATGTGTACATACATAGGTTATATATGTGTAGATAGTTGGTATTTGTACATATTTGTTTGCATGTCTCCCCATTAGAACATGAGCTCCCCAAGAGCAGGACGTGTCTTTTTCTTTTCTTTTATCTCTAATACTTAGCATAGTGCCTAGAATGTAGTAGGTGCTTAATAAATGATTGTTGCCTTGACTATAAACACAAAGGCAGAATTGAAATATCGTTTGCTCTCAGGGAGTTTCCATTCTATCAAGAGAGAGACAAGAGAAGACAGCAAATATATGTAGATGTGTCTGTATAGATGCATTTATGTATATTTATGTTTGTACATATGTTTATGCACACATACATGTGCATAGAAAACCTGTCCAAATGTGCTATGAGGTGATGAGGAAGGATGCCTGCCCACCTGCAGTGGAGAAGACTAAGAATGGTCTCATGGAGAAAGGAGCTATTCTTGAACTGATCTGGAAGGAAGCTAGAAATTCCAAGAATGTGTCTTTATTTGTGCATTTCTCTTAGAATCTAGCATAACAATAAGTAACATTTTGATGGTGCCATAAGGTTTGCAATGTGCTTTATACTGCCCAGAACAACCTTGGGAAGTAGATGATATTATTATCTTCATTTTATAGATGAGGAAATTGAGGCTGAGATTAAGTGACTTGCCCAGGGTCACAAAGCGAGTGTATGAGGAAGGATTTGAACTCATCTTCCTGCTTCAAAATCCAGTTCTCTATACTCTGGGCCATGCGGATGGCTCTGCCTATGATTTCAACATTGTTGGGAATTCCCCAATGCAGATCAGTAAATCATCTGTAAGTCAAAGCCTTAGGAAGTTGTCTGGGACCAATGAAAAGTTAAGTGACTGGTCCATGGTAACACAGTTGTGATTTGTCAGAAACAAGCCTTTGATAACAATCTTCCTGTCTCCAACTGCATCCCTCTGTCTCTCTGGCTATACTGCTAAGTGATCCTTAACCAATGTTGAGTGAATTCAGGAGTCTGGGGACAGTTTGAGTCAGGGGTGGGGAACCTGCAGCCTCCAGGCCATAATGCCACAGGTTTCCCACCCCTAGTTTGTTTTTTTTTAAACCATGCCAGATTGAACATAAGTGATGGAAAACTTCTCCCTTCATGTTTAAACTTCTGCATTTAGAAATTTATAGCCTTCAGAAGGTAAGATTCTCCCTTTTCATGACCAGGGAAAGGGGGGGAAAAGAAAGAGAAAGAATCCTTTATATTCCAAGCAATCCAAGGACACCCTGAACACTCAGAGTGGGTTTTCCAGCCCCTGCCTCTTGGCAGGACAATCAGGATTGTCCATTAGCTATAATCCTGTCTTACCTTTCACTGTGTGTGCACTGTGTGCGTTCTCCGGGTGGAGACCTGGTTGTATGTATGGCACTGTGCGGGTAAAACATCTACTGGCTTTTCCCTCAGTTTCTATCCAGATTTTTCAGCATAGTGTACTAGTTAAGTATCTGTGACCTTGGGAAAAACACAACCTCCCTGAGTCTCTGTTTCCTCAACTGTAAAATGAGACAGTTGGAGCCAGTGTTTTCTGAGGTCCCTTTCAGTTTTAGGTCTAAGATCTCATGAGAAGAATTGTCTTCATCTGGGTGAATAAGCTACTGAGTGTGACTTTTAAGATGCAAACTCAACAACTATTTATTTTTTGCCTACTCTGTGTGAAAGGCTCAAGGGACACAAGGCTGGTTCTGGAGTTGGCAAAGACCTGAGTTCCAGTCCCATCTCTGGTGGCATTAGCCAGGCGAGCAAGGGTAAGTTACATGGCAATGTCCTCAGGCCACTTTGGAAAGTTCTACAGGGGAGCCCCTTAAGAGCATGGACTGTCTCACTCTTCCATTGATATCCTCAGTGCTCACTCCAGATTGTAATAAGTACTTAACAAATGTCTGTTCAACAAATTTGTCTATTAAAGCAACTCCAGAAGGATCCTCCAAGGCAGTCTACTTCAACTCCCTCATTTAACCTGAGGAAACTGAGGAGCCTCACTCAAGGTCACCTGGGTAGTGAGAGGCAGGGGTAGGATTTGAATGCGGGCCATCTGATTGCTTCTTTCTACTGCATCATACTAGTCACAGTCAGAGAGCCAGCCCCAATGAAGGTGAGCTCTCCAAGGTGCTGACGGGACAGGAAACACAGGGTTAGGTACCAGGGCAGTGAGCTTTCCATCCTAACTCAGCCACTATCTGCATCTGTAGCATGAGCCTCAGCTACCTCAGGTTGAACTAGACAAGCTCTAGCTCATCCTCCCTTCCATTCCTGATCCTCCAACCATAATGTTCTTGGTTTCAACTTTAGCATTTCTAGTCAGTCAAACATTATCAACAAGAATTTACTACGGCCCAGTGTTAAGCACCTGGGATACAAAGAAAGGCAAAAACATGGTGCCTGCCCTCAGGGAGCTCATATTCTGATGTGGGAGACAATGTGCAAATGAATATGTACCTACATCATATATAAAATGTAAATAGAAGGTAATAGCAATTGAGGGGTGGGAGGGGGGAGACAGCCAAAGGCCTCCTGCATTTCTCCCATGCTTTGTGCCTGGATTGGAGACAAAGGAGCTGGGTTCAAGTCCTAGTCTTTCCAGTTACTACCAATGTGATTATAAGCAAGTCATTGCCTTCTCTGGGCCTCAGTCTTCTTCAGAGAAACGAGGAAGTTGAACCTACTGAGTTCTGAGGTCTTTCCTGTTGGGTAGTAAGCAGTTAACATACAGCTATTTACAAGTGTCCAGACTCCCCACCCCACCCATAAGGTTGCAGCCAAAGCCTTCAGAAAGACATAGCCAGAGGCCCACTCATCAGGACACCGTGCCATAATAGAGATAGAAAAGCCTTCTTCCTTTATTAGCTGTTGAAGCATCTGCTGAATAACCAAAACACACAGGAAACTTGCCAGCAGAATGTTTAAAAGCAATTAGGGGTGGGTTGTTGATAGAGGAGGGAAATGGGATAATTGGGAGGGAGGTAATTGAGGAGGATACACTGAAAGGGAGGAATCCATTGAAAAGTTGTGTTCACAACCCAGGAGGGGTCTTTGGACCCGAGGAGGACTCAGCTAGTGGAGAAAGAACTTCAGCAAAGTTAGCTCTTGTTGCTTTCTGACCGGGCTACTCACCATCCGTTGCCCAGGACCCATGCTTCCATGCATCCATGTCCATCCTTATTCCTCCCAACAGCATGCCCCTGCCACCCCTTGGGATCCCTCCTCCCTTTTAAGACCCAGATCACGTGCTGCGTCCTTCACACAGCTTCTCTTGTCTCTTCCCAGTTGCTAATGACTTCCATGCTCCTAATTTCACAAAGCCCTTTGCATTTCTCTTGTATTTATTAACTTTATTTAGTCTGGCTACACAGACACGACACATGTGTGCATGTATACATGAATGTACGTGTAGGTGTGTAAGTGTTTGTGCACGTGTGTATGTGTACACCAACGTGTCCTTATTGCCCCTCCCATTAGAATGTGAATTTCTTGCCAGGAGGGGATGTAGCCTCAGAACAAACCCCAGGCTCAGTGCCTGGGACAGGTCAATCCAATGAGTCCCTTCATGATTGATTGATTTCTCATGACCTCTTTTGGAGGTCCTCCCCACCCCCAGCATTTGATCCAGGTGCTCTACATTATATTTATAGAACACAGACCAGAGTCACAGAGAATAGGAAGGGAAGGAGAGGCTGCAATCTGCCTCAGTGGAGGGACCTGTGAATGATGAGATCCCAGACCTATCTTATTAGTATCTGAGAGTCTTATTTTGTATTGCTGTTAAAAATGTTTGCCTTCTATTTCATTTAGCCCAAATCTAGAGGCAGCTACAACATTGCCTAGCTTAGAAACCAGTTGATTCTGGATTCTTCAGAATGAATTGGCTCAACCTTGGATATTTTAACTAAGATATTTCCTGCCTCTGGGTCATTTCCCTGGCTTTGCCTCATGCTAGGAACACTCTCTCCCCTCACCTCTGCCTCCTGACTTCCTTAGGGTCCTTCAAGAAACAGCTGAAATCCCACCGTCGGCAAGCAGTCTATTCGCCTTAAGGCCAGTGCCTTCCCTCTGAGCTGATCTCCAATGTACACACACACACACACACACACACACACACACACACACACACACAAATACATATATATATGTATATGTGTGTATATATATATATATACATATATATGTGTTCCCTATGTTGTCTTCCCCACTAGATTGTGAGCTCTTTGAGGACAGGGACTGATTTTGCATGTCCTTGTATCCCCAGTGCTTAGCTCAGTGCCTGACACATAGTAGATGCTTAATGAGTGTTTGTTGACTTGCCTGGACTAAGACATCCCTAATGTCTGGTGTTATTCATTTCTATGTTTTGTTTTTGTGTTTGCATTTTTCCACATGACCCAGAGGCTGGGGTGGGGGGGGGGACTGTCCACTACATTAGACTCCTACATTGTCTCTCATGCACAAGGGTGCCCTCACTCTGACTATGTGCTCACAGGCTGCCAGCCAGCTCAGTATGCCTTCTGCATTTGGGGATCAATGAAATCAATCATGGCCATCTGCAAATAAACAATTGAAAGCTCTTGAGGGCCGCTGAGAGATGTGAACCCCCTAGTTCAGTGGGACAGAAATGCTTAAGCTAATGCTGCAGAATAATGAATGTGTAGGCATAAAAGGCTGGAGTGTTCAGAGAAAGCTATCAATCACTTGTTTTCATTGGGCAGGTTTGCATATCACTGCACCTTGCTAATCAAGGTGCTTACCACTTGGAAACTACTTAAATTTCCTAGCTCCTATCTTGGAAAAATGATGCTGTCAATGCTGTGATGTAGAGCATGCTTGGAGGCATATCATTTAAAATATGATCTTTCATCCAATTTATTACTGATAAAATACAAACTACCTGGCTCTCATTTGGATGGCATTATGACAGCTGCATCCTCCCGCCCCCTTCCAGGAAGTCTGGGGGCCACCAGGCAACCAGAGGCTTCAACCGGCTACCAACCACTGCTCCAGCCCCTGGCCTGGGGTGCTCTGCTGCCAGCAGCTTATCCCCACCTCTGCCTGTCCCCAGACCGGCTCCCCACATCATCTCCTCTCTTTGGCTTTGCAGGCTATTCACAGCCTCTATCTTTCCCTCTCTTCTTGGCTTCCAGGCTCTTCATACTCATTGATCCAGCAACCTAGGTCTTGTTCTTTGCTCAGGGCACTTCATCTCCTACCTCCACACCTTTGCATTGGCTGTTCCCCATGCCTGAAATCTTCTCTCTTTTCACCTCCTTCTTCTGGCTTCCTTAGTTTCCTTCAAGACTCTGATTAAATCCAACCATCTGCAAGAATCCTTTCTCAGGGGGCAGCTAGGTGGCACAGTGGATAGAGCACGGGCCCTGAAGTCAGGAGGACCTGAGTTCAAATCCAGCCCCAGACCAAACACTTGACACTTACTAGCTGTGTGACCCTGGGCAAGTCACTTAATCCCAATTGCCTTAAAAAAAAAAAGAATCCTTTCTCGGTGAACTCCACTCGCCACCTGCAGCACTCCTGCCTTCTCACTGGGATACACTCCCCCTTTCACTGTCTATCTCTTGTGCGCACATAGTCAGTGATTTTTAGTCTCCCCATTAGAACTGGAGCTCCCTGGGCTCAAAGACCATATATGTACTTGCCTTTCTTTATATCTCAGATGCTTAGCACAGTGCCTGGTACATAGTAAGCAATTAATAAATGCTATCTGATTCATTGGCTGCCCCGTTTCTCCAGATCTATCCTACCATTTGGTTTCTCCCATTTCCTGAAGCTTCCAGTGACTGTGGCTCCTTTATGAATTGGTGAATGAGTAGTAAGGCTCAGAATTCCAAAGAACAAGCTCTGTTAGTGACTTCACTCATGAGATCTTAGCTTTGGAGCTGGAAGGACCATCTGAGGTGGCCTAGCTCAATCTCCTTCTTTCTGTCCCTGGGAGAGGAAGGAATTTGTCCAAGATCACCCCAGATTAAGGTACAAGACTTGGTCCTCTCACTTCAGAGACACTACTCTTTTCATTGAACTATGTGATTTGTTTTCAACACAGATGACTCCCCTGAGGTCCACTCTGGTACTTCTTTTATTAATAAAAAAATTTTTATTCATTTTGTTAAAAATTTCCCCAATCCATGTAAACACATTTAGTGATCATTTTTGTAAAAAACTGTGAGTTCTAAATTTTGCCCTTTGGGGCCCTGAGAAATCTAGTATTGACAGAGCACTCCAAGGTTTGCACAGCACTTTACATGCCATCAAATTCGATCCTTCCAGTGACCCCAGGAGGGAAGCACTGGGATTAGCTTCATCTGACAAAGGAGAAAACTTCATATGAGACTTACCTAAGGTCACACAGCTCAGAAGTCTCTAGGGAAAGATTTGAACTCAGGTCTTCCTGACTCTAAGTCTAGCACTCTGTCCCTCATGTCACCAGCTGGTCCTTAGCTCAGGAGACCAGGCTGAAAGTTCCATAGGGCATCCCTCCCAATACCTGAAGATGGCTACCATGTACCCACTACCTCTTTCAATAACACTTTATCCATTACTATAACAATGATCACCACCAGGACACTAGGGAGGATAGGAATTGGAGAGGGTCAGGCCAAGGGCTCTGAGAACCTTGAGAAGGGAGGACTCATTCCCAGCTGAGGAAAAGGAGGAATCAGGCATTTACCTCACATGACTCTCACAGACCACTGGGTCCTAGTTCTGGGGTGGGAAGGGACCTCCAAGGCCATCCAGCACAACTTTCTCATTTGACAGCTTTTACAAATTTTGTAACTTTGTTCTCAGCATGAGTCCAGTCACTGACACCCAGACCACAGCAAACTTATCAAACCTTCACAGGAAAAAGGCTCCCCGTGGCAACAGCAGACACCCAAGTTAAGGTTCCTGGCCTGCTGTTCCTAACCATCTGCCATCTAGACCACCTGGAAGCAACTGGATGCCACAGTGGAGAAAGTGCTCACAGGAAGATCTGAGTGCAAACCCTGTCTCTGACAATTAGCTGTGTGGCTCTGGGCAAGTTACCTAACCTCTGTCTACCTCACTTTCCCCAAGTGTGGAGATGGGGATAATAATAGAGATAATAACAGCACTTCCCTTCAGGGTTGTTATAAATTTCGAAGGAGACAGCCTATGCAAAGTGCTTAGCATAATGCCTGGCACATAGTAGGTACTTAATGTTTCCTTCTTTTATTCCTTTCTCCCTCCCTTCCTTTCTCCCTTTCTTTCCTTCTTTCCTCCCTCCCTCCTTCCTCCTTCCCTTTTTCTTCCTTCCTTCATTCCTCCCTCCCTCCTTCCTTCCTTCCTCCCTCCCCTCTTCTGTCCTTCCTTCCTTCCTCTCTTCCTCCCTTCATCCTTCTCTCCTTCCTTCCTTCATTTCCTCCTTTCTTCCCTCCCACCCCTACAGTCTGAGCATGGCTGCTTTATCTGGCACCATAGTCAGGCCAAAACACATGAACCTAGATGGTTTAACACTGCCCTTTCTGAAGCACTGTGCTGCTCATTTATCAGAGCCCAGGGAGAATCAAGCCCCTGTCAATAACAGAGGGTTATTGGAGAGCACTAGATTGGCAATAGCTCCTGAAATCTATTATCGTTGAGAGTAAGGAAGGAATTTAAGAAAAAAAGAAAGAATTAATCAATATTTCATGTCTTATTTTAACACTATTGGATCCCAGCCCTCTCATCAACACACTGCTCTGCCATGATAAATAAAAATAGCCAAGTCAGTTTCCAGAGACCCTCTTAGGGAGATGAAATTCCTGACAGAATACAAATTTATTCAATTAGAAGAATCCTCTCTTTTTGCTCCCTTTCTTAAAACAACACATAAAAAAGTAACAAAAGAGTGCATTTAAGCCAACAGCCCAAGGAGAAGGAACAGCTGGTGGTGATTGGGAACAGTCTGGGATCCAGTCTTACAACACAAACCTGAGTTCTGACACGCTAAGAAAAGCTGGATGCCAAGGTGGGAAGGCAGTTTTTGCTGGCCCCGAGTCACATATTTGGGGAGCTCCTTCTCTGCGTGAGGGCTCTGGCAATGCTCTGAACTTTGGCCATTAGTCTTACACTGTATATATTACAGAGCTGTAACAATATTTTTGCACCTGGCCAAGAGTTAGTGGTCAGGAGTATTTGTGTGTGTGTGTGTGTGTGTGTGTGTGCACGCGCACACCCGTGCATTGTATATGTGTGAGTATGTATCTATCTCTCTGTGTGTAGCTTTGGATTGGATGAAATTTTGGGAGAGAACAACCTATGAGTTCCATACCATTCCCTGGTATGGTACCATACCCTAGGGTCCCACAAGGTTTATGAGCTGCCTGAGAGTTAGGGAGTGCCCTTAGATGGGGCCACAGCCACAGGACAGGATGCTCAAAGGAGAATGTACCCTCTAAACTTCCCACCAGGAAATCAAGCCCCTGTCACCCTACCTTGCTTATAACAATTTGTTTCATACATCAGCAGGACATGCCCTGTAAGTTTTCAGATGATGACAATTTTCCATGGACCCACCGCCAAGCTCATGCCAACTGATCAGGCCTTTGGCTAAAGGACACAAAGTTTTAAGAGGGGCAATCACGTCACCACCATTCCAAGGCTGATTTCTAAGAGAAGCTGCCCAGATGAAAGAGGGCACAGTCAAACAATGAAAAATGAACTATATGCTAATGGAAAAGCCAGTTATGCTCAGAGGAAGGATGCCTTTCTAGCCGGGATCAGCGGATATAAAGCATCGCAGCCTAATCAGTGGGTCCAGGCGCTGGCAATATAATAGCTAGTTCTCATGCCACAGAATCAGCAGGAATCTGTGACTGGTCATGAATTCATTGAAATTGCACAAAGGAAGAATAATAACAAATGGTGGTGTTATTTTCCAAATGCACATTTCAAAGTGAAATGTTACGGCTCCCAAAGGTATGATTTATAGCTGCTGTAGAAACAGGAGATACCACTCACAAGAATTACTTTGTTCATTCATCTCAGAAATTAAAAGGTTATTCTGCTGTTGCCCCTGGGACTTAGAGCTTCTCAAATTGGAAATGTTGATTTCCGGGATTTCATTCACTTTCCTAAATGAGCAATAGAATCGGGGCCTGGCAGGAATAGATGGGGAAAATCTATTTCAACCTCCTTGTTATGGAAGGCCTGCCTCTAAAGCCATGGAGGTGGAAAAGGGCTGCTCCGGGCATCCTTCTCCACCACCCAGCCCCAAACTGCCCTTCCACCCTCCCCTCCCATCAGCTCCCTCCACGACCTGCCACTTTGGCTTTTAGATTTTCCTCTGCTTAAGTCATCCCCACTTTCTCCCATGCCCTCCTTTCCCCTCTGAGCCTATCCAAATTCCACCTGTTCCCCATGGCTGGTTCAATACCCATTCAGTTAATTCATTCAACAAATAGATATTGAGCATTTGCCCGTGTACAAGACACTGGAGAGGATAGGAAAGGGGGAAGGAGAGAGAGGGTGAGAGGTAAATATAATAATCATTGACTTCTTTTAGAGGTCATGGAGAACAGCAGAAATGCCTCACATTGGGAAAAGGACAAATGATATCCTGATTTTCAAATAAGGGAAGAGAGTTGAGTCTCCAAACTTTAGGTCTGTGAACCTGGAAAAGTAATGAGTGCATTATTAAAGGGGTGGTGGGTGAAGACCCAGAAAAGGAAGCAGTCATCAGAACCAAACAGGATGATTTCAGCAGTTGACTTTTCTGGCAGGGTTTCCAGATGGGTAGATCAAGGGAAGACTGAGACTTGGTGAAGCATTTGTCCAAGTCTGCTATGCCATTCCTATGGATAGGTTGGAGACATGTGAACTGGAAAATCTTATCATCTGGTGGATCTGATACTAGTTGGATGGAACCTAAGAATGGTTAATTCCATTTAACTCATGATGTTTATTAAGAACATAGGATGTGTTAAGGCACTGTGATGGGTGAGGGAGAACAAAGGCAAAAATCAAACATGTTTACATTCTACTAGGGAGATAAAACATGTATGTAGGTGAGCAAGACATCATATCTCCAAAGTGATTTTAAGAGAAATATTAAAAAAAAAACATGCTAACAGCTGAGGGGATCAGAGAAGGGCTTATGTAGAAGTTGGGCAGCTAGATGGCTCAGTGGATAGAGTACTGGTACTAGAGTCAGGAAGACCTGGGTTCAAATCCAGCCTCAGACACTTACTAGCTGTAAGACTCTGGGCAAGTCATTCAACCCTGTTTGCCTCAGTTTCCTCATCGTAAGATGGAATGGCAAACCACTCCAGTATCTTCGCCAAGAAAACCCCCAATGGAGTCACAAAGAGTTAGACACTGAAATGACTGAACAAAGAAGTTCATGCCTGAACTGTGCTGGGAAGGAAGGATTCTAAAAAGGCAAAGGAGAGGAGTGCCATGGGCTGTCATGTATGGGGGTTGGCAGCTTACAGATCACTTATAAAAGGAGCAATATAAACTAAGAGTTAAATGCCAGGCCTAGGATTTTACTTTTTAAGCTAGAGACCCTAGGGAGCCACTAGAGACTTTTGAGTAGGGGAGTGACATGGTCATACGTGTACTTCAGGAATCTCAGTTTGACATCTGAGTGTAGGGCAACCTGGAGAAGGGAGCGAGCCTGATGAAGCATAGAGACCACATGAGTGAAGAGAAGCGTATAAATGAGAAGATTGAATCAACAAACATGATGACTCGTCGGAATTGAGAATGAGAGAGAGAAAAGAGTCAAGGATGATTCTAGGATTGCCATTATGGATGAGTGGTGAAAAAAAAAAAAGATGGTGTCTTCCACAAACAAAGGAAGGAGTCATCATTAAAGGCATCATTTCTTCTTTGAGGAAGATTTCTATGGAATCTTCGCCTGGCACTCGGCTCTTTAACATTTATATGAAAAGAGTTGATTAAAAGCATAAATGACATGCTTTGTAAATTTCTGGGAGACACAAAGCTGAGAGGCATGGCAAACAGGGCTGATGACCACTGGGACCCAAAAACCAAAAGGACAAAGAGCAAACTCGCGACAGGCCAGAACATTGCAGCAAATCTTAGAGGCTCAAATCCATTCTAGACAAATGCAACATCTCAGGGTCACAGAAGAATCTGGGAGTTGGAAGTGACCAATATTTCCACCTTAACCTTGAACACAATCCCCTGGTAGCATAGCCAGCCCCCGATGTAGACCCTCCTGGGCAGCTGATCTCACCTCCTCTTGAGGCTGCCCATTGTACTTACGTCTAGCTCTAATTGGTAAGTGATTTTTTTCTTGACATTAAGCTTAAATTTTCTTCTTTGCAACTTCATTCCTCCTGGGCCTGCCCTCTGAGGCCAAATTAAACAGGTCCAATTATTCCTCCCCATGACAGCATTTCAAATTCTTAACAGAGATTTGGGTTCAAAAAATCACCTTCGCAAATACAATATGGCAGAAGGATGGCTAGGTGTCAGTTTGTGCGAAAATAAAAGGGGGGGGTGGTTAGTGGACTGTAAGCTCAATGGGACTCATCATGTGATATGACAGACCGGAAAGCTAATGTGATCTTTGGTGCTTGACACACATTTGTTTGGTGACCAATTACCTTGGCTTGAGAGCCAGAGTATCCAAGACCAGGGAAGTGCCAGTGGGCCAGTCCTCTTCCTGATCAGATGGAAACAGAGTCATGTTCATCACTGATGAGTTGGAGAAAAGCCAGCTAAGAGCTGGTGAAGGTTTGTGAAGGTTTCCAGCTCATGGCATGATGAAAACCAGGTGAAGGAACTGAAGATGCTTAGCAGGGAGAAGAGGAGACTCGGGCCCATGACAGCGATCATTGGGTGTTGGTGGCCTATAGACTGGAGAAGAGAGGACATCTGCCCTGTCTGTCCTCTCACAGGAGATTTCAGAGCAGGAAGACTTCTTCTCAATGTGAAGAGAAACTTCCCAACAACCAAAGCCATCTCTAAATAGAAGAAGGTCGTGTGGGGGGGCTTTGGGGGCTCCCCTCCAGGAGAGGGCTCTGAGCGTGGGCTGGAGGAGCTTTTATCAGGCAGGAAGCAGAGGGAACACTCTGCCGATGGCTCTCAGGTGCCTCCCATCATGAAGACTGTAATAATAGCTCATTTTTATATGGCAATTTCAAGTTTATGAAGTGTTTTTTTCTCCCATCAATTCTGTGAAATAGGTTATTACTCTAGGAGGTCTGGAGGCCCAGAGAAGCTTAGAGCCTTGCCATAGTGACATGGCTAGGAAGTGGCAGGGCCAAGACTTCAACTCACTGCGTTGGCCTCCAATGTCCAGTGTCATTCCCACAGCACCATGGCAGGCCCTGCTGTGAAGGAACATACGAAATCATGCTTCCACATGCCACAGACCACATTTCCTAGAGGCCCGAGTTGCTTCCTTCTGAGAGGTCTCCCTGTCTTCCCCCCTTCTCCTCCACAAGAGCTGCAGAAGTCCATCATCCTTCACTGCTGGGTTTGGTTGCTCTCATTGGGCAGCCCAGGGACCAGGGCTTGGGTCTGTGTTGGTTAGGTTAAACAAATCAGTCCATCAGAAGCCATTTATTAGGCCCTGGGAATCCAAATGACACAAGCCTTACTTCCAAGGAGTTTGCACTTGGAGAGGAGAGACATGTGCTCAGATCTCCCTTTGCCTCAGTTTCCTCCTCTGTAAAGAGGAGATAATAATAGCACCTACCTTACCAGGTTATTGTGAGGACCAAATAAGATCATGCCAGGTGCCCCCAAAGTCATAGTGCAAACTTTTGGGGTGACCTGTATATGTAAAGCAGTTTACAGACTTTAAACACCTGTCTCAATGCTAGTGATTTAACCAGTATGAACCAAACAAGTATAACAAGAGAGTCAAATGCAGCACAGGTGTGGGGAAGGGCCCCAGAAGTGGAGGGGGCAGGAAAGGCTTCATGTCAAAGGTGATGCTTGGGCTGTGTCTTGAAGGAAGTGAGGGAGAGGTTCATGCCAGGCATGGGAGGTAGGCACAAGGAAGGCCTGGGAGTGGGAGATGGAGTGTTTCCGGGGGAGGGTTCAGGAGAAGCACAGTTTGACTGGTTCGTACAGGTAGGGGAGTGACGTATGATGAAGGTGGGAAGATGTTGGGGTCAGGCCACGAAAGGCCTTAAAAGCCAAACGGGAGGGTTTACATTGTTTCCTGGAGGCCCTAGGGAGAAGCCTGGAAGTTATCACGTAGGAGGGCCAGAGCCTGCTCTTTGCTGAAGGAAAACCACTTGACCCGTTTTCTGGAGGCTGGACCAGAGCAATGAGTAGAGGCAAGGAGCCCCATAAAGAGGAGGTTACCACAACCCAGGACAGAGGGGGTGAGGGCCTGGGCAGCTGTGGCGGATGCATGAGGAGATGGAAGGGCTGGGATGGGACAGAACCTATGATTTGGATAATGCCCCCCAAATCTGGGTTGGGGGCAGACCCCTCAAGGACCTGGGCAGACTCAAACACTGAGTGGGAAATTAGCAGGAGCAAATGCCCGACAAACTGCCTGGAAAATGCCCTAACAATAAAACTTATCCCAAGGTGGAATGGGCCGCCTTGGGAGGTAGTGAGCTCCCCATTGGTGGATGTCTTCAAGTAGAGGTGGGCTGATGACCTCCCCTGTATGGTGTGAAGGGGGTTCCTGCTCACCAGCACTGGGACTGGACAACCTCTGAGTTCTCAGTGCTGACATCATGGGACGTACAGTCTAATACCGTACCAGAGTATGATGTCATAACGTGTTATGATGTAATACCCGAACAATGCAGCATTATAAAATGTGTCCTATGTGATAGCAATCTATCCCATGTTCTGTTATGTTTTATCATTTTATCACACCATATTTCGTAGGCCACACCACCAGTAAGTGTCTGAGGCCAGACTTGAACGCAGGAAGATGAGTCTTCCCAACACCAGGTCAGGCGCTCTGTGCGCTATGGCGCCACCTAGCGGCCGCTAAACGACAACCGTAATGCATCACGTGCCATGTTATATCATATTGTATCTTATCATGTCATACGTTGTATCATATTGTATTGTATCATCTTATGGAATATCACGCCACATTGTATCACACCACATTCTATGTATCACACCATGTTGTATCACACCATGTTGTATCACACCAGATTATATCATACTATATCGTATCATACTATATTTGACCTTTTGATCACAAAGACCAATTTTACATCTACTTTCTTCCTATCCAAATCCAGTAGCACTCCGGGCAGAGTTATACACCTCGATAATTCTGGGAATAAATTTTCTGAAGCGAATGTTTATTTTTTAGAGGTAAGGCTAAAGTATTTACAGCCTCTCCTTCCCAGCCCTCCTCCTCCACATGCTAATCTATTTTACCATCTGTGAAAAGAGTGTGTGTGTGTGCACACGTACGTGTGAGTGTGCATGTGTTTAAATGGGGCTGATGAAAGAGAGCTGATTGACTCAGGAAAGGTCAGAAGCAGCAACCGCATCATGGGTCCCTGGTGTCAGGGAGAACAGACAATCTTAACCACCGCGGACAAATGAAAGTCGGTCTGGTCTTTCCCAGTTGCTGACGCCCTTCAGAGGGGCCACTATCCTGGTGGGGGAGTTTTAGGTTGGGCCCTCCCCCACGAGACTGACGCTCACCAAATGCCCAGTGCCCACACGTCAGGAGTGGGGCCAAAGGAGGGTGGGTCACCAGGCTATCACCCTGGGGCCTGGGCTGCTTCTCCTGCTCCAGGCCTAGAGACATCATCATTGACAGAGGAACCTGCCTGTATTCTCAAAACACCTCATGTTGGACCTTTGGCTTCTGCCAAAGAGGCTCCTGGGCGCCCAGAACAGTTCTAGGCTTTGACGCGCTCTGTCCACAGATGGTGCACGTCCATCCCTACTAGCTGAGGTATAAAAGGATCTGGAGCTCACTGGTGCCCTTTGTGGGGAGAGGGGAGACATTTGGCAACATTTGGCTGAAACGTGGGGAAAGTTTGCCCCCTAAATTTCCTACATGGCAACAAACACAAGCATAATAACGGGGGAAAACAAACGAATGCCCAACGGCTCCACCAGGATGGGATGTGTGAGGGCAAGCCAAGGTGGTCAGTGTAGATGGCCTTGGGCGCTTGGTAATTAAATGTTATTTTTTTCGCTGTATCTCCCTGTCACATCCCCCCTCCACTGAGGAAAAAGAAAACCTTTGTAAGGAACAAGCAGAATCAGACCCAATCAATCCCTGTGCATTGGCTTGGACACCTGAGCTCTAAATCAGCCACGAGGCTGTAGGCAGAGGCCCACCACATGGGCCGTCAGTCCATGGTCACCTATGACCCCCACTCCCGGCAGGGCACCTGCGTGTCTTCTAAAATTGGCCAGGAATCTTGGGGGAACAATAGCTCCCCATCATTCTCGTAGGCCCTAGGAAGGCCAAGTACTACACACCTGATAGCGATAACAATAGCTAATATTTGTATCATGCCTACTGTGTGCCAAGCACTGTGCTAAGTGCTTCACAATTATTATTTCACTCGATAACCCTGAGGGGTAAGTGCTGTTATTATCCCCATTGTACAGATGAAGAAACTGAGGAAAAGAGAGGCTGAATGACTTGTTCAGGGTCACATAGTCAATTGGGGGGAATGAGCAGTGACTCATGAAGGAAATTTGGAAGCCAGGACTCTTTCTAGTCTGCTGACCAAGATCCAGTTCAGAGTTCCAAAGGCACAGGCATCGGACGAGGCGCACCCCATGCTTTGGTCTTGTTCATGAACAATGGCATTTCCTGCAAAGGGCAGGCCCGACAGCACCCCAAGCCAAGTTAGAGATCATGGAGCCAGACCCTACACTAGGCGGTGACGAGCTGCCCTCCTGTGATTTACTGGTCCCCTAGTATATATATCAAGACCCAGAGGTTTATTCGCTGTTAATTCCCTGAAATCATGAGGTAAAATATCAATTTGGCTAAATTATTTCAGTCTCTTAAATCTTCACTGGGAAGAGAAATCTCTGTTAATTAGAAGTGTCATTTGTACCTTTCTATGGTTATAAAGTCCTGACTGCACAAAACCTGGCCACAATTAGAGTCTCAGAAGCCAACCAGGCAGCATCCTCCTGCCATGCTCAAGATGGCGGGCAATGCCTCCTTCATGGTTTGGCCTCCATATTCTAAACAAGTGGCAAAGTCCAGTGATGTTGACACACGGGCCCTTCTCCCAGAGGAAAGAAAAAAAAAATTAGCATCAGAAAAGAGCTCAGGGGTCACCTTGTCCACCCCATTCCTGAGCAAGAGTCCTGTCTGCAATCTGCCCAGGGAGGCAGCGTCCAGCCTCTGCTTAGGGCCCTGGAGGTGGGGCTTACATGCACAGATGTACACAGGCATCCCGCTTCGGACAGCACCCCTCAACAGGACAATGCTCCTAATAAGAAGACGTCGAGGGCTGGAGTCAGAGGACCTCGGTTTGAACAGTCCTAAGAGGCTCCAGTTTCCTCAGCTGCAAAATGAGGAGGCTGAACTACAAGACTGATGAGATCTCCAGTTTTAATTTTGTGATCTAGAAAAAGCCAGAGGGTAGAGGCCACTGGGGTGCAGCGTGGAGCGTGGGTCCTGGGCTCAGGAAGACCAGAGTTTGAATCCAATCTGAGGTACTAGCTAGCTGAGTGATCCTGGACAAGTCACTAAACGTCTCTCTGCACCTCTGAGTTTCCTCATCTGTAAAATGGGGATGATAGTAGCCTCTATCTTGCAGCTTTGTTGTGAGGATCATGGAAATAATATCTAAAGTGCTTTGCAAACCTCAAGCACTATATCTGCATTATTGTTATTGTAGCTGTTATTTTAATTTTATTTTTATTATGGTAAACATTTTTCTTTTGAAGTCTCTAAGCTCCAGTCACGTTTCCGACCTCTATCTCCTAGTCATCTAAGCCCTCTGGGCCTCAGTTTCCATTGCTGGTAAGTATGAGGTTTGGACTGGATGCCTCGGAGGTCCCATTCGCTCTAGATGGCTGAGCCTCTAACCTTAGCCACAGTGACCTCATTGTCATTCCACCCCTGCGCATAGTTCCGTCTCCTGGACCAAGCAAGTCAAGCCTAATGCTACTGGACTTTGGCCATCCCTGACCCCCCATCATGTGACATGATCTGCTAGCCCGTACCCACCCGAGGTGCCCTCCTCTGGACATCCTCCTGTTCATCAGGGACCTGTCTGCACCCTCATCTTACCAGCATTTCAGTTACCCCGATTGCATCCAGCCGTCAAGCTGCCATTCTTTCTACAGACGCTTTAGTGCCATCTCGAGATGATGACCCTAAGGGTGAAGCACTTCCTGTCTGGGCAGAGAGGCAGAGACTGGCTGCATGTCATCAGAGTCTATTCTGCCGCAGCATCCTCTCCCACCTCGGGACACCTGACTCTGATGGCTCCATTACTTCCACTCACTGATAATGGAACCCATTGAGGTGATTTCTCCACCTATTCAAAAAGATTTCTAAAATGCAAACTTTGAGCTAGCTGCTGTGTCATGCATTGTGAGAGCAGAAAAGCCAAGCTTTCTGAGACATAGCTAGGCTGATTTTTTCCCCCTAGTGTGTCTGAGGAATGACATCCGTTAACATTATGAGCAAAGGACTTGAACAAAAGGCCAAGGGGTAAGGGGAAGGAGTGCTGGATCTTTTTTCTTTGGGGGCAGGGAGGCAATTGGGGTTAAGTAACTTGCCCAAGGTCACACAGCTAGTGTCTGAGGCTGGATTTGAACTCAGGTCCTTCTTGGAGTGCTGGATCTTCAGTAGTGGGTACTGGGTTTGAATCCCTGCACTTCCACTTATGATGGACACCTTGGTCAAGTCACTTAATGATGGTGATGATTATGATCCAATCCAATAACCCAATCCACTAAAGATTTATTAAGCATCTATGACGACATGCCATGCACTGTGCTAAGCACTGGGGACACAATTAATAAAAAGAAAAACAACCCCTGCTTTCAATGAGCTTTTAATCTAAAGGGGGAAATAACACACAAAAGAAGTCAGAAAAAGTAGGATGGGGGATGGGAAATCAGGGATACCCAACCAGGGGGTATCTTGTTCCAAAAGGATGAAATCAGACAGAGCAACAGATGCAAAGTGAAGTGACCTGAGAGACCAGCATCTGTCCTCCATAAAGGAAGACATTGGGAGGGGCTTGGCCCTTCACAGTGCAGCCCTTCAATCAGAGGAGAGTGAAGAAGAAGGAGGAGGGGGAGGAGGAGATGATGATGATGGTGGTGATGATGATGGTCAGCCTCCACATACAGCTTTAAATTCTGAGAAATGCTGGATATGTATTATTTCATTTGATCCTCACAACAATGCTGTGAGGTAGATGCTATTACTAACTCCATTTTACAGATGAAGAAAGGCCAGGAGGCCTTGTGACTTGCCCTGTGTCTGAAGTAG
Organism: Vombatus ursinus; assembly: GCF_900497805.2. Classification (NCBI taxonomy): domain Eukaryota; kingdom Metazoa; phylum Chordata; class Mammalia; order Diprotodontia; family Vombatidae; genus Vombatus; species Vombatus ursinus. The sequence goes on from NW_020954582.1 coordinate 1,790,842, forward strand.
GATTTAAATTCATCTTCCTAACTCCAATCCCATACTCTGTCCACTCTGCCACTGAACTGTCTGCCCACAGCTGTTTCCACTGGACCTCATAGGTAGTACCAATATTTTTATCACCATTTTAATGATGAAATAAATGAAACTCAAAGAGACAGTGACTCACCTAAGTCAATATCATCTACTACATGGGAGAACTGGGACTTGGGATCCAAGCTCAGTCCTTTATGCCATGCCAATTCTTAGATAAGCAACGTAATGTAATGAGAAGAGTGCTGGATTTGATGTCTAAGAGTCTGGGTTCAAACTCCAGCTCTTCTACTCGATGATTTTGTAACTTTGGGAAAGTCATTGAATCTTTCTGGGCCTCAGTTTTCTCATCTGTAAAATAAGGGGTTTGGGTGAGATGTCCCCAGAGGTCATTTCAAGATCTAGTTCTACTAATAATCCTTTTACAAAGTGCGAATAAATTCCTTAATTGAATTAGAAAGGAGGTTAAGAACTGACTGAGAGTGATCCCATTGCCCCTGGGTGCTTCTCAGAAGACAATCCAAAGAGTCCAGGTGAGGAAGGGGTCGGGGGGAGATCTGGCCACTTGTCCTGCATCCCTAGTTTGAGGAGAGCATCCCCAGAATCTGCCTCATTATCTCCCATCTGGCTGCTTTCCTGACTTCATGATCTCTAGGAACTCATCATGACAAGGAGAGCCAGACCTTCCTCTCACTGGGTCCCTTTCATCTCTTGCTGTACAGGTTCCCAGAGGGAAGACAGGAAGGGGCCGAGCCAGGCTGATCTCCATCTGTGCCAGCATAAGGCAACGCCCCCCTCCTGCTGCCAGCCAGGTCTACTAGCAGAGATGCGGAGAACCACCAGTGCAAAGAGGAACAACTTTGATCACAGGCCTCCCATCTCCTGCTGCAGCTGTTCCTTGAGCGAAGAGGAAGAGGAAAAGGAAAGTGGGTGGGGAATGGGACTTCCTTCTTCTGTTGTATAGATTAGACTCCCATCTCCTACTGCACCATTTCCTACCTAATCTCCAGACTTTAGAGGGAAGAGAAGTAATGAAGTGGGGCCTCTCATCTGACCATCTGACCATGGGCTTTCCATCTTGTGTTGCATCATCTCCAGCCCAATGCCCAGGCTCCTTTGGGAAGAGGAATGGAACACTCCACTCAGTGCTGAACATCCTCACACCTGGTCATACCCAAAACATCTCAGGGATCCTTACCCACTAGGGGTCATCATCCAAACCTCATTCCCCATCCTTCACCACTTGGTTCCTTATGCTCATCCCCCTCAACTCTCCCACCCCAAAGTTCCAAACAAACACCAGCCTCCCCTTGCATTGTGCCCTCTGAAATGTCTGTTCCATAGGCCATAAATATCCCTTCAGCCTAAATCTTTTTCTTTCCCACTCCTTCCATCTTCTAGCTATTATTGAAACTTCAGTCCCTCTGTTGCCAGTCTCCCTGGTCACCATTTCCAGCACTGGTCACACCTTTAATTGTGCACCTTGACATACTGGTCAAGGTAGAGGAGTTAGAATACTCCTTGCTCCCCATGGCTACTTCCAGATTCTCTCTCCTCCACTGAGGTTGGTGTTGCTCTTTGTGCTCGAAGACGACCGAGATGACGTCACCTTATTGGCGTCAAAGGACAGTGTGCCTGACTGTGGCTGATCAGACCAATAGGAGCTCGGAAGGCTCTACCACAAGTTGGTCACCAATAATTCATGTGAACATTCAGTGAGAGATTTGTGCATAGAAATCTGAGCATCTAAGTCTCTAAATTTGCACATCTCACGTTTCTTTTCGAGCTGCTTTGCTCATAGAGCACAGCACCTTCTCTGATAAGGGCACACCATGCTGGGCAGTCTGTGCCAGTGTCTCCCATGTTTCACAATCAGTTCCAAAGGTTCTTCAGAGAGACCTTGAGAGTGTCCTTGTATCGCTTCTTCTGACCTCCATGTGAGCACTGAGGTTCATGCTATTAGACTCTACTACCCAATCAAAATCCTGGCAACAATTGTTTCCAGAACTCCAGGTCACTACCTTATCATCCTTAAGAAGTAAAATTCTTGGCTAACAATTTTTCTTGCTCTCATACTAGGGAATTTTAACATACATAAAGCCATCCTTCAAACACCCTAACCACTCAGTTCCTCAATCTACTCACTTTTCGTGATCTAATCTCCACCTCACCTCAGCTGTACACAATAGTCATGCCCTTGCTTTTTATATCACATAAAAATGTGCCACCTCCAGAATTCCTAAGTGCCCTTATCCAATCACAATTTATTGGCTTTTCACCTCTCTCTCTGCCTTCCCTTACCAGATCCTGCTCTTTATCCACAGACTTTACTCCTTACAAAGGAATAACCCCTCTACCAGCTCAATTCCTTTCTATGTCCTCCAACAGACTGCTCCCTCTGTCATCTGCACTTTATAACTTATTTTCAATTTCTCCCTCTCTAATGCTTCATTACCTACTGCCTATAGACATTTCCGTGTTTCCTCTATCCTCAAAAAACCCTCACTTGAGCCTTCTGTTCTCGTTAATTATTACCCTATGTATCTTTTTCCCTTTGGAGATAAATTCCTGGAAGGGGCCACCTACAATAGGTACCTCCACTTTCCCTGTTCTCAGTGTCTTCTTAACCCCCTTAGAGTTCAGCTTCTGACTTTATAATTCTTTTGAGGTTTAGGGGTACTGGGATGCTGAAATAGTGACGCAGCTCCTGCCTTGAAAGAATTTGACATAAGCCTTCTTTTAGCCAAAGACAAGGTTTATTAGAACACCGTTCAAGGTGGGTGTGATTCAAAAAATCTGCCACATTGGCCAGACTGTTAAGGAATTTAAGCATTTGTATCACTAATGCAAACAGGCCAGATTGAATCTGAGCACTATAATGAAGGCCAAAATGGATCTTATATACAGAAAGACTGTGGGAGGGATCTAGGAGCGGCCAAGTAGTCTGGGGTGAATGCCAGGGACCTGGACCATGTGGCCAAGGGAGAATGCGGTCTAGATAGAATCAGGGGTGGGAAGCAGCCAAGAGCTACCCAGTGGCAACAGGCAATGAAGAGCTGGGCTAGGTAACAAAGAATTTAGAGATTGGGCTAGGCCACAACGAAAGGTCAGTTGGGTAGATTACTGGGATGGGTGGATGCCTCAGGTGAACTTCAGAGACCTGACCATGTGGGAAATTTCAAGGAGAGTTCAAGGGGGGTTTCCGAGGCCTGTACCCCATCAATTCTACCAAAATTGCTCTCTCAAAGTTACCAGTGATCTCTTTATTGCCTTTTGTCAATGCCAATGGCCTTTTCTCAATCATCATTCTCCTAAGCCTCTCCATAGCCTCTCTTCCTTGATCCTTTCTTCTCTCTAGGTTTTCAGGACACTGAAATCTCCTGATTCTCCTCCTACCTCTCCAACTGCTCCTTCTCAGTCTTCTTTGCTGGGTCCTCATTTGGATCGTGCCCTCTAGGTGTCCGTTGGGTCTCTATCCTGAGCTCTAAGTACTTAGTGAAATTCTAGGGTGAGAATGAATGAACAATTAAAGCATTTATTAAACACTGACTATGCAAAGCACTGTGTTGACCTGGGGATTCAAATGGAGCTCTCATTCCAGTGGAGGAGACATACAGAAGGCTTCAGAAGATCACAGGGGCCTTCTGTGGTCTTGGGCCACAGAGGCAAAGCAGATGGTCAGGCTTCTTTGATGCCATTCCCACTGAGAAGATGATCTCAGTTTCTAGCATTGACCCCTATGACAATGCCAAGGACTTGGGTCACAAGAGCATTCTTTTCTGGGTCTCCAGTAGCTGCGGCTAGAGTCTCTCTCTGCAGGAACGGTAAGTCCCCAGGCTGCATCTCCACAGGAGCTGCTTCTCAAAATGGGGGCTGAGGACACTGGGCTGGAAGCAGGGCTGGTAGTTTGAGGGCAGAAAGGCAGTAGTTCTCCCAAAGCATCTGGGTTCAGAATACTAAGCTATTTCCATCAAGGTGTGAAGGGAGATGGTGGTCAAGATGGCAGTGGTTTGACCTACCTGGCATGGACTGCCTCCTCTAATACCATCTCAGGGTGCCCTGAGGCTTCAGAAGACAGCTAAATGAAGGGAACAAAGTCTGGGAGAGACAGAAGCAGAGCCAGAGGGCAGAGTACAGTGGGACAGACATAGCTGGAAACAATGCCTCTCTCAGTGCAGTCTCAAATTGTCTAAGACAGTAGCTTTTTGGCTCTCCCATCCCATTGCTTGCTCACTTGGAACCCCCTCCTCCCAGATCTTCTTCAAGTCTTTCTTTTAAAAGACAAAGAAATTTAGTCTCAAGGAAGTTAAGTATTTTCCTTTGGTTATGACAGAGATCTTCAAACAAAGTCTGGGTTCCCCTGAATATTTTTGGAGGGACCCCTATCCAGCTATTGATTGGACTAGGGAGCCCTGGAAGTCTTTTCCAACTCTGAGATTCAAGGATAAAGTCTTCCATTTTCATTGTGGGAGCTTGTCTGAGGACCACCCGGCTTATTCCCCAGTGAAATGGAGGATGGGGAGGGAAGTAGTTGCGGGAACAGGGAAAACCTAAATAGGATCCAGGCTCAGCTCTTCTGTTATTGCAACATTTCCTCTACAAAATACAAAAAGAAAAAAAGAAGAAGAAATGTGCAAGACTTGCTGCTGTGAAAGGGATGTTTTTTCTGTCTCTTTACCCAATAATTTTCTTTTTTCATCAGTGATTTTATTTTGAAAACAGTCTCAGCATATTTCCAGGGTAGGTGTTGGAAAGGGGAAAGCACCAGCCGAGTGAGTCACTGAAATCAACGTTCTTTGATCCCCTCTTGTCTCTTCAGCAGGGCTCTTTCCCCACACTCTTAGGTGTCAGCAACGCAAAAGAAAATTGGGCTTTTCTCTAATCAGAGGCTAGGAAGGGGATCTGAGCTTTGTTCTAATGGCAGCACACAATGATGGTTAAAACACTGCATGCAGGCCTCCCTCCACAACTTGATTTTCACTGAAAAACTCCACTGAGCTCCTTGGCTTTATTTGCCGTCCCCTGTAATCGCTTCATTATTTTATAAGCACTTTGAGCTGAGCCCCAGAACCATTAAGTGGATTGTTCTATGGATGGATAGGCCATAATTTCCAGTTGGCAACTCAGCAACCAAAGGGACTGTTTTCCCTTTTTCTTTCTTTCTTCTTTGTCTTCTTCTTCTTTTTTTTTTTTGAAAAGAAATCCTATTGGTGGCCATTATCCTGCACTGAATACAGGGGAGCTGTTCTTGCCATTCATCACATTCCGGAAAGTAGCACAAGAGGAATGTCAACTTTCTCCTTTTATACCTCATCAGAAATTCATCAGAGTCGAGCAGGGGTTCTAATCCTGGGGCCCAAGGCTGGGACTTTGTGTTTGTTTGTTTTTAATATTCTGGTAACTGCATTTCAATAGAATTTGTTTCCTTTGTACGTATTTCATTCCATGCAGTGAAAATCAGTATCTGGGAAGAGGCCCATAGGCTGCACTAGACTGCAGGAAAGGGGGCCAGGCGACAGAAAAGGCTAAGGATTTCTGCAGAGGACACAGAATCTCAGGATGGAAGGAAGCTCAGAGCTCATTGAAGCCAATCAAAAGAAAATTTCTCTTTAACAAATGCAATTTGGCATCGTCACACACATGCATGTTATATAAATAACAAAGTCTATACATAACACACATGCACATGTATACAGTATAATGTGTACATTATGATGTTTATATATGTATATGTACTACATGCAATATAATATATATTATAATATAGGTATGTGTGGCTAGGTAGTGAAGGGCTTTAGGAGATAAAAAGGAGAGTTTATATTTTATTCTAGAGGCAATAAATAAAGGTCCCTGGGGGTTGGCCGGGTAAACTGACATGGTCCATTCTGCACTTAAGGAGCTGGTTTTAGAATGCGCTGGAGGAGGAGGACTTGGGGCAAGGAGAGCCCTGCGTAGCAATAATCTGTGTGAGAGAGGAGGACACCATAATCAAAGTGGTGGATGTGAGTAGAGAGAAGGGTCAAATTAAGAGAATAATCGTGCAAGTAGAAATGTGGGTCTCCCTGCTACACATTCACCCCACTCCGTGCCATCATCCATGTGCTGCCACGGAGGTCCTCTTAAAGCCCAGGTCTGACAATATCTCCTCCCCTGCTCCATAAACTCCAGGGGCTCTCCCCGACCGAGGAGCAAATAGAAAGTCTCCGGTATTCCAGGTGCTTTATGACATGCCCCCTCCAACCTTTCCAATCTTCTTACACCTTATAGCCCTCCTTCCCGGGGAGTCTTCGATCTGGTGACACTGGTCTCCTGGCTGTTTTTCAAACAAGACACTCTATTTTCTGGCTCTGGCCATTTTCTTAGCGTGTCTCCCATGCCTGGAATGTTCTCCCTCTTCATCTCTGCCTCTGGCTTCTCTGGCTTCCTTCCCTCGGGTGGTTATTTCACATTTGTATGCGGTGTGCGTGCACCTAGTTATTCGGAGGTTGCCTTCCCCAATAGTCTCCGCTGCTTGAGAATACAACGGTCTTTGCCTTTCTTTGTACCCCCAGCACCCAGCACACTGCCTGCTACATAGTAGGCACTACATTACACTGTGCTGAGGAACTTTTCCAACAAATTCCTTTGTGAGCTTGGATAAGTCCTTTAACTTTGGGGGCCTTGGTTTCCTTATCAGTAAAAATGAAACGAGGACATTTAACGAAATGACCCTCAGGTCTCTTCCAGCTCTATGATTTTTCTTTTTCAATTGGAACAAGCATTTACCCCTCCACCAGGCTTGTGAATTTGCTTTAGGTGGGGAGATGAAGGAGCCAGGGGGACAAGGAGAATGGGGGAGAGACACTTTCTCAGCATTTGCCTAGCACTGAGCCTTCGCCCCTCGTGCATGAAAAGATTTTGTTCTTCTTCCATTGAGAACCCAGAAGTAATATATTAGGCGCCTCTCAGTCCCCTAACCTTGCTGGAGGCACTGTAGTCTTCTCATCGAGCACAGGACCTTTCCATTCCATGTTTTCAACCTGACTGACACTAACCTTGAGAGTTATGCCTCTCCCTCGATCCCAAGCCCATTACCGGCTACGCGGCTACCTTGGCCAATGCATTGAAACTTTCTGGACCTCCATTTCCTCAAGTGTAAAGTCAGGAGCATTATAGCAGATGACAGATGTGAGCATGGGAAAGGACCCTAGACATTCTCTCCTCCACACGTGAACTCCAAGAACATGTAATTGGAGTCTTCACCAGAGTGTCTAAGTTTTAGAATATCTTCTATATGAAAATGAACACATATTGACTGGAGGGCAATGATTTACTTTGAAAAAGGAAGGATCATAACAATGATGGTGCTGATGGTGGTGATGATGATACATTATGCAGAGCGTTTTACAGTTAAAGTGTGTGCTCGTGAGCAAACACACATACACACACAGTCACATACAGACACACACATCCCTCCACCATCATTAATCCATCAATGTTAGCATTAGAAGTGCTGGATTCCAGAGCTCAGCTGCAGTCTTGTATCAGACATGAAGTCATTTAATCTCATCTCCTTGAGAACACTGAAGCCCTGAGAGGTGAAATAATGTGTTCCAGGGTACACGGTTAGAGTGTCAGAGCCAGGAACTGAAGGTGGCCCCCGTCTCCGACAGCACCAGCCCACTTGACACCCCACCAGGCCTGTAATACCTTCATAACAGCATACAATGTCCTCTGCTCTCACAGATGGGCTACCTTTCCTTTCTGGGTCTCTTCTTGTGCACCTCTCTCTGTTCACAGGAACCTGGGTGAGATGCTCATAAGGGAGCGTGCCTCATCTGCCTGGAGCAGATCTCCATAAACATGGACAGAATGATAAAAAGCTAACAGATTGCATCACAGTGACCGTCCCATGAATTCAGAAGGCCCATACTCGAAACAGTAGGGATTGTTTGAATAGTGAGGGAGATTAAGAAAAGGAAGAAAAAGGAATGAGCTGTGGAACTTGCGTTTAAAGCTCACAGTTGGATTTTCACTCTGACTCTAATTGAGCGCTCCTAAGCTCTCTCACTGGCCCATGAGAATTCTCATCTGTTGGCTGGCAGAATCAAATTAGAAATTTCAGCTCTTTATTGAGCCCCGTTCATGGATGGAGAGGAACTGGCAAAAACCTTTGGAACTATCCCATCCAACCACTCGGTTTATATATAAGAAAACCCCACCCAGCCAGGCTAGATGACTTGGTCCAGTGGCTCAGGGAGGAAGGAACAAAGCTGACATGCCAGCCAAGAACTTCTGGCTACAAATCTCCAGGGCCTCACAAGCAATGCTTCTAGGACCTGCTGATCTGTGAGCTCACGTCTCCAGGTATGTGGGGCCCCAGATACTATCGCGCCCAGGGGGGCTTTCCTTCTAGGGTACCATAGACTGCTTGGGGAAGACGAAGGGACTTCAGACCCCATCTCAGAAGCATGTCTATGTTGTTGTTGTTGTTGTTTTTAATAATTGAAGGACTTTATCAATTTCATCTAGAAAATAAAGATATCATTTTCACCATACATCTTCACAGACCTCCTGAAATCTATCCATGGACCCCCTCTTCCAACTCCTACATTTTACAGGTGAGGGACCTGAGGCTCAGATCACCTGCTCCAGGTAGCCCGGGTGGGAAATTTCAGACAAAGAGTGTGGACCCCAGAACCAGTGCTCATTTCACTGAACCATTTTTCTTCTTTTCCCAAATCTGTCATCTCAAGAGTAACAGTGACAATAACCATCATAATAACTAGCATTATATAGTGCTTTAAGGTTTGCAAAGTACTTGCAGATATGATCTCCTTTGACCCTCACAACCACCCTTGAAGGTAGGTGCTATCACTGTCTCTATTTGACGGCTGAGGCAGGCAAAGTTGAACTGACTTGCCCAAGGTCACTCAGAACAGAAGCGTCTGAGGCCAGATTTGAACTCAGATCTTCCTGACTCCAGACCCAGCACTCTACTCACTACACCATCTAGCTGTAGGGCTCTCCTTGGCTCTCTTCAAAAAGGGGCAAGAGAACACAAAATGTAGGCAGTTTATGATATGAGTAAATTATTAAATGTGCTTTAAAATTGTTCTATGTGAAGTGTACTTAAAATGCTACAGTAGTAAACAACCACATTCAGTTGGCGCTTTTGGGGGAAAAGTCATGAACATTTCTTGGGAGTTTACTTCAGTAAAGAAAGTCCTTTTAATCTCCACGTAGCATCCATGACCTGGTCTGGGAAAAGATAGTGATGAGGGTCACATGGGGGATGTGGCCACATTTGGTTGGAGATTTGTTCCAATTAACCATAAAGAGAAGGGACAGACAGGGAAGAAAAGAGTCAGTAAGCTGGAAGTCCCAGCTCTTTGCTGTTCCTTCTCCTAAAGGAAATGAAACCCAGCTAATTAGTAAAGTAGGAAGCCCAAACTGCCTGCTTTGTGCAGACAATCAGACTAGAAGAGCATCCATAATAAGGTGAAAGGGGTGGATTGGTCCTTCCCCTCCCCTTCTCTTTTCTCCTATTTTCTCCCCTCTTCTCCCTTCCTTTCTCTTCCCCTCCCCTCTCCTTTCCTCCCCTTCTCTTCTCCTCTTTTCTCCCCTCCCTTTGCCTCCTTTCCCCTTCTCTCTCCTCCCCTGCTCTCCCCTTCTCTTTTCTCCCCTTCTCCTTTTTTCTCCCTTCTCTCTCTCCTCCCCTCCTCTCCCCTGCTCTTTTCTTCCCTCCTCTTCTCTTCCTTTCTCCCCTCTCTTTCCTTTCCCCATCCTCCACTCTTCTCTTCTCCTCTCCTTTTCTTTTCATTGCTGTTTTTGTTTATTTCTTTTGCCTAGAGGTCATGTTGTCCATGACTGTTCCAGAGGCCTAACACTAAGATATGATTCATCAGTTCCTAAACTAAGATTCTCTCAAGTACTTGTGCCCCAGTTTCAAACAAGTCACAATAATCTCCTTCAAACAAACGAGAATGTAGAGGCCAGTGTTCTCTTTCCCCCACACTGGCCTTTCTTGGTTTGCCTCTGCTTTCTTCACCTGTACCATCTAGATCAGTACAGACCGAAGCAGGCTAGTTTTCCCTTTCTTTCATTTTTTCTTTTACTCGAGTCATTTTGTACAAAATGACTAATATGAAAATGTTTTACATAGTTGCACATGTGTAACCTATATCTGATGGCTCACCATCTCAGGGACGGGGGAGGGGAAAGAGAGATAAAATTTGGAATTCAAAACCTTCAATAAAAATGTTTAAAAAAATTGGAAAAAGTGGAGTGGAATGCCTTGGGAAAAACAAAACAAAACAAAACAAGTACAAGACTTGGAGTCAGGAAGCCTGGAAGTAACCCCCTGCCTCACACAATAACTATCTGCACGATACTGGGCAAGTCACTGAACCTCTCTCATCCTCAGTCTCTTCATCTGTGTAATGGGGGTAACAATAACACCTACATCACGCTGTGAAGACCAAATGAGATGATGTCTGCGAAGCACTTTACAAACCTTAAAGCTTTCTGTCAATGCCAACTATGATGAGCTATTAGTATATTTCCAATGGCACCTAGCATCATCACGAGAAGAACTGACTTTCAGTGGTGATAGTCTCTACATAGGGAACAGAAACAGGCTGGGCGTGGGGGTGGGGGGATGATTTATTGTACTGTTCAGGAGAATAATGAATATACTGTTTAAATCCAGCCTTATGCTATTGAAGGTCGTCTATCCCCAGAATGTGGATCAACCTCAGTAACTCTAGGAATGCCAGAGATGGCTATAAGGTGTTTAGGATTCCTCAGAGCATTTGTTCCTTGAATTACCACACCCAGGAACATCTGAGGGGTCCACCCCAAACTTTCATTTTTGGGTTACAGTTACTCATATCTATCTCGATCTACTTTGCTTTCAAGCTGCTTCCTTGGTTAAATTGTTTAGTTTGTGTGTGTAGGCTATGGGGGGTTCATGTGTGGGAGAGCTTTGTCACATTCCTCTATCATGTAAATCCGCTATCTAAATCCTCTATCATGTAAATAAAGAGCCTGGGGAGAGAGAGGCATTCCCCTTCCAGTTTACTCTCCTCTACCATTTCTTCCTAAAACTAGGAAAAAGATTTTGGGGTCTGTTCTTGAGAACAAGAGCCAATGAGGAAAGTCAGGACCAAAAGGAGTTAGTAATTGATCATATGTGATGAGGGGCGGGGGGGGGGGATAGCGAGAGAGGGGTAAGAGCTGAAGATGACTCCTGAGTCACCAACCTGGTTCACCAGAAGAACGGTGATGTCCTGTATAGAAACAATGGGTTTGGGGAGAAATAAAATGAGTTCTGTGATATAATGTGATGTGATACAATGAGATGTAAGCATTCCTGCAGCCCCACACAACCAAACAAACAGATCTCACCTTGAAGCCAATTTTCTCCTGCTAAGGTACTCTGAACTTAGCTGAGCTGCTCCAGGGGCAATAGACTTTCCCTGGCCCCACTGTAAGAGCCTTTTCACCTTCAGAAGCCCTATCCCAACTTATATTCCATGAGTATCATCCTCAGGAACTTAGGGCGGTCATGCTGGCAGCACAGTGAGGCATCCCAGCAGGACATTAGTGGAGAATGATGCTTGGTATCATTTTAAACTTGACTCCCTGCTCAACAGGGCTGGACACTGCTTCCATCTTGGTGATACTCAGGGGCTTAATAAGCAAGAATCCTCTTCCATTGCCAAAGACTGAGATGAAAACAGCACTTAGCCTAGAGTAATTTCTAGTGGAAGACTTCACTTAATGTGCTCTGGTCCACTCCCTAGCGTTGGCATTGAACTGCTGGGAACAATTCTTTGAGTATAATCCACTCCCTGGCTCTGTACTGCCCAGGAGTTATGTTGTAGAGACAATCTCGTTCTGGGCTGTAGATTTAGTAGGCTACAGTTGGGAGAATCTTAGACTTTGTTTGAATGCACAGATACTGTTATTTTACCCCATGCTGAATGCCCCTCCCTCACTGTGTCTGAGGAGAATGGCAGCTTCATCTGACACAGCCTATTCTTGCCAAGTTTACTTTCCACCCTGCTCTCCATAAGGGTGTTTTACGAGCTGACTTTTGGTGCTTTTGCAGAGCCTTTGAAAACTGGGTTGTGTGACAGAAAGCACAATGCCTCTTTTTACAGGGGAGGGAACTGCATCTCAGAGAGGAGAGATGGCTTGTCCGATGGCTCATATGGCAGAGCAAGAAATCCAAATTTGGTCTCTTGAGAAAGGGAAGGAAGGGATGGAAAGGGAAGGGAAGAAGGAAAGAGAAGGGAAAAAAATGAAGGGCAGGGAAAGGAATGAAAAAGAAGAGAAGGGAAGGGAAGAGAATGCAAAAGAAAGGAAGAGAAAAAAGAAGGGAAGGGAAAGGAATGAAAAAGAAGAAACGGGAAAGGAAAGGAAGGGAAGGGAATTTCGCTACTACTTTATTTGGGAGGGAGCACAGATAGTATTTCCCTCATTTCACACATGGAGACAAGGAATGCTATAATGAATAGTCCTGCCTTTAAGGCACGGTGACAACATGAACCTGGGCTTAACACCTCTCAGAGAGGAGCCATTCCTAAGGCTATCAATCGAAGAAAAGTTGTCAATATTCAGTGAAAAAGGTTTATCCTTCCTGGGAGCTCCCTACATCAATGATATCAGTGTGTCATCCCCTCAAAAAAGTTCCCGATGATAAAAATGAGGCTTAGAAAGATGAAGTGATTTGCCCGTCCCAGCACAGCTAGTCAGTAAGTGAGCTGAGACTTGGACCCTTGGCTCCTGATCCGGGCCCCTGTGATCTTTTTGCTTTTTTTAATCACTTCTTCTACTCATCAAAAGATCAATTTTTCTAACTTGGGTGGATTTCAAAATCTGCACCATATAAATCCCCTCTTCTTCTGGACAAACATCCTAATTCCCTTTGCACATTAGGATCCAGGAAAATAGTAATGTTTCACTCATAGTCTCCAGCTTGTTTTTCAACTTTAATGTTTAATTAAGTTTACATTTCTATGAATTTCTCAACTTTTGTTTTTTAAAAGAAAACCTACATATATGAACTATGTTCCATGTTCATTGCTTCAGGTCCTAAGATAAAATTTTTAGGCAGAAGTAAAGAATAATACAGATGAAATATGTCCTTCCCATTCATCAGAAGACTGTTTCCCAGAAGACTTTTCCAGGAAATAGGAAATGAGAAAATGCATTAGATAAAAAGCTTCTGAAGTAGAATTCTAATCTAATTATTAGAGCTAATGAATATTCATGAAGGAAGGATCACCACCAAGTTGGCCCAAATTCAGGAAGCCCAGATGCATTCCCTCTATAACGAAGGTTCTTCACTTGGGGTCTGTGAATTTGCTTTTTAATATTCTGATAATTTTATAGATGAAATCAACTCTGAAACTCACACCTCCTCAGCAAACCCTTCTGAAGCCTCTCCCTTCCTCTGATTGAAAAAGGTGGAGGGTGGACTTTGGAGAGCTCCTCCCAGATCCTTCCCCACTTAAGGAGGGCACTCAGGGAATTTACCTCATCATTTCCCACTGAGCTGATGGATTCCATGATCTCCAAAAAGTTATCATTCTGTAAGATGAATTCAATTTGATAACTCATGCCTCTTCAGACTATTTCTGGGCCAGCTGTGGGTGCCCTCTCCCATGCCTCTCTGCCCCGCCTTTTAGTTTTTTGTTTTTTTTAATATGCTACCTTCCCCATGAAATTGTGAGCTTCCTGAGATCAGGAGATGTCTCATGCCTCTCTTAGTATACCCAGTGCCTAACTTAGTGCCTGACACATTGTAAGCATTTAGTAAATGTTTCTTCACTCTGGTTCTGTATTTCAATATAGCTGGTGTCCTTTGTCATCCTGTATATTTTGTTTTATGCATTGAAAAGCATTATTCTGAGAAGGGTCCCAGAGCCTTCGCCAGCTTGCCAAAGGGGGCCAGGACACCAAGACAATGAGGAACACTCATTCTAGAATAACTTTCAGGTATCTTACATTGCCTCAAAGGTATCTACAATTCTAGAACCTTGAGGCTTATGGGATGGCTGCTTGAATGAATTTAGAAGTGGGATCACTATTAGGGACAAAGATGGTCAAGCATGACTGAAGAAAGCAGTTATGGGGAAGATGGATTAATCAGACTTTTGCTTGGCCTCAGAAGGCAGATCTGAGATCCACAGACAGAAAGTGTCAAGAGGCAGCCTTTGGCCCAATACAAGGGAAAAAGAAAGGTTTCCAGAGAATTGCACGATCCGAGAGGACCCTCCCTAGATGTCTTCAGAGGAAGGCTTGATGGTTACCAGTCAGAAATGTAAAGCAGCAGCTCTCAAACTATTTGATCTTAGGGCCCCTTTACAGTCTTGAAAATTACTGAGAGGCCCCTAAAGAGCTTTTGTTTATGTGGATTATTTCTACTGATATTTACTATATTAATAATTTAAATGCTTTAATAATATTGTTAAAATAGTTTTGATCTCCTGGGCTTCCCAAAAGGTTTTTGGGGACCCCTCAGTATTCCCTGACCATACTTTGAGAACCACTGTTGTAGAGGGAATTCATGGTCAGGTACAGGTTGAACTAGAGGCCAGTGAGGTCATTTCTGAGTCTGAGACGCTATGAAACGGGACCTTCAACATTTAGCTCAAATTCTACTTTCTATAAGAGGCCTTTTCAGGTCTCTTGCCCCACCAGTGCCTTCCTCTCTGAGATACTCTGCCATTCACACTGTTTTCACCCCATTGTTGGCGTGCTATCTCCTCATTAGCATCTGAGCTCCATGAGAGCGAGGGCCATCTTTTTTCTTAATTTGTCTTCCCAGTGCTCAGTACACTAGAAGTTCTTGAGAAATATCTGTTGACTGATGGGATTTTATGAAAAAGCTAAATTATGGAGACATGATCCATTATCCTAGTGAACTTTATCCCTCTTCTCCTCTAGAACCCCTTTTGTTGTTGAAGATGTGCTAGCTCAAAGAACAGCCCTTTCCCCTCCAGGGTCCTTAAGAGGGGTCAAGATAGCCTAAGCTCCAGGCAGCTCTGGTA
The DNA here is from genome assembly GCF_900497805.2 of Vombatus ursinus. Lineage (NCBI taxonomy): Eukaryota > Metazoa > Chordata > Mammalia > Diprotodontia > Vombatidae > Vombatus > Vombatus ursinus. The sequence continues at coordinate 1,805,907 of NW_020954582.1, forward strand.
AGACCAGAAGAAAGCCTCCAGAGAGTGAGCTTCTCAGCCTTCCCTGGCAATCAGCATGATTCAGCTCCCTGAAGGTAGGAACTCTGTCCTTTATCTTTGTAAATGGGCTGTCATTTACCAATAGCACACAGTGCCTTATATTTTAAAAGGAGTTTGCTTACAATACTTTTTAGAAGTAGGTTGGATATTCTTCCCATAATATAGATACTATAGATTAATCAAGACAGGGCTAAAAGACCAAGGCCAAAAGACTAATGAGTGGTGAAATCAGGACTTCAAAGAAAATCTTTGAATTCTAGTCAATCAAACAATTATCATTTATGAAGCCCTGCTATGTGCTAGGCATCGTGGTAGCTTCTAGGGATACAGAGACAAGAGAAAACCCCTGCCTTCAAGAGGTTTACATTCAAAGAGCTTACATTTTTACTACTATATAGTCCTTCTCCTCACTTCATGTAGAGCACACAGTTGTTGCTTAATAAATGTTTATGAGAAATGCAAATGAAGCTCATTTCTGGCTATCTATACACATAGGAAGGCCAGGAACAGGGCCAGGCAAGGGAAATAGGAAGAACATTGCCTGTTACTCTTAGTTTGTACCAGTATATTTCCTATTACCATTTATTTGCATGGAAAACCAAAAGAGTTTGGGAGATTTAGAAATATGGGGGTCCTGAGCCCATAAAGTCCTTGAAAGCTTGCTGTATGGATAGCCTTTAATTAAAGGTTGACTCAAAGTAGTTTAGCAAGTAGATGGTAAGCAGGGTATTGCATTGACTTCTAAGGGAATTGATCACGCAACATACTTCCTAACCCTAAGTCAGACTAAGACTTCTGACAGAGGTACTGTCCTGTGTGAGAAAAAAAGTCAAAGTGAAAATAGATTTAAGCTTTCCCCTTCAGTCATTTTAGCCAATCTGGTAGGTGGGGGTGGGGACAGAGAGAGAAAAAGAGGAAAAAAAGAAAAAAATTACATGCTAACTTTGTTGTATATTTGAAAGGAATAGCAAGTTGTACATAGTAGATTTGCAGTTTCACGTACAATCATCTTTTTATTATATGCTATGGAAATGCTTGTTTTATTCCATAAATTAAAAATAACATAAATTTATAGGTAAAGAAAGAAAATAGATTTAAGCCTCAGGGGATTTGTATGCCAAGGAGGACAAGTAAGCATGTCCACCAGGGCCTCCAGCTAACGCCAGAAGTTAGGAATAGAATACATCACCCAGATTTGTGCTCACTAGACCTGTACCTCTAATAGACCGGCAACAAACAAGGGATCAGAAAAGCAACGTTGAGCAATGACATGAGGCCAGTAGGAAAAATGTCTGGCGACAACTGTTCACCTGGCAGAAATGATGTTCCTAACAGAAACTGAATGTCATCACCTGAGACCAGAGCCGAGCAAGCTTAGTGGGAGCAGCAGGGGGGCAGCACCAAAAGACATTGGTGGCCAACTTGTCTCAGAAGCATTACCTGATTATCCAATTGCATGGCTTGGCCACACATGTTCCTTCCCCACATACCTCTCCATATATACGTCTTAGCTATACATGCCTCAGTATGTGTCCTGGTTACACGTGCTAAGCAATCAACCAACCAACCCAACGAGAAGCATCCCAAGTGTCTATTATGTGTCAGCCCTTATCTCAAGCACTGGGGATGCAAAGGCAGAAGTTAGTCCCTGCACTCAAGGAAATTGCATTCCATTTCATGAGTCAACCGTTGTGCATGTTTTTTGTTGTTTAGTCATCTCAGTCATGTCCAGCCCCATCAGGGGTTTTCTTGGCAAAGATACTAGAGGGATTTGCTATTTCTTTTTCTGGTGGATCTATTTTGTCAGGCAGTCAGAGGCTAAGTGACTCTCCCAGGGTCACACATCTAGGAAGTGTGCGAGGCTGGATTTGAAATCAGATCTTCCTGACTCCAGGCCCAGTGCTCTATCCACTGAGACACTAGCTGCCTCTATACATATGTAGGGCTATTCAATATATATACAAAATAGACACAGGGTCATGGGGGAAGGGGAAGTGCTCAGGAAATCAGAAAAGGCTTCATGAAATGAGTGGTAATGAAGCTGAGTCTTGAAGGACAATTGGGATTCTACGAGACAGAGGTGAGGGGTTCAAGACTACTGAAAAGTGGGGTATGACCACAGGAAGGCATGGAGAGGGTGACGATGCTCTTCATGCAAGGCTCATTCCACAAGATAGTAATATATGAGTAAGGCTGCACGGGTCAGCTGAAGAGACTTCATTGGAATCAGAGAAACCTAGATATATCCTAGAAGGAATAGGGAGCCAATGGAGTTTCTTGACTAGGGGAATGACCTGTGGTTGAGTTCAATTGACCATATCTCTATAAAGGATGGATTAAAGTGAAGAGAAGCTGGATGAAGGGAGACCAGTTAGGAGGCTATTGCAAAAAAAAAAAAACCAGGCAAGGCATGATGGGAATCTGAATTAGGATGGTACCTGTGTGAGTGGAGAGAAGAGAACATATAGGGAAGGTGGAGAGCCAGATATAATAAGACTTAACTGGATGAGTCCATAGAATGAGTGAAGGGGGACATCAAGGAAGACATCAAGGCTGCAAATGTGGGTGACTCGGGTGCAAGTGGTGCCTTGGCTAGCAGCAGAGAAGTTTGGGACAGTTTGGGTAAGAGGAGTCACTTGGGAGGGATGAGTTCTGTTTGGGATATGTTGGGTTTGAGTTGCTTACAGACCATCTAATTGGATTATCCATTAGGCAGCTGGCGGTGAGGGATTGGGGCTCAGGAGAGACTATGGCTGAATACATAGATTTTTGGAATCCCCTGCAGAGGGAAGGTAACTCAGAAGGTCTCTGAGTTAGAGTGAACAGAGAGATAATGGAAGGCAGCCCAGGAAAGAGCCCTGGGGGATGCCCACAGTGAGGCAACTTGGTCTGGAGAGAGATCCAGCAAAGGACAGGGGGAAGGGAAGGCCCATCCTCTTACAAAAGCAGCAATATTACCAATGTCCAGTGAGGAGAGAGCATCGAGGAGGATGCTTTCTTCAAGTCTCAGCTAAGTTAAAAGTCCATCTTCTGCCAGAAGTCTTTCCCAGTCCTGAATCTTAGTGCCTTCCCCCAAGACCACCCCCAGTCTATCTCACCCCTATGCTGCTTGTCCACAGGTCTGAGAATACCATTTCCTCCATTACAGTGGGAACTCCCTGAGAGCAAGGTCGGTCTGTTTGTCCTTTGCCTTTCTCTGTGTTCCCCAGTGATTAGCACCATTCCTGGCACATAGTAGGCATTTAATAAATGTTAGTTGACTTGATTTGATTTGACTTGAGGAGAGAATAGTCAATGTTGTCAAATGTCAGGTAGAGGTCGAATAGGACAAGGGCTGAAAAAAGGTCACAAGTATCTCTTGTGTACATGCACCATCCGAGGGTGGACTCTGGCATCCATGTTTCCGTATGTGCTGTGGTTGTGGTTGTTACTGTTTGATCATTTCAGTTGTATCAGAAACCCGTTGGGGGTTTTCCTGGGAAAGAGGCTGAAGTGGTTTGCCATTTCTCTCTCTAGCTCATTTGATAGATTAGGAAACTGAGGCAAACAGCATTTTAAATGTCATGTCCACGGTCACATGGTTAGTAAGTGTCTGAGGCTGCATTTGAACTCAGCTGCTGCCCCACTGAGCTGCCCTCCCTAAAAGTGCAAAATTCTAAATGCATTTACTGTATATGTCCATTCTTTCACTGACGGTGGGTAAATTTGTAGCAGAATCTACCCCCAAGCCTATGGGGCACTGTATTGCTGCTGCTTTTCTTATTAGGTCATTAAATGCCTCAGCCTTGAATGAATTCTTGTCTTCTGGAGGACTAGAGAAAGTAAAGGTATAGATGGGAAGGTCATGAGTCATGGCTTGGAGTGGGTGTGAATGAACAGAGTGCCTTGGACTTCAGGCAGTCTCACCTGGGGAATCTACATGAAAGGATTTGCGGGGGGGGAGTATGTGTGACAGATGCTACAGATAAAAAAAAGTGCGATGTGAAAACCTAGAATAATTGAGATGGAGAAGCAAGAAACACAAAGAGCTACTCAGTTCAATTCAATATAATGAATGATTCATTATGCCTATTAGGCAGTGAGGTGGCGCAGTGGATAGAGCCCTGGGCCTGGGATCAGGAAGACCTAAGTTCAAATTCAGTCCCAGACACTAGTTGTGTGACCCTGGGCAAATCACTTAAACCTCTGTGTGCCTGTGTCCTCATCTATAGAATTGGGGGTCATAATGGCACCTTCCTCGCAGAGTTTTTGTGAGAATACAGTTAGATAATATTTGTAAAGTGTATAGAGCAGTGCCTGGCACATGGTAGGTACTTAATAAATGTTTCCTTCCTCCCTTCCTCCCTTCCTTCCTTCCTGTCTTCCTCCCTGCCTGCCTGTGTTCACACAGCTAATATGGACTTGAGATATTTCTCAAACTCATATCCTCTTGATTTCAAAGCTAGCACCACTCGCTGCACCATATTGTCTCTCTGGGCACCAGAGGACATAAAGGGTTAACGGACTCCTATCCTAGAGGACAATATTTACCCGACTCTAGCTGACCCCCAAATACTCCGGAACACAAGACTCCTTTCTCTCAATGGTTTGGCTATTTCAATAAAGCAAAATCACCAATATTATTGATGAAGAGCTTTAAGGATTGGAAAACACCTCCCGTGTTTGATGTCCTTGGGTCCTCAAGGTCGCTCCATGAGGTTGTTACTGCACCCATTTTAGAGATGAGGGAGCTTGGGGTCAGAGAAGGCAAGTGATGCTGGTGGTTGCAGAGGTAATGATTGTGGGGAACAGGATTAGAACCCAGGTCTGCTCCCTCCCAGATCCACTGGGTCCCCAGCACTCTCCTGCCCTTTTTCTGCTTGCACAAAGAGCTTGGATCCTGAATTACTTGGATAATTGTCTCATTTTTTCATTCATTTTTCTCCATGAAAATACTGCCTTAAATGACTTGTGTATTTAAAATGCCCATTACTCATGAATATTTCCTTTGAAATGTATGAAACCCAATCACAGCTTCCCGGGCCTCTGAAAGTCTTGTCAATGTCTTTCACTTATTTGTCAACATAAGAGCCTGTTTAAGGGATGATTTGTCTGGATGTGATCATATAATGAAAAATAAATGGCAAAGTATTAGTTGGAGTATTTCTTCATTGAAGTCTAGGGAAATCAGCCAGCATCAACAACCCCTGTAAGAAGAAAACTAATGACAAGTACCCAGAGTGATGAAAAATGAAGCCAATAATATCAATAAAAGAGAATTGCATTTTCCAAATAATATTTTTATGCTTTTTGTAAGTTTTCTCAGATCTTTTATCCTTCCAGAGAAGGCAGAGAGAAAGGCTAGTAATCTAGGATCCCCTGAAATAATTAGATGGGCCACCACCACACTTGCCACCACTGCCACCACCATCACCATCACTACCACCACCGCCGCCACTACAACCACAACCACCACCACCACCACCACTGCCGCTACCACCACCACCGTCTTTAGTTCACACATAATTCTACCTGGATTAGAACATGCAACACAGGCAGCACTGGGGCAGAGGGGGAGAACTCTCAGCTTAAGAAAACAAATGGACCTCAGTGGGTTCCCTGGGCTTGCCTCATCATTTTTAGCATTCACTCTTTAATTTCAGATGCACTTGGGGCTGAATGAACAGAGCAAATCTAGCGTCTACTTTTACAAACTGCACCTGATGCCTGGGTCTAAAAAGAATCGGGAGAAGAATTAGCAGTGGTTGGAAAATGAATTTTGCTTTTCTGCCCTGTTGAGTAAGATGGGGTAGACATTAAAAAGGTCTTCTACACAGAAAGATTGAAATGGGATTACATTTTCTATTACTTCCACTTGCTAAGGTCTTGCTAGCAGTTTAGACCCTAGGTTCCTAAGCAACACTTTGCCAAAGCTTTTCCTCCCATCCCTTCCAGAATCCCAGGCTGCATTAAGTGTCCTGTGCCCTGGTGAGCCTCTAAGCACTGTAAGGGCTATTGGGCAGAGATACACAGATGCACGCACTTCTGGCCCCTGGCCAGAGCATCTGAGCAAAAGAGCCTCCCTCATCTTCTCAAAAACCTCAGCAAGCATCTGCCTTCTCTGGGTGGCAGAAAGCATTTGGTTATATTGTTATTTTGCTTCTGTGAACAAAGAAATCTACTAGATATTTATTGCCATTAAAATGTAAGCTCCTTGAAGGCAAGGATTGTTTTTACCTTCTTTTGTATCCACAGCACTTAGCCCAGTGCCTGGCATGTGGTAAGCCCTTAAAGCGTGTTTGTTGGTGGACTGGCTTATAAGTGAATGCATTGTCTCCTTTGTGCCCCAGTAGAATGTCAGCTCTTTGAAGGCAGGGCCTGTTTCATTCTTATCTTTGTATTCTTAGAAGTGACCAGAATGCCCATCATGAGATGGTGCTTAATCCACATACACTGATTGGTTGATTTACTGAGGTAAATTTTACGACCAGTTCTCTGCTTAGTTGTATAGCAACATGTCATGCCACAGGCTAGTGTCAGAAGAGATGAAATGGGCATCCCTTGGGGGCAGTGGAGAGAATGGGCAGACGGTATAAGCGAACACTGTATGAAGATGCACTTATGCCCACCCCATCTTCTAGACAGAGGAAAGAAGGGATGTCCTGACCATTGGTCAATCTTTCCACTTCCTGGTGATGCCTTCACTGTTCTAAATCTAAATGTCATTTAATAGCAAATGTACTAGTGCACCCCTGCATGGAGACAGCAGGGCGAAAGCTGGGCTTAGTTGGGGGCCCCTCAAAGTACTTTGCTGAAATACTTCCTACAAAAGTGGTCGCAATTTCACCGATTGCCTTGTGCTTCACTGTCTCTCCAGGGACCTGAAGGGGTTGGTCCTATCCGTATCTATGGGGTAGATGTGATGGGGGAAAGGGGGAAGCTGCCCCAATTCTCCCTCTATCTCCACCAGCCTGCCCCAAGCATGAACTATAACAATAGTTCCCTCTCTTCCCCTGCCCCCACCCCACGGCTTTTTGAAAGGCTAAATCTTTTTTGTTTGTTTGTTTGTTCTCTGTATTTTTTAAAATTAATTTATTTTAAATTATCAACAATTACTTCCATAGACTTTTGAGTTTTAAATTTTTCTGCCCCTCCCTCCCCACCTCCTTCCCCAAGACAGTGCACAATCTGATATAGGTTATACGTATACATTCCTATTAAACATATTTTCACATTAGTGATGTTGCAAATAAGAATTAGAACCAATAGGAGGGACCACCAGAAAGAGGAAACAAAACTCAACAGAAGAAAAAAAATAGCAAATAGTATGCTTCGATCTGCATTCAAACTCCATAGTTCTTTCTTTGGATGTGGATAGCATTTTCCATGATGAGGCCTTTGGAGATGTCTTAGATCCTTGTATTGCTGAGAAAGGTTAAATCTATCAATATTAGTCATCGCACAATGTGGCTGTTACTGTGTACAATGTTCTCCTGGTTTCTGCTCACTTCACTCAGCATCAGTCCATACAAGTCTTTCCAGGTTTTTATTTTTGTTTTTGTTTTTTTTTTTTGGCTAGGCAATGGGATTAAGTGACTTGCCCAGGGTCACACAGCTAGTAAGTGTTATGTGTCTGAGGCCGGATTTGAACTCAGGTCCTCCTGAATCCAGGGCTGGTGCTCTATCCACTGTGCCACCTAGCTGCCCCTAAACTTTCATTCTCTTTTTTTAGGCAGTTGGGGTTAAGTGACTTGTCCAGGGTCACACAGCTAGTAAATGTCAAGGGTTTTGTCTGAGGCCAGATTTGAACTCACGTCCTCCTGACTTCAGGGCCAGTGCTCTATCCTCCATGCCACCTAGGTGCCCCTTTCCAGGTTTTTCTGAAGTCAGCCTGTTTATCATTTCTTATAGCACACTAGTATTCCATTACATTCATATACCACAGCTTGTTCAGTTATTCCCCAACTGATTGTCATCCTCTCAATTTCCAATTCTTGGCCACCACAAAAAGAGCTGCTATAAATATTTTTGTACATGTGGGTCCTTTCCCCACTTTTATGATCTCTTTGGGATACAGCCCTAGAAGTGCTATTGCTGGGTCAAAGGGTATGCACATTTTTGTAGCCCTTTGGGCATAGTTCCAAATTGCTCTCCAAAACGGTTGGATCATTTCACAACTCCACCAACAATGCATTAGTGTTCCAATTTTCCCACATCTTCTCCAACATTTATCATTTTCCTGTTTTGTCATGTTGGTCAATTTGATAGGTGTGATGGGGTACCTCAGAGTTGTTTGGATTTGCATTTCTCTAATCAATAGTGATTTAGAGCATTTTTCCATATGACTATAGATGGCTTTAATTTCTTCATCTGAGAACTGCCTGTTCATATTCTTTGACCATTTATCAATTGGGGAATGACTTGCATTCTTATAAATTTGACTTAATTCTCTATATATTTTAGAAATGAGGCCCTTATCAGAGACACTGGTTGTAAAAATTCTTTCCCAATTTTCTGCTTCCCTCCTAATCTTGGTTGCCTTGGCTTTGTTTGTGCAAAAACTTTTCAATTGAATGTAATCAAAGTTATCCATTTTGCTTTTCATAATGTTCTTTATCTCCTGTTTGGTCATGAACTCTTCTGTTCACCATAAATCTGATAGGTAAACTATTCTTTGCTCTCCCAGTTTGCTTACAATATCAGGAAAGGCTAAATATTTTCAAAGCCTTTCCATTGTTCCTCATATAATAAGGCTTTAAGTTCTCTTGAAAACCTTCCTGTTCTCCTCTGCTGAGCACTACTTCGCCAAAGTCTCTTAAAATGTGGCTCCCAGAATTGGTCATAATGGTTAAGAGGTTCTCTGACTAGGTCAAAGACCATTGGGACTTTGACCTCCCTTGTTTAGAATGTCATACTTCGTTTAAGTTAGTCTAATATCTTATCAGTTTTCTGATGGGAATGCCACACTGTCGACTGCTACTGCCTCTGCTATCCACTCAAGCCTTCAGACTTCTTTTCTTTTTAAAAATGCAATTACAAACTATGTCCAAAGTGCCATAAAACGGTGCACAACCTTTGATCCAGCAATACCACTGCTAGGTCTGTATCCCAAAGAGATTTTTTAAAAAGAGAAAAAGGACCTATTTGTACAAAAATATTTATAGCTGCTCTTTTTGTGGTGGCTAAGAATTGGAAATCAAAGGGGTACCCATCCATTGGGGAATGGCTGAACAAGCTGTGGTATCTTATTGTGATGGGATATTACTGTGCTATGAGAAATGACAAGCAGGATGATTTCAGAAAAAGTTGGAAGGACTTATAAGAACTGATGCATAGGGAAGTGAGCAGAACCAGGGCAACACTGTACGCAGCAGCAACAACATTGTTTGATGAAGAGCTGGGAATGACTTAGCTCTTCTCGGCAATACAACAATCCTAGACAATCCCAAAGGACCAATGATGAAGCAGACTGTCCACCTCCAGAGAAAGAACTGATACATCTGAATACAGAACAAAGCAGGCTAGTTGTCACTTACATTGTTTTCTTTTATTCAAGTCTTCTTGTACAAAATGACCAATATGGAAATGTTTTACATAATTGCACGTGTATAACCTATATGTGATTACTTACCATCTCAGGGAAGGGGGAGAAAAAGGAAGAAGTGAGAGAATTTGGAACTCAAAACTTTAAATCAAAATGTTAATTTTTTTTTAAAATGAAATTATATATGGCCCATGTTCTCCTCATTCTGGACTCATTCAAGTGGAGGGACTCACATGCATCTCTATTAATATCTTGTCCAATTTGCTCTATCATTCAAGTCTTTCAAGTCACATTTTATCCCAACTTTGCTGTCTGATGAATTAATTAGCCTTCCCTTTCCCCACATCTGCAATCAGATAATCTTAGAAATATGACATCTATGTTTCTACCCATTTCACTGATCAAGGGGATGAACAGCTTGTGGACAGAGACCTAGGGCACAACAGCACTTAAATTCTTTCCATCATCATGGATCAGTGAATGAACATCTTTCGGGTATGGTCATTCCCAAACATCTCCGAACTAACTGAAATGTCACCTGTTGGGTGTCCTCATGGATTAGGCAGTTGGGGGCCTTTACATCAGTTACTTGATGCTTTCTGCTCCCCGCCTCCTGCAGCATGGGGTGAAGCCAAATCCTTGCCCACCTTGAGCCTGGTGGATGGTTTGTGATGGATGTCATCTTTTCTCTGGTCCCCGTCCTCTCCTCCCCACCTTGCAGCCCCATCCTGTTACAACCATCATCTTATTTCTTACTTGAAGAGCAATATGATGGTCTCTTAGGTACACAGGGTTTCCTCCTTTGCTCTTTTATAGAGTTACAAACACAATACCTCACAATTGGACACTTCCTAATATTGTCACTCAGCCCTAATTTAATTCTTGGTTTATTTCCTAACTCTTGATCTCTGTTATGATATTTCCACAAAGGCGCACCCACTGACCTACACGAAAACCCCCTCCTACACTGCACCTCTGTATTCATCTCCATGGTTTTGGTTTGTTTCCTTATGCTTCTGCTGTTAATGGTGGCCTCTGTGTCTGCCACGCTTCCATTCTGCTTGTGAAGTGAGTGGGGCTTGACTTCCCCAGTCCTTCCTCTCAGGATGTTCTCTTTTAAGCTGTGTGTCCCTCTTAAGCTTCCCTGGCAAAGATTCAAGATGCCTTTCTGGCTCAAGTATCACTACTGTGCAATTTGCTCTCGGGGTTGTCCCTCTGAACTACAATCCCAGAGTGTTGGGTGGTTCTCAGACTATATCAGCTATCCCACCATTTTCTGCCTTATTCACAGGGACAGAATTTCTCCAACCCCACACAGATATTGGAAGACAAACTGAGAAATTCTATGTCTGCAGTTGATGCCATAGCATTTCCCTGATTTAGACTAGTCCGTGTGCCAAAAAGAAGAAATAAAACATTACTTGACCTTCAGGGACCTATGCTGCCTTTCAACATGGCTATCCCTGAAACCCAAATGAGACTACTTCCCTTGCCCATTTTTACTGCACACATCACCCCCTCACATCCACACCTATATCCACATCTATACCCACACCCACACCCACACTCACACCCACATCTACACCCACACCCACATTCACACCCACACCTACACCACACCCACACTCACACCCACATCTACACCCACGCCCACACCCACACTCTCACCCACATCTACACCCACACCCACATTCACACCCACACCTACACCACACCCACACCCACATTCACACCCACACCCACATCTATACCCACACCCACACCCACATTCACACCCACACCCACATTCACACCCACACCCACACTCACACCCACATCTACACCCACACCCACATCTACAACCATACCCACATCTATACCCACACCCACATCTACAACCATACCCACATCTACACCCACACCCACATTCACACCCACACCTACACCACACCCACACTCACACCCACATCTACACCCACACCCACATCTACACCCACACCCACATTCACACCCACACCTACATCTACACCCACACTCACACCCACATCCACCAAATACTAGAATTCTTGGCTTGGGAGTTGTCTTCAATGTCACCAAACATTTCTGTAGCTCCTCCAGTGTACTGGTTCTGTGCCAGGCAGCGCACAAAGAAGGTCCTTCTGAAGCCGCCTTCTAAGAACTTCTGGAGTCCACAAGTCTCTACGGGAGAACAGCCCTTCTTCCTTCTGCTTCCTTTCATTTCTATCTCACCTGATGCTGTGCTCTACAAGCTGATGAATATTTTCAGGTATCTGTGGGTGATTTATGTCTTTCTAAACGCAGGGCACCAATTTAAGCAGTTACTAGCACCCTCCTGGGACTGAGCCCCCCCCCCTCCAAGAAATAGCTCTTTAAAAAATCCATTTTTTACAATAAGCTCAAGTTCAATCACAAGCTCACAAGTATAAACATGTTCAGTCACAATTGAATTCAGGTCTGAAGAAACTAAGCATAGCACATATTTCACTTTATTTGCAGAACCTAAGTGTGTGGTCTGTGTTATCTACTAGCCATTCTTAGCAACAGTCAGAGTAATTGTTCTGCTCGTGGACATACGGATGTGGCTTTTTCCTTACTTCTTATCTGATTTTAAGGTAATGAAGGTTTGTTGTGGTTATTGTTGCTTGAAGTTGCTGTCATTCTCTCAGTCATGAGGACCCCTAGTTTCCACACACTTCCTGTATGCTGGTCTAGTCGCTCAATGGACTCTAGATTAACTTCTTCACATCAATTACACAACATTTGTTATTTGTTCTTCATTAAGAAGAATAACCAAATTCCAGAAAAATGGGGCTCTGCTGTATCGAAGACAAATCCCTTGAACGCAAAAGGATGTGGCTGAGTGTTCAAAAGAAAGCTTCTAATCATTTGTCTCTGGTTGGCAAATAGGCCTAACAGCATTTACAGCATCACAGAATCCTCTATTGAGACCTGAGGATGATAGAGTCATACATATGGAGCTGCAAGAAACATCCAAGGCCACCCAGACCAACCCTCTCATTTTGCACATGAGGAACTGAGTGAGATCCTCCCCTCACCTAGTCCTACAGCTCCTCAACCTGAAGCATGGGTCCTCTTGAGAACAACCTTGCTGAAGGACCGTGTAGTTAAACACATGAATGCCGCCCTTCCATGGAAACGACTGTATTAAAGTCACAGGATCCCAGAATGAAACCGTATCTTTGTGGTTGTCTAGAAAAACCCTACCTCCATTTCCAGGGGAAACAAAAATCCTTTCTTTTTTGTACAAACAAGTGATTATAAATCTCTTGTTATCAAGACTATCATTGGTTTGGAAGGGGGGGTTAGAAAGACAGTATAGAAACTAGGAAGCCCATGAAAATAACCCAAAACAGATATACCTAAGGCCTAGAAGTGCTGCATTTCACTTCTCTACTCCCAAAATGAAGTCTATAGACAAAAATCCAAAGCCACTCAGTGTATATAAGTGATGTTTATTGATATTCACTGACTTGGCATTGAGAATTATAAATAAAACCTGACTGTCAATGAGATTGTGGGATTAATGAACCTTATTTACTGAAAACTTGGGGCTTTTAAGTGCTTGAAACAATTCCTAGCTCAATTAAACTATACTGAGTGGTTTCTGCAACATTTTATGTATGCGGCTAGATTAGGCATAGAACATATTGCCAATTATAAATTGCCCCTCCCTTTGTTTTTAAAGTCAGCGTTCATCATTCTAAGCTATTTCCTTCTGCACTTTTAAAGAAAGCCTCTAGCTAAGTGAACTGTAAGGCATTTTCTCACCTGGATTAGTCATGTCTACTCTATGCTAACCCCAAGAATAAGCAAGAGAATGGATTGGTAAGAATGGACTCATGTGGGTCACCTTTCTGGAATCACTAGATAAATGTAGATAGCTCGATGGATCAATGATAGAAAGATAAGTGATACATGAGAGATACAAGATAGATAGACAATTTCAATACTTCAATGGGACCATGATCCCATGGATGCAGCACCCCTCTAGTGATGCCAATTAAGACCCAGTCACACTTTCTCATTCTTTGTGATTTTGGCCCTAACCAATAGACAGAAGACCTTTTTCTATGTTTTATGGGGGCGGGCGGTTATTTTCTATTCTCTTTTTTTGTTTTATTTTGATATGGTTTGGGTTTGATTTCTCCAAGAAGTCTAGTAGTTTTCTGGCTGTTAGACGCTAGTCTTCCATGGAGAATACCAATGGTTGAATTAATGTTTCTCGGTAGTCTAAAAGACAAGTAACCTTAGAATTCTCTGACCCCTCTTCCACCATTTCTCTTCCTTCCCTGGAGAATGTGAGGGGGCTGCACAGGATAGAGACTCATTTGGTCATTTTATTTCTTCCATCGAGGGCCATAATGAAGTCAATCATCACCAAGCATCTGGAGTAGAAGCAATAAGGCTCTCCATATTTTGCAGGGCAGCCCTGTGGCAACAGGCAGACTCTGTTACTAGAATGACTAGAAACCTTTTTGCCTTGGGGGAAAAAATCTATAGATAAAAACTGAAATGGAGCTGAGTCTAATAGGACATCTTCGAACAAGGTTTTCTGGATAATTACAGTACAATCAGCCCCAATCAGAGCAAATTGCCTATAGTCCCAGAATTTAAAGCTGAAATGTCCTTAGTGGCCATCCAGGCCAACCCAGATCCTAAAAGCATCCTGACTCTACCATTTGTGGTAAGTGGTCAGCCAGATTCTGCTTAAATACCTCCAATAATGGAGAGAGAGGGACCAGCTCCTGAAGCAAGCCAGGCCACTTTCATATACCTCTAATTGCTGATAGTGATAATTAAATGTCCACATGTTCCAAAAAAAAAAAAATGGTCAACTGCACTTGAGCACCGTTGTATCTGACTAATGGAATCATGGAATCTCAGACCTAGGATAGTCTATAGAAGCAGTAATAATAATAATGTTAAGTATCATTATCAGTATTATTATTGTTATTATTATTATTATTACATTTATGTAGTGTATCTAGGTGGAGCAGTGCATAGAGTACCAGGCTTGGAGTCAGGAAGACTCATTTTCCTGAGTCCAAATTTGGCCTTAGACACTTCCTAGCTCTGTGACCTTGGTCAAGCCACTTTACCCTGTTTGCCTCAGTTTCCTCATCTGTAAAATGAGCTGGAGAAAGAAATGGCAAAGCACTCCAGTATGTTGGCCAAAAAAACCCCAAATGGGGTCACAAAATGACTGGAAAATGACTGAATAACAAGAGTAGCTTAAGAATCATGTGCTTTACTATCACTCTTTGCAGATGATATGATGTTATACTTAGAGAATCCTAGAGAATCAAATAAAAAACGACTTGAAATAATAAACAACTTTAACAAAGTTGTAGGCTATAAAATAAACCCACATAAGCCATCGGCATTTCTATATATTACCAATAAATCCCAACAACAAGAGATAGAAAGGGAAATTCCATATAAAGTTACTGTAGACATTATAAAATATCTGGGAGTCTACCTGCTGAGGCAAGCCCAGGAACTGTAGCAACACAATTACAAAACACTTTTCACACAAATAAAGTCAGATCTAAATAACTGGAAAAAAAACCCATCAGTTGGTTGTAGGTAGGCTGAACTAAAATAATAAAAATGACAATTCTATCTAAATTAACTTACTTATTTGGTGCCATACCAATCAAACTACCAAAAATTATTTCATAGAGCTAGAAAAAAAAAATAACAAAATTTATCTGGAAAATCAAAAGATCCAGAATATCAAGGGAATTAATGAAAAGAAATGCAAGGGAAGGTGGCTTAGCTATACAAGATCTTAAATTATATTATAAAGCAGCAATCATCAAAACTACTTGGTACTGGCTAAGAAATAGAGTGATGGATCAGTGGAATTGCTTAGGTACACAAGACACAGTAGTTAATGACTATAGTAATCTACTATTCGATGAACCTAAAGACTCCAACTTCTGGGATAAAAACTCACTATTTAACAAAAACTGCTGGGAAAACTGGAAAATAGTACAGCAGAAACTAGGTATTTTGCACCCTTTACCAAGATAAAGTCAAAATGGGTACATGATATAGATATAAAAATTGATTCTATATGTAAAGTATGAGAGCAGGGAATAGTTTACCTGTCAGATATACAGAGAATGGAAGAATTTATGACCGAACATCATGAAATGCAAAATGGATAATTTTTATTACATTAAACTGAAAAGTTTTTGCACAAAGTCAATACAACCAAGATTAGAAGGGAAACAGAAAGCTGGGAAAGAATTTTTACAACCAATGTCTCTGATAAAAGGTCCCATTTCTAAAATATGTAGAGAACTGAGTCAAATGCATAGGAATACAAGTCATCCTCCAATTAATAAATGGTCAAAGGGTATGAACAGGCAGTTTTCAAATGAAGAAATTAAAGTTATCTAGTCATATGAAAAAATGTTCTAAATCACTATTGATTAGAGAAATGTGAATCAAAACAACTCTGAAGTACCATATCACACCGATCAGATTGGTCAACATGACAAAACAGGAAAATGATAAATATTGGAGAAGAGGTGGGAAAATTGGAACACTAATGCATTGTTGGTGCAGTTGTGAATTGATCCAACCATTCTGGAGAGCAATTTGGAACTATGCCCAAAGGGATATCAAACTGTCTATACCCTTTGACCCAGCAATACCACTTCTTGGGTTGTATCCCAAAGAGATCATAAAAATGGGAAAAGGACCCACATGTACAAAAAATATTTATAGCAACTCTTTTTGTGGTGTCCAAGAATTGGAAATTAAAGGGATGCCCAACAGCTTGGGAATGACTGAATAATTTGTGGTATATGAATGTAACGGAATACTATTATTCCATAAAAAATGATGAACAGGCCAACTTCAGAAAAACCTGGAAAGATTTACATGAACTGATGGTGAGTGAAGCGAACAGAACCAGGAGAACGCTGTACACAGTAACAGCAACGTTTTGCGGTGACCAACTTTGATAAAGACTTAGCTCTTCTCAGCAACGCAATGATCTAGCACAATTCCAAAGGCCTCACGATAGAAATGCTGTCCACATGCAGAGAAAGAAGTATGGAGTCTGATGCAGATGGAAGCAGACTGTTTGCTCTCTCTTACTCTCCATCTCTCTCGTTTCTTCTTTCTCGTGGTTCCTCCCATTTGGTTCTTATTCTTTTTTACAACATGACTAATGTGAAAATATGTTTAATATGAATGTATATGTAGAGCCTATAATAAATTGCATACCATCTTGGGGAGGGAGGTGGGAAGGGAGGGGGAGAAAATTTAAAACTCAAAATCTTATGGAAATGAATGTTAAAAACTAAAAATAAATTAATATTCAAAATAAAAAGAATCACGTGCTTTCTATATGTTATCTCATCTTCACAACAACATCCCTGTGAAATAGGTGTTATTATTATTCCCATTTTACAGATAAGGAAACTGAAGCTGAGGTAGGTAAAGAGACTTGCTCACACAGGTCAGTGCATGAGGCAGGATTAGAATCCGAGTCTTCCTGATCCCATGTCTTCCTCTTCCACTTGATGCTCTCTAATCCAAACAACATAAGAACAAGAATTTTTTCTACTAATGCTCCAAAAAGAAGTCACCCAACCTTTGGTTGTAGACTTCCCAAAGTCAGGAAGATCTTATTTCAGTCCTGGCTTCAGACACTTAGACTGTGTGACCCTGGGCAAGTCACTTAGCCTCTGTTTGCCTCAGTTTCCTCAATTGTAAAATGGAGATCATAATAGCATCTATCTCCCAGAGCTGTCAAGGGGATAAAACGAGTTAATATTTGTACAGCATTAACTCGGTGCCCGGTACACAGTAAGTATTTAATAAATGTTTTTTTTTCTCCCTCCCCACCACTTCTTTAGGAATGTCATTCCATTTTTGGACTTGTTATTGTTGTTCAGTTGTTTCAGTCGTGTCTGACTCAGTGGCCCAATTTAGGGTTTTCTTGGCAAAGACACTGGAGTGGTTTGCCATTTCCTTCTCCAGGTCATTTGACAGATGAGGAAACTGAGGCAGACAGGGTAAAGTGACTTTCCCAGGGTCACACAACTAGGAAGGATCTGAGGTGGGATTTAAACTCATGAGTCTTTCTTGATTCCAAGTCCAGGGCTCTACCCACTACATGACAGATTTATTTATTTGTCATCGGGGAATTTTTCCTGGTAAGTCTAAATTTTCTACTTTTCAATTTCTACCCGTTGCTCCTCATGTCTTCTTCCCCATGGCAGCCTGTGAAATGCTTGAAGACGGCTGCTGCAAGGTTTCCCTTGAGTCCTCCTGCCCCCAGGCTGAATATGCCCTGTTCACTCCACTCACCCTCCTACGGCACGGCCCCAAGGCCCTTTGCCTTCCTGCCTGCCCCTCCTCGGAATCGCGCTCTCCAATTCAATGTCGTTTCTAAAATGCGGGAGCCAAAATGAAGACAATGAACACTTTATATCAATGACAAAAAATGACACGATTGCTTCAGCAGGTCCCAAGGAGGAGTCTTCAGTGAAATACAGCCTCGAATGACAGGGTTTTAGGCTGTGAGTGAGCCTCAGAAGTTCCCTCCTTCACTCTGGCAAGTGCCCACAGTATTTTCCCCATCACACCTGACCTGGCTCATCCTGTCTTTGCCTGAAGACCCTCCGGGGTTTGGGCCCAGTATGTCCTGAGGTGGCTCATCTAACTCCTGGACAGCCCCACGAGGTGGGGAGTGCACCTTGGCCTCAAGTCTAAATGTCCCTCTAGAGTCTTGCAGGCTTCCCTCCAGAGTCAGGCAGCACGAGACGTATCTATCTGACAACACACATTCACCAAGTGTCCACAACACGTCAGACACGGGGCTAAGTTCAGGGGAGACAAAGGACCAAATGGCCCCTGCTTTTCAGGGGCTCCCAATGCAATGCGGGAGGCAAGATGGCAACATGCAGAGAGAGACGGGATGTATGCAAAGGGAATGGATGCCACTTCTGCTCTCCACCAAAGTCACCAGTGCCGACAGAGACTAATAGTGTCCTTCAGAAGGTGAAACATTAACTGAATGTTGGCAGAACCCAAGGAACAGAAGAGGCTCCCAGGAGAAGGGAGGGCACCCCAGGTGTGAGGAAGTGCCAGTACAGATGAAAATGGCAGACGGACTGCTGTGTATAGGGAACATGGCAGAGTGGCTGTATGGTAGAGGGGGTAGGGAGGTGGGAGGGGGCCAGGTTGTGAAGAGCTCGATATTCCAGAGGGGTCTGTATTTGATTTTGGGGGGTAACAGGGAACCGCAGGAGTTTACTAAGCAAGGGGATGACATGATCAGGCCAGTGCTTGAGTGGAGAATGGATTGGAGTGGGGAGAGACTTGAGGCAGGAAGGCCAATCAGAAGCTGCTGAAGTAATTTAAGAGAGGCATGACAGCCTGCCCAAGAGTGGTGGCACAGGAGAGAATGTACCCCAGATATGTTATAAGGGTGGATGCGACAAGATTTGGAGTCAGGAAGACCTGAATTCAAATTTTGCCTCAGGGACTTATTTCCCTGTGTGAACCTGGGCAAGTCTCAGTTTCCTCATCCGTAAAATGGGGATAATAGCACCTTTGGTATAGAAATGCTAGTCATCATCAATAACAATGTATTGGATATGTGGGGAGAGAGAATTTGAGTGTGATCTTTATGTAGCAAGCTGGGGTGACTGAGATCATAGTGTTGCCCTCCACAGTAATAGGAACTTTTGGCAGAGGGGAAGGTTCAGGAATGATGATAATTATTTTGGACATGAATTAAAGATGCTTACATGACATCCTGTCTGAGAAAGCACTTGGGGATTTGAGACTATACTTAGGAGAGAGACCTGGGTTGGATACCTAAATCCGGCAATCATTTGCACAGAGAAGAAAATGGGTCCCACATCACCAAATGGGATACCGTATATAAGAGTAGAGGGTCCACGGCAGCTTTCATAGACTTTCTTCTCTCATCTAAATGTGACCGACTCATTTACCTTGTCATTACATAGCTTTACACCAAGGCTTTCAGCCATTCTGATTATCTCCCTCTGGCCCCTCAGAGGCCCCTGTGAATCAGGAGAATTGGTACTGGAACCAGAAGACTAGGCTTCTCAAATCTCACCTCTGCCATTTACCACCTGTGGGACATTGGGCAAACTGCTTCACTTCCTTCAGCCTCAGTTTCCTCACTTGTGAAATGAGGCCCAACATCCTCCACGGCCTCAGTTCCTTTCCAGTTCTAATTGAGACCCTATACTTCCAGGCTAAGGAGCACTTTTTCTGTAGCTTGTGCTAGAGAATCAAGTTGAATGAGGATTATCCATATTTAACGAACACACATATTACAGTCTGGGATCATACCCTTGTATGCCCCTCTCCAGCCAACAAGACCTGCCTCCTGTCCCAGGCAGGCCTCACGCTCACTATTTTTTCACCAGGCTTTGTCATCTTGTCGGAGGGCTCAGAAACTTTGGGTAGGCACCAACAGGAGCCTGGCCATTAGGGATCCTAGATCTAAAATTAACTGTTCAATCACATAAAATTCCTGCGATAGCATCGCAATTAGTTTTCCAAAGCATCAGAGTTCTTTATAGGGCCCTTTCTTCACTTCTTTCACATTATTTGTCTGATAAACACTTGCCGACAAAGACATCCCACTAATTAGAATGTGTTATACAGACGTGCAAGAAAACTGATGAATGATTTATCGATCATCCTGCTTCGGGAATAACTCTTTTCTCTCTTGTCCTCAGCTCACATTTGGAAATAAATGGAGGCCCTAAGTGCTTTCCCAAGGAGTTACTTAAGAGAAATCATGTTGACAGGCTTAACTCTGAGCCACCATTAATGTGTAGCCATTAGAAACAAATAGCATTGCCTGTACTTTATATATTCCATAGAATGAACCTTTGGAAAGTGAATTTGTGTTGTAAGGAAGAGAAGTTCTTTTGTCTCTCCATTCCTCTGAGAATCTCCCCTCCTACTTTATCTAAGCCTGCCCCTGCTGCAGACACAGCCCTTCCCACTCAAGAAGACCATGTTGGTTGTTTCAATAGAGGTGTGGTTGGGTGCTAGATCCTGAAATCAGTTCCAGGTTCTCGCCTCACCTTGGAATATGTCTAGGAGTACCCAAGGACCTTCTGACTGGAGGCAAGATCTTAACATCACAGACTGAGAGCTGAAAGGGACCTTCAAAGTCTTCTAGTCCAACCCCCTTATGTTCTTGATGGGGAGACTGAGGCCAAGAGTTGTGAAGTTAATTTGAATTTTAACCCAGGTCCCAGGTCCTCTGACTCCAAGGCCAGAGCTCTGTCCACTACACCACACCACCAGACTTCTAGGGTCATGAGTGCTTGTCTTGTTTATGTCTGGCATCTCATGACAGAGGGGACAGACAGCATGTCCTGCAGTAGGGGCAATGCGAAGGATTCTTGGACGTGAGGCAGGAAGGGGCTTCTAAGGGCTCCCAATGCAAACCCTTCCTTCAATTCAGTTAAATCCAATAGCGTGGGCCAAGTGCCAACTGGGCTGAGTGCGGGGCAGAAGAACCATGGCAAACACTGCCCACCTTTAACGAACTTGGTTTTCACTTGGAGGGGGAGGTAACAACATGTAAGGGAGTCTGTAGATTGAAAATACCCAAGGCCAAAGTTAAAGGAAAGTTCAACCCTTGAAGAAGTGTAGGGCAGGGGGCGGATTGCAGCGGCTCTCCCAGGGCCACGCAGCTCCCTTGTCTGCTGAGGCTGACGGAAGTACCATGGACAGGGGGCTGCGAGTCGCTTTTCTCTGCTGCTCTTGGCTCAAGCCCACTGCTTCCAGTGCTCCGGTTCCAGCTGCTGACTTATCACCAATCAGCCTTTAGAAAAGAACATTCCCTTCGTTCCTGTTGAGGACGTAGCAGCGACAAAGAGCAAACACTTCTCCCCAGCACGTCGGGGCCATCCCTCTTACCCCACTTCGGTCTCGAGGGTGTGCGGCCTCAGACTCGGTGACTAAGCGCCATCTCTCCAAAGGTGGCCTCACCGCTGCTTGAGTCTTTGCCTCTGCTACCTCTGGGCTGTGTCCTGAAGGTGGCTACTTCCTCCTCAGGGCATCAGTGCTGGGCTGGCTGCCAAACCCAGCACGGACTTGGACTTCCTGAACTCCCCGAGGCTTGTTCTCCTGGCCTTTCAAACCACACAAAGTCATTGCCTACAGATCAATCTCCTTCACCTAGGATAAAGACCCATGTTCACAGGGCCCCCTGCCTGCCTCAGGGGGGAGGAAGCCAGGTTCCATCAGAGCATGAGCTCCTGGAGAACGGGGGACTTTCCTGCCCTTTTTGTCCCCCCAGAACTTAGCCCAGTCCCTGGCACATTCTGACCCAGTCCTTCTGGCCAAGGGTTCAAACACAATGAGATGCTCATGGACCATAAAATGCAACTTTAAAACCATTTTGTGATTCTAACATTAGAAAGGAAATGCTTTCTAATTGAATTTAAATAAGACATGATTCTCCTCTACCTTTGTGTTCACCAAGAATCAGTCAAAAAGGTGCCCGCTAGGACAGTGGGAATTCCTCTGAAACACCAGTCCCCAGAGGTAAAGCCTTTTATGCCTTAGGCTGCAAGGAAGCCTAATGACCTCCTCATCTCTAAATGGAGCAGCCCATTCTGTGTAAAGAAGGGTGACTCCTACCCATGAAAATGCACACTCTTGGAGAGTGGACACATCTTCAATTTTGTATTTGTGTCCCCAGGGCTTGGTACAGCACTTGGCACCTAGGAAGTGCTTTAATAAATGTCCTTTTCTTTCCTTTTTCTTAACGCACCTGTTTATCAATAGAGCTGATCTACTTGGAGCTTAACAGGCTCAGGCCTCTGCCAACTGGACAACGGTGTAGCCAAATATTTGTCAGTTCTGGTCTGGAGGTGTTCAAGGTCATCCCTAATTATTTCAAGGATTTTAAAATTTATTTTAAAATTTTCAGAAATTTGGCAAAGTTAACTTCATTGACATCTTCTTTAATATAAAAATTAATGCATTCCATTCAAGGGGCAGCTAGGTGGTACAGTAGAGCACAGGGCCTGGAGTCATGAAGATCTGAGTTCAAATCCAGCCTCAGACACTTACTGGCTATGCGATCCTGGGCAAGTCATTTAACCTTTATTTGCCTCAGTTTCTCATCTGTAAAATGGGGACACACTGGAGAAGGAAATGGCAAACCATTCTGGTATCTACGTCAAGAAAACCTCGTGGACAAAAGTCCAAGGGGTCAGGTAGCATGAAGGATGGAATAACCACCACAATATTCCATTCAGCGGCCTTGGCAAGAAAGGAAAATGACAAATAAAAACAGGGCCGTGGGACTGATTGGGCATAACAATTCATATTCATACAGCACTCTGCAAAGCACCTTTCTCATCATCATCCAGTGAGGGAGGGAGGGCAGCTGTTAGGCTCGCCTTCTTCCTGAGTCAAAACCCAAGATTGAGAGTGGTTACGTGATTTCCGTCGGGCCCCACGGCTGGGAAGCATCAGTCAGGCCTGGTGCAGAGAGGCCTTCTTGTCAGTCCAGGTCTCTGTCTACATCTCAGGCCAAGGAGTCAGCTGGGACAGCATCCGGGGGGCTGCCTAGTAACCATGGGGTCACTGGGGCATGACCTTACTGCCCCAAAGCAGGCTTCTGAACATTCTCTGCAGTTATTTTTAAAACACTGACTGTATCAGCCCATTTTTCATCATTTGAGGCTTCACGCTGACAAAATGATGAATTTTAAAATGGAGTTAAAACCATGTGGTGATCCACAGAGGGTCTCCCATTTTAGCTCCTTCCATTATGGCTAGGAATATCTGGTTCCCATTCTGTTGCTCAAATGTCAACCTTCCAAGATCAGCAGGGATGCTCAGAATCTGTTTTCTGTTCAGTTTCTGTTCTGGAAAACTCACTTTGCACTTTCTCTGTAATCTCTCTCCCAGGACTTAAGAACTCTCCATTGGATTAGAAAAATAGATCTATGTATGTATATGCATATACATACACACACGGAGAGAGAGAGAGTATGTATGTGTGTATGCATTTCAAAACTAGTGGAAAGTTATATAGATGAAACAAATGTCCATAAACATATATATATATGTGTGTGTCTGTGTGTGTGTATTTCATTTATACATATACAGACAGATATTTAACCTGACAATCAAGCCAGGTACATTTAGATCTTCAGTGACTGGGGGCTGATTGCTTTGTGTCATTTTCCTACAACGTCAAGGCTGTTTCTGTTGTTTTCCCCTCTGGAGACCCTGGAGAAGGAATACAAGCCCATTGAGCTGGACTGGCTTAGTGAACCAAGTGCGTCTCTTGCAAGCTTTGGCTCTCCAGGCCAGCACTGCATTTTCCACGATGACAGCTAGCTGAACCAACCAAAGAGGCACATTTTCAAGGCTACTTGGAACTAGACAAACAGGGTTTCCAAGGTTTTCTGCCTTGCCATTCCCCTGACCCGGTGCCCACAGCCACCAGGCACAACCTATTCCACTGAAGAGGAGAATGCTGTGGACTCCCAAGTGCCAGGTTGGATGTCAGGGAGAATCCCATCCTGCAGAGAGCTCTGCGAAAAGTGGATGAAAGTGGGGAGAGCCTGGAGGCAGGAGCTAGGGTGGTGGCCACTGAGGGAAACAAAGGTCTACATGGAGAGAGAGAAAGAGAGGGGAGCACATGAAGATGTTGTGGGGGTCACACACGACTTGCAGCTGACATGTGTGAGCTGAGTGAGAGTGCACAGTCAAGGACAACAGTAAAGGTGTGAACCTGAGCGAGTCCCTAAAGGAAAGCTGGTGTGATACACAACTGTCTTTGTGAAGGGGTTCATAGACCACATTCCCATTTTAACATCCCAGAAATGATGCCTTCCATCCAAGGATAGGACTTAGGGACTCCATTTGAAATCTGTGTCGTGGGATGAATGGAATGTGACCACGAAGCCCTGAGTTCAAATCCCACCTCCAGTACTTACCAGGTATATATGACTCTGAGCAAGTCACTTAGGTTTCTGAGCCTCAGTTTCCCCAGGTAGAATGTCTGGTGCTGTGTGGGCTCATGCTGGCATCCCCAACAAAATCCTAGCTCTGCAACTAACTCTGTGTGACTTCAGGCAAGTCACTTCTGCTCCTGACCTGTTTTCTCATCCGCCAAATGAGAGTTTAGGACGAGGCGACCTCCACAATCCCTTGTGGTTGTAAATCTGTGCTCCCAGGTCTCTTGCTCTTGCCTTTCTTCCATCTTGTGCTGTGCCTGCTCCCTTCCAGGAGATGCCACACCTCTGGGCACCATCCACGAGGCAGGCTGCCCCGCCTCTCCAGCCACCACATGCCCAGGCCATTGGAGGAGCCAGCTTCCTGGCTTCCCCACTTTGCAACGGCTTCCCTGCATCCTCCAGGTGACACTCCCCGGCCCGATCCTTGTCGCTGCACTGGCGGACCTCCGGGGCCCTTTCCCTCTGGTGTACATCCTTAGCACATGCTTACATTTCATCTCCCACTGGACTGTCGGCTCCCCCAGGGCAGGTTCTGTGGTTTTGCCTTTCTTTGTATCCCCGATGCTTAGCACCATGTCCAGCACATTTAATACATGCTTGTTGACTCACGAACTGATTTTCCACAAAGTTTCCTTTCTGACTTAGTGTTCTTTTCCACCCCAACTTTATATCCCTTTGAATACTCAAGCTTCCCGGGTCTTCAACCTCCTCAATGAACAAAACTTCTATCTCCAAACTACTTCAATAACACATAGGAGAGGTCATACCTTAGACATCTCCCCCACTAGCTGAATTCCTCTTTACAGCTCTGCCGGCCCTTCATAGCTAGCTCCTCAGCAATGGGCCACATGTGACAGTGGCCACAGCTCTGACAGAGAAGTCACAGGCCCCAGGTTCCAATCCTGACTCTTGTAGGTACTAGTTGGCTGGCCTTTGGCAATCCTCATTCTCAGACCCTGAAGACGGCAACTCCATGACATGGTAGCCCCTAGGGCACTGCCATGCACTGCAGACAACTGGATGGACAGTGTAGAGTATAATTATCCTGGGCAGGTGCAAGCACCCTCTGCCCACTGCCTGGGGCTCCTGTGTCTCCCAGGAATATCCTGGGCTGCTGCTTAGCCTCGAGTCTGAAAGAAAGGATCAAGGCCAACACTTTTCTCTGTCTCTTCTGATTCATTGGGCCACATCTCCATCCTGAAGCTTATTTTGTGCCCCTTATCAGACCTAATATAAAATCATCCTAATAATAATCCTCCCCAACTGGCCTTCATATCTAGTTTCTGACTGAATAGCACAGAAACCTTTTCATTTTCATTTTAAAAGCATTCCTTTATTCAGCCACGGACTGGCAGCTGACACATAGTCTCACCAAAAGGTTATGGATCAGCAGGTAAATGCAGAAATTCTATTAGTTTTCAGACCTGGGGTTTATGTCATTCATTTCAAATGAAATCAAAATCCTCAACATGAATAGGGAAGCATAGCCCAAAGAGGCTTACTTAAATGCATCTGGTTACCTGCTGCACAAGGGCCATGGAGACAGGGGTTCTGCCTCTCGTAGGTACTGATTCCGCCCCCACCCCCTCTGCTGTTCAGCGGCTCTGAGAAAAACAGAAAACAGCCCACAGAGAACAGATCTATCTTGTACAGACATCAAAACACCCATGAACGTTCCATCAGGGAATGGGAGAAATCCCCTGAGGACAGAGGCAGAAAAAGGCAAATGCCTTTGATGCTGAAGACTTTGGGCTGGTCTACATATCAATTCCTCGCTTAGCCTGGGTTTAACATAACGGACCAACTTGGCGAGGTCTTGCAGATCCCAGGCTCTGAATACGACCATGTAGTATTGAGAATGAATGATAATAGAGCTCATCGAGAGGTACTGCATACTGGGAAATGGCCGAAGAGTTTAGTGAGACAATGTTTCTCTTTGGGGAGTACAAAGCTAAAACAGTTACCAAGCTGAGAGTTCATTTCATTTGCTTAGCAGGGAAGGGCCGGCGGGCTCTGCTGCTTAACCAGATTGCCAGGCCCCTGCCTAAGAGTGCAAGGTGAGCAGGACAAACAGGAGAGCTAATGGGCCCCTGCGGGCCCTGGAGGTACATGGCTTCCAGGTCCATTGCAGTAATTAAATTCCCATGTTGACACAGTCAATCTCGGCGGTCCTAGTTCTGAAGAGCTGGGATAGCAGGAGCGTAATAGACCACCCAGCTGAACATCTGTCGAAGCTTCTCTCTTGGGCCTGGAGGATTCGCATGGGCTCAGTCTGTGGCCCCTGGAGCTTGAACCCAGCAGCAAAACGGAATTTTCAAAGTGACCACGTGGAATTATTTGATGCAAGGGAGGAGTGTTAGATGTGGAGTCAGAGGAGTTTGGTTCACCCCCCTCCTCTCCTCTGTGTTGGTGAGGAAACCAAAAGAGCGAGACGAATTGAGCTGCCCACGATCAAACAGCAAAGGAACAGCGGGGCTAGGATTGGTTTCCAGGGCCGATGACACCTGTCCGGTCCTGCCTCTGCCGGCCCTCGCTGCCGCTGCTGATGTTTGAATGGAAGGACCATGACTGTGCACAAGGAAGGTTCGTTTGGCAGCGATGAGGTAGAGACGGGAATGAGCAATCACTGGGAATGTGTTAGCAGACTCGTGCAAGGCTTCAGATGGACGGACATCGGGACTCGATCGCCTTGGGTGGGCAGTAGCAGGGGGCATAGGGAGGGAAGGGTGCCTGGGCTCGAGAGAGGCGGCAGAGGAAACAAGAACAGGCATCAGGCAATGGGGGCGATGAGGGAACCCCGGGAACCTCAAGGTTTTACATGTGGGAGACCAGACGACTAGGAATAGGAAAACTGTCAAGAGAAAGAGGCAAATCAGACAGAGCAGCTTTACGGGAGACTAAGAAGCTTCAATGTAGCCAGGCTGGATTTGGTAGAGTGGAGAGGGCACTGACCTCAAATCCTGCCTCAGAAACATCTCTACTTGTGGGAGGGTGGGCAAGGGACTTCATCTCCTCACCTGGAAAATGTGAGGCCTGGAGGTGACGGGCTTTCCAGCTCTAAGGCTGTGGTTGTGTGACCCTATGAGGCAGGAACTGGGCGTTCTGTTGGTTTGTTGTTGTTTTCTTTTATCCATAGAATTGGCCCAGTGCCTGGTGCAGAATAAGGGCTTAAAAGGATTTGTTGGGTGGTACTGACTCTAAATAGGGCCCCATACCTAAAAGGGGACCCCAGGACACAGAGTCCTTGCCTTACTTTTTCTCACAGAATTACATCCAGTGAGGTCACAGAGTTCACAGCTCTGCAAAAGGCAACTGGATTGAACCACCTAATTTTCGGTAGTTCATACAATGGGTCTTAAACTGCTTTCCCCACAAGTCTCCATCACTCTTTGGATCTTCCGTTTGCTATGAATATGGGTTGACAGCTTTGAGACTTGTTTACCCAAGCTAATACTCAAATATTCAGTTTAGTTATAAGAGGCCACATGGAGTGACGCGTAGCTTGATGGCCTTAAAATCAGGAGAATCTGGATTCCAGTCCTCTCTTTGCCACGTATTGGCCACGTGAACCTGAAGCCATCTTTGGGTCACTCACTAAGGCTGTAAGGCGCAGACCAGGTGGTGACCTGCCCTCGCAGAGGGAGTTTCCTCTCTGGGAGTTCTCAATACTCATGAAATTGTAGGTCTGATTAAAAAACAAGTCTCCCAAAAGAGACTTTTTGAGAAAAGCTAAGTCCTATCCGATAGGGAGTACTACTGTCGGGTAAAAGGCATTCAGTGTGGACAGAGTGAGGACGTATGGACAGAGCCCCTGCAAATCCTCCACATCCTCTGTTCCCAGCTTGGTCACTAATGAACTGTACCAGCTGGAGCAAACTTCTTGATCTCACCAGGAAAACATGGGTTTGAATCCTGCTTCTGCCACCCACTCTGCGTGCAAGGAACTTGATTTGAATCCTGGCTTTGCTCCTTATCTGCTGTGTGACCATAGGCAAGTCACTCACCTGCTCTGATCTCAGCTTCTCCATCTGGGGGAGGAAGAGGTTGACCTGGAGGACTCCTGAGGTGCCTTCCAGTTGGCTGAATTTTATTGAACACATAACTCATTCATTCATGACAAAAACCAGAGCTAGGCTGATGCACAGCATTCTATACATTCAATAGGCATCAGCCACCAATTCACAAGTCAGGCAAGTGAAATAATGTTGGGGGAAAATAGGGGTGTGTGTGTGTGTAGTATATGCATACATAATATATGCATATACATACTTGTATGTATATATGTATATAAGGTGTGCATATCTAATATGTGTGTACACATATATGTATGTGTGTATACACACATATATACATATATACATGCATACACATACACATATAGAGAAATGATAGAAGCTTTCTTTGCCAAGTGTGGCAGCCAGCAGAGATCTTGGCTGTGTATTGGAAATCCTCTTCCAAAGAGGCCTTGGGTTTCTCCTCTGGAGGCATGGGGGCCAGAACGTGACTCCTCTCACAACCTGGCTTATCATGCTAGGGGATCAATCATATGATTATACCTCCCAGGCTCGTATTGATTAGGGTGACTTT
The DNA here is from genome assembly GCF_900497805.2 of Vombatus ursinus. NCBI lineage: Eukaryota > Metazoa > Chordata > Mammalia > Diprotodontia > Vombatidae > Vombatus > Vombatus ursinus. Next base: position 1,835,082 of record NW_020954582.1, read on the forward strand.
GTTCCCACTGATATCTATGATGAGGAAGTGATCTGGAAGACAAGAACCCTACCCCGGCTATCTCGAGCTCCTTCAGTGACAGGCCCCTGAGTACATCAACATTCCTCAGGAAGACGCAGGACCTTAAAAAGAAGGATTTTTATGAGAGCGGGTGGCGGTAGAGATTTTTAGTGCCAATAAAAAGAAGATGAGGATTACTTGTTTCTCAGAGACTGTAAGGTAATTAAAAAACAATATTTAGTGGCTTGGAGAACACCTATTTCCCATGAAATCCCAGCACTAAACAATACACAGAAATCAGAACAGATAAATTGGCTAAACATCAGAAGGAAAGAGTGGAACACCATAATTCTTTCCTAGCCCTGCCCTCCCTAAATTTACTAAATTATTGTACCCACTTGGAGGGGAAGAAGCATAGCCCATAACACTCCACCTCAGTCCAAAGCATGGTGATTGTCAAAATCAATTTCTAAAAGATTGCAAAGGGAATCCATTTCAATGTGAAGGACTTTCAAGGAGGAAACACTCCCCGATGCCTCCAGAAATCACCTCTTATCCCGCTCTGAAGAACGAGCCTGGCTGGTCAACAGGCAGCGGAGGGAGTCTGTTCCACATCCTCGGCACCCACATGTGAGTTTACCCCTGGAAAGCGATGATGGCGCTATCAGCATGGAGAGGTGACAATCTGAGAGGCTTGGGATGCCCACCTCCTCCAAATCCCTGAGGAACACCAGCCTAGATTCATTGCCAGGTAGAATTCTAAATGGTGAAAATACAAAGGAACCCATCGAGCCAGTTCCTGCCATGTCCTCCCAAAATTCAAATTCTAGGATAGAGGTCAGAATCACAGGAGAAAAAATGGAGAATGGGGAGAGGAGTGCTGGGGAGTCTCAGCTAGAAGGCACCATCAACTAATTCAATTTGACATGCATTTATTAAGCTCCTAGGATGTGGCAGGCTCAGCGCTAGATGCTGGGGATGCAAAGAGAAAAATAACCAAACAGTCTTGCATTCAGGGAGCTTCCATTTTATTGAGGGTAGATAATAAAACAGCTAGAAAGTTGCTATGTGGGCTGTGGTCTCACAGAATCTGAGAATTAGAAGGGACATCACAGGTCACTCAATCTAAACCCTGACCTGTGACATGAATGCTCTCTACTTCAGCTGGCCACCCAGTGCTCCCCAGAATCTTAGCCACCAAATTACAGAAAAAAAGACTGGCCAATGGGGGGGACAGCCGCTTCGTCACATTCCATCATCCTAAATCCAATAATTAGACTTTCACACAGTCAGAGATTGGCTCGCTAGCAAAATATTAATGATACTGGCAAGGAAAATTATATCAGGACCTCTCACCATCAATGTATGTATGTATGTATGTATGCACACATACATGTGTATTATGTCTGTATGCATGTATAGGTATATGTATGCATGTCTGCAGGTATGTGCATGCCCTCCCCCCACCACCCACCTTATGACTGCAACACTCAAAGAGATCAGGGGATACTTTTTGTTTTCTCTTTGGATGCCCAGTTTCTAGCTCAGTGTATAGGTATAGCTATAGCTAGAGACACATATGTACATACATACATAGACTCCATTCACATATTTAAATGTGTGTATATATGTATATATCACACACACACACACACACACATACACATACACACATATTTATGCCTTTAGCTAAAGGTACAGCTATCCATCTAGAAACGCATAGGAACAGAAGGCACAGGGCTAGCCGCTGGCCCGTGTAGAGCTCCATCAGACTGGTAAAGCTTGACCTCGGTTATCTCATTTGCCCCTCACAACAGTGTGGGGTAGAAGCTATCATTACTCCCACTGGATAGCTGGAGGAATAGGCAGAGAGTGACAGAGGCAGCCTGGGTATGGTGGCTCCCACCAGAACAGGGTCAAGAGCAAAGACCCTGGGCGTTCCAGTAGACATTTCCTCCAAGTGAGTCTCATGCCACTAACTACCACTTGGCTCTCCTAATCATAACAACAGCTAGAATCTATACAGACCTTTAAGGCTTACAAAGGTCTGCTATTTTTGTTCAGACATTTTTCAGCCTAGCCCAATTCTTTGTGATCCCATTTGGGCTTTTCTAGGCAAAGGTACTGGAGTGGTTTGCCATTTCCTTCTCCAGCTCATCTTACAGATGAGGAAACTGAGGCAAACAAGGTTAAGTGAAGTACTTGTCCAAGGTCACACAGCTAGTAGTGTCTGAGGTCAGATTTCAACTCATGAAGCTGAGTGCTCCTATGGCCAGGCCAGGCATTCTATCCACTGCACCACCCAGTTGCCCCAGCCCCCCAAAAGTGTTTTATATACATAATTTCACTTGATCCTTTCAGCTCTGCAGGTAGTTATTATTATGATAATTATTACTATTATTATTATTATTATGCAGGTATTATCATCTCCATTTTACAGATGAGGAAATTGTGCACTGACAACATACGTGACTCGTGCAGGGTTCCACAACTATCTGAGACTGGATTTGAATTTGGGTCTTCCTGACTCCCGGCTCAATGCTTTATCCCAGCTTTATCCCAACTGGGCAGTAGGTTCGGCCGCAGGTAGGTTAGATAAGAGACAGACTCACGATGGTTGGTTGCTGCGAGTCACATGACGGGTTAGACTAGAGATGGACTGATGATGACAGGCCATATGTCTTGCAGGCTGCCTTATCCCCTGTGTCACCAGCTCATTCAGGAGCTCCCTAGACCACTGACATCACCAGTCCAGGCCCCATACCCTGCAGATTTACATAGACACTGAGCTCCACTAAGCATTACTCCAGACTTCTCCCCCAACTCCCAGAACCTTCTTTTTCTCAGAAGCTCATTCCAGCCTGGAATTCCCACCTCACCTCTCCCTCTGATTGGAGTGATGGATCTTTCAGAACCTCCACAAAAGGAAGATGCCTATGTCTTCATGCCTTATTCATCATATTTCCCCCTAAGTCCCTTCATCTTCCACTCCCAGATTCATTTCAGCTCACTTGTAGGGGTCGTCTTCCTCCAATAGAATGTAAGCTCCTTGAAGACAGGGCTGTCATTGATTGCACATTTATTCCCAGTGCTTAGCACAGTGCCTGGCACATATTAATAAATAATGAGTCTGAGTGCTATGGCTTCTTGAACCAAGCGTCATGGTTATAATTGTGCTTTAGGAAGGTTAGTTTGCGGCCATGTAAAGAACGGATCTCAGAGGAGAGAAAATGGAAGCCAAAGTCCAAGTCAGAGACTCATGTAGCAGTCTAGATGAAAGGGGATGACGATGTGAGCTGTGGAGATGGCTGTGTGGGTGGGGACACCCCGAGGGACGGTCAGGAGGCAACCCAGGAAGAAGAACCTGTAAGAGCTGGTGGCTGAGCAGCATTAGCCCACAGCACATTGAGCCAAAGCTCCCTCCAGCTCAAGTCAGTCAAACAAAACAGAGTCATGGGGGATCTGTGAAGGTGCTGTTTTCTGGGTGCTCATGAGGGCAGACCTCGTATGGAAAAGATGAAAAGACTTCGCCATTTTGGGAGGCCTGCCCGATTACATTATTTTGTCCTGGGACTATTCTGTGCAATCTAGTAATTCCAGGCATTATTCAGATTAGCATTTAATATAGATGAATTTTTCAAATCTGATGCATATGTAAACACAACTATCTCCCCTCCCCTGCCCCAGACTCAAATGAAGGGGAGCCTTACCTGCTTCCAGAGATGGAGCCATAATGGACCATTTTGATACCTGGGATAACCCAAGGCACTGCCAGGGAACCCTCAATGTGCTGAGGAGGCAGGAGTCGGGGTTGGGATGGGCATCAGGGCTGGCTATTGAGGGCCCCCCCAGAGGCAGATCTGAGTGGATGTGGGGGCAGGGGTAAGGCGCGCCGTCTGGAATCTTCCACTTTAATTCGGCTCCTCTGTTTCTGGGCAGCAGAAGGAGTAGAAGAGTTAGAAGCGTCCAGTTTTAAGGCCCTGGAGCAAAGGCAGGACCACCCTGCCTTAGGTACAGCTCTGCTGAAGAGCAAATACCAGAATCAGTCCTCCATTGGGCAATAACAGCAGGACAAAGTGAAAACCACCCTCTCCAAAGCAATGAATAACCTCCAGGTCCTAATGCAACTTTCTCTCGTTTGTCGATGGCTGACAAAACTGGCTGCTTTAACGAATTCAGAAATCCTCACTGGGCCCCTCAGTCATTAGCACGAATGAGGGTGCTGCAGGAGAGCAGTGGATTTCTGCAGGATGACAGGCTTTTGCCAACAGGGGTTTGAGAGTTGGCAAATGTAATCATATAACCATTAGCATTCCCCAGCCAGGCAAATACAGGCCAGAGCTCTCCCTTGACCAGCTCAACACTGAGAGGCTGTATTTCACCATTTCCCCCAAATTCCAGTCATAAGTACCCTTCATAGAACACTCTAAAGCTTGCGAAGGATTTTACTTCTATCCTCCCATTTTATCAATTGGATTCTTTTTAGATTTGTATCCATTATCTCGTGATCAAGTCATGTCTCTTCAAGGATGAAACCAAGAAAATGGGCATCAGACTCATGTAAATTCTTAATGTAGCTTCTACAAGGGAGGCAATGGGATATAGGGGAAACAGCTGAATGCAGAGTCAGGAAGACTGCTCCTGCCATATATGTACCGGCTGGGTGGCCTTGGGCATCCCCTCATGTATATGTCACCCCCTGCCATATATGTACTGGCTGGGTGACCTTGGGTACCCCTGCCATATATGTACTGACTGGGTGACCTTGGGCACTCCTGACATGTATGTCACCCCTGCCATATATGCACTAGCTGGGTGACTTTAGGCACCCCCTGATGTATATGTCACCCCTGTCATATATGCACTGGCTGAGTGACCTTGGGCACCCCCCGAGCCTGCCAATGGTTCCTTGGCTTCTCTGATCCAGGGCCTTCCTATTGCTTCTAGGACAAAATACAAACCCTCAGCTTGGTATTGACGCCTTTTGAAGTCTGTCTTCAGACCTGTGTGTGTCCATGTGTATAGGCTCTCTTCACCTCTCCATGGTCTCAGGCAACTCTCTAAGACTGCGCTTCAGAGAAGGGGCTGACCTGCCGTGAGAGAGGGAGTCTCTCCTCCGTAGCTCCTGTCTCTGACCACAACAACCGTGATAACAATGAGGCTGTGAGCTCCCAGCACGCCAGTATGGCTTGTTGTTTCATTTCTCGGCTTGCACATCCCCGATGCTCAGCGTGTAGTAGGAGACGAATACATACTTGTTGACTTGACTTAGGAACAAAAGCAAAACCTAAAAGACCCCCACACTGATCCCCATAAGGCCTTGAATGGCACACAGCATTCCAAACAGAGGAAGCCGTTATCATCTACTTAATTAGTCCACTGCCTTTGCCCTGCAAGCCTGGTGAAATATATCAAGGAGAATCTTGGGGAAAACTGGCAAACAGTCATGAGGAAAGAGCTATTTCTTAGCCTGAGCAGAATCCAGGCATTAAAAAATGGGAATGCTGACCTCTGGGCAGCCTGCTGCATCTGTACAGTCCTGCAGGGGTCCATTATCTCACTGAAGCATGCCCACAGCTTCCATTATCACTAATGGGAGTTACGTGTGCCCAGGGAGGAGAGAATGGCCCCATCCATGATGAGGAAAGTATCAGTCCTTAATATGTCCCTACCTTCCTGCAACTGGGTTTGTGACACACACCATTCGAATGCAGGAGTAGGAAAAGCAACAGCTGGAGAAAAATAGGAAGAAAGGATGGGCTTTCAAGGTCTAGGGGAAAAGGAATATCTTGATAACATGAATCATGAGCGGTATTACACCTATAGAATTTTAATGTTTTAATTTGGGTCTATATGGCAAGAATTAGTGAGATGGACTGTGCCCCACGCCCCTTCTCAGAGACTAGTAGGACTGGAAGACTAAGGGGCCTCAGCTTGTTAAAGAGCCCCACTCCTGCTGATGGCAGCGAGGCAAGGAGAAGCGTGGCCCGCCTTGCCTCTGGTCCAAGAAGCTTGCCACTTGGCAGTGCCAGTATTGTTATGGAAACCTGAAGGGACCGTGAGTGGTGGTGGTGGTGGGGACTTGGAAAGAATGCCTCGATGAGGCAGAGGAGTAAACTGCAGAAAGTGGAAACATTTACAAGTTTAGTGTAACGACTCCTCCCTCACCCCCATTTCCAGCTTTCTTTTTTTAATGCCTGTCTTACTGGATAATTGAGTTACAAGTTAAAAAGAAAAGAAAAAAAAAGAAAGGACTTTGTTAGAAACCAATGTCTTCAATGTTAGCTGAGGAAGTACTGCCTTTCCTTCCAATCTCTTGATAAATGAGTCAAATACAAGGAGGAGCATAATTCTTAGTCGAAGGTCTGACCACTGACTCCTAGAAGGTTACAATATAGTTGTGGAGGTGATGTTGGCACCGGAGAAAGAGACTGGCACAATGCAGGGGCTCACCTTGGGTTTACTTCATGGACCTCTTGGACAATCAATTCAATTGAATTCCGTAAACCTCTATTAAGTGCCTCCTATGTGCCAGACACTGTGCTAAGAAAGGAGGATACAAAAAGAGTCAAATGGCCTCAAGGAGCTTACAGTCTCATAGGGGTCACACCATTCGAACAAATGTATACAAACCAAGCTCTGTACTGAAGGAACAGGTAACGATTCAAATAGGAAAACCACAGAAATTAAGAGGAATTGAAAAAGGTGAGATTTTACCTGGGACTTATAAGAAGCAAGGGAATGGAAGAGGGAGAGCCAGGGAAAATCCCCAGAGCCTAGAAATGGAGTGACTTGTTTGTGAAACAGCCGGCGTTACTGGATGGAAGAGCACGTGTCTGAGAGGAAGGTGTGGGAAGCCTGGAAGGGAGGAGAAGCCTACACCCCTCCCCCCCTTGTCAGAATCATTTGATTTAAATGCATAAAGTAAAAATGCAAAATTTTAGAAAAAAGATCAATTATGCAGAAATAAAATTATCAAAATAAATATTTGGAAGATGGTCAAGTAAAAGTAGGAATTCACCAGAGCTTGCCCAAATTTCCCTTCAAACAATTTTAAAATAAATTCTGGAGCAGCAGAACCAACAGAAGGGTGGGGTGAAACAATTTACTAGCCCAAGACAACTTGGAAGGTCGGCAGAAAGGGCCTGTCTCACCGCAGTGAGAGTGAAGCACGGTGCAGCACAGGCCAGGTCCCAGCAAGCAAGCAGCAGGCCTTGGGGACGACTGAATTGGCAGCAGTGATTTGTGGAGTTTTCATCCCTCAGAGAATAAAGGGGTTGGACAATTGGTCAGAAGGAGATTGCAGTGAACCCTTTGTTGGCACTGGGTGTAGGACTCTTCTGCATTGCCAATGTGGTTCCAAGTTGAAGTCCCATGGTAAGGGGGAGAATTAGTAGGAGCAGGGACCCTGGTCACAGTTCCAGGGCAGAAAACAATGTTTGTGGTTGCTCATAGACCAGAGCATAGGCCAAGGGAGCAGTGACCATACCTCTTCTTAGATCATACCACCTTGGAAGAGCTGAAAACTTGTAGGTCTCCAGAACTAAATCTGAAAACAGTACCACAAAAAACCTGCAGCTTGGGACAGTGCCTCCTCCACTCTGGGAGTAGGTCTCAACTTTAATATCAACTTAAAAATAAAGAAATAAGCTAGAGAATATGAGTAAGACAAAATAAGAACTTGACTATAGAAAGTTACTATGGTAATAGGGAAGATCAGCACACAAACTCAGAAGACAATGAAATCAAAGCAGCTACATTCAAAGCCTCAAAGAAAAATGTCAAATGGCCTCAGGCCCTGGAAGAGCTCAAAAAGGACTTTAAAAATCAAATAAGAGAGATAGAAGAAAAATGGGGGAAAGAAATGAAAGCAATGGAAGAAAATCATGAAAAAAGTCAACAGCTTGGTAAAGGAAGAATAAAAAAAAATACTAAAGAAAATGGCACCTTAAAAAACAGAATAGTCCAAATGGTAAAGGAAGTACAAAATTCCACTGGAAAGAAGAATTGTTTAAAAAGTATAATTGACCAAATGGAAAAAAGACATACAAAAATTCATTGAAGAAAAGAACTGCTTAAAAAGCAGAATTGACTTAGGGAATGGCTAAACAAGTTGTGATATATGATTGTAATGGACTATTATTGTGCTACAAGAAATGGCAAGCAGGATGATTTCAGAAAAAAAAACTGGAAAGACTTACATGAACTGATACAAAGTGAAGTGAGCAGAACCAGAACATTGTAACAGTAACAGCAATATTATACGATGAAGCTTTTAGCTATTCTCAGCAATATAATGATCCAAAGACAATATCAAAGGACTCATGATAAAAATTACTATCTGCCTCCAAAGAAAGAAGTAATGGCATCTGAAAACACACTGAAGCATATTATTTCTCTCTCTCTCTCTCTCTCTCTGTATTCTTGCATCAAACAATTAATATGGAAATATTTTATATGATTCCATATGTATAACTTATAACAAATGGTTACTATCTCAGGGAGGGGGGAGGGGAGGGAAGAAGGAGAGATAGAATTTAGAACTCAGTTTTTTTTTAAAACACAAATGTTAAAAATTACTTTCACATGTAATTGGGGAAAAAATAAAATATTATTTTAAAAAAGCAGAATTGACCAAACAGAAAAAGAGGTACAAAAACTCACTGAAGAAAATAATTCCTTAAAAAGAGAATTGGGCAAGTGGAAGCTAATGACTCCATGAAACATCAAGAAACCACAAAACAAAATCAAAAGCATGAAAAAATGGAAGAAAATGTGAAATATCTCATTGGAAAAAAGAACAACTAACTTGGAAAATAGATACAGGAGAGATAAATTTAAGAAGTATTAGACTACCTGAAAGCCAAGATGAAAAAAGAAGTGAGATATTATATTTCAAGAAACTACCAAGGAAAATTGCCCTGATATCCTAGAAGCAGAAGGCAAAATAGAACTTGAAAGAATTTACCAATTACCTCCTGAAAGAGATGCCAAAATGAAAACTTCCAGGAATATTACAGCCAAATTCCAAAGCCCACAGATCAAGGAAAAAATATTATAAGCAGTCAGAAAGAAACAATTCAAATATTGTGGAGCCAAAATCAAGATAACACAGCATTTACTAGCTTCTAGATTAAAGGATCAGAGGGCTTCAGATATGATATTCTAGAGAAAAATGAGCTAGGATTACAAGCAATAATCACCTATCAAGAAAAACTGAGTATAATCAATTCTTCAAGAGGGAAACTAGATATTTAATGAAATAGAGGACTTTTAAGCAATCCTGATAAAAAGACTGGCTGAACAGAAAATGTAATTTTCACATACAAGACTCAAGAGAAGCATAAAAAGGTAAAAAAGGAAAGAGAAATCATAAAGAATTCAATAATGTTAAATTTCACATTCCTACATGGGAAAATAACGCTTGTAATGCTTAAGAACTTTCTCATTATTAAGGCAGTTAGAAAGAGTATATATATATATATAGACAGAAGACATGAGCGTGAGTTGATTATGATGGGATGATATCCCCAAAAATAAAATTAAGGTGTGAGGAAAAGGGACACTCTGGGTGAGGGGGAAACAGAGAGGTAAAAACACAATACTCATTCCTATTAAAACACTAGAAAGCATAGAAATAAATGGAGCTTTCCTTAAAATAAGTTGTATCTATCTAAAACTATCAGCAAGTATTATCTGTAATGAGGATAAGCTAGAAGACTTCTCAATAAGATCAGGGGTGAAGCAAGGATGACCATTAGCCACAATTATTCAATATTGTACTAGAAATGCTAGCTAGAGCAATAAAAGAAGAAGTAGAAACTGGAGTTAGAATGGGCAAAGAGGAAACAAAGTTATCACTCTTTGCAGATGATATGATAATATATTTAGAGAATCCTAGAGAATCAATTAAAATACTAATTGAAATAATAATTTTAGCAAGTTCCAGCATATAAAATAAACCCACATCAATCATCAGCATTTCTATGTATTGCCAACAAAGTCCAGCAGCAAGAGATAGAAAAGGAAATTCCATTTAAAATAACTATAGACAATATAAAATACTTAGGGGTCTATCTGCCAACACAAACCCAGGAACTATATGAACACAATTACAAACTACTTTTCACACAAATAAAGTCGGATCTAAACAATTGGGAAAATATTAATTGTTCATAGATAGGTCAAACCAATAGAATAAAATAAACATATTCTCAGACTTCGGGAGTAGAATCCTGACATACTGGAAGGTGTCAATTCAAAGCCAGGAGATCTAAGCTAGACTGGTCAAAGGAATTGGGGATATTTATCCAGAGGGGTAAAAAAAACAAGACTAGGTAGATGTGAGGGCTTTCTTCAAGTTTCTTCAAGTGTATGGAGGAGGGATTGAACTGGTTCTGGTTGGCTTCACAGTGAAGAACCCAGAGCTATGGTGGGGGGCAGTTGCAAAGGCAGATTGAGGTTAGATGTCTGGAGGATACTTTTCAAACAGTTAAAGTCTCCTCAAGTACACCAGGTGGCCTGGAAGGATTGAGGTCTTCAAACAGGCTGGAAGGCCATTGGCCAGGCATGTCACAGGGGGATCCCTGGGGGGAACGGGGGTGAAACTAGATGGACACCCAGGTTGCTTCCATCCCTCAGAGTCTGCAAATTTGGAATTCTACCATTTGCTAATTCTGGGAGTTCAGATTATCCCTCATTTCTCTGGGCCTCAGTTTCAATGGCTATAAAATGGATATAATGATGCTTATACAACAATAACGTGAAGATGAGCTTTTGCAATTTGGACGAGACCTGTGATTTCATCACCAGAGAGCCCTCTGTGAAGGAAACTCAATCTTTGAATGAACATCTTCTTCTGATCTATGAATGAGCATCCTCTCTCTTCCTCTTACTGGCAGCATAATCCAGGTGACCCAAGGCAAGTCACTCGACTTCTCAATGCCCAGAACAACAAGAGAAGACTTTTGGTTGTTGAGCAGGTGAATTTCCTCACCCATGGAGCTCCCTGTGCCAATGGAATGACAAGTTCTATCCAAAATATATTTCTATAGATTTAATCCATATAAATTACATGTATATAAATATGTATGTATATACAAATATATATAATCTTCACATGAATATATTGTATGTATATATGTATACATGCCTATAAAGAAGCCCCATTTCATAGTAGATTTCATTAGAGACAGGCATTAATGAGACATAGAATCATCAGGGGGGAAAAAATGAACAGGTATCATTGAAGAGACAAGGTTTGAGAAGGGTCTCAAAGAGAGATGGGTTGAGATTTGAATGGGCAGAAAGGAGGGAAGAGGCCATTCCAGAAGAAAAGAATGATAAGATTTTCTTGGACCAATCACATAACTTCTAGGTCTGCTCAATAACACAAACGTTCTGGGTCAGGTGAGTGACGTCCTCCACATGAGACTGGCATGAGGTGTGAACGGGATGCGTCTTTGGGGACGGTTCTTCATGGCAGCTCATCTCCTCAGACTTCTCTCTTTCTTTCCCCCCACCACCTGTGACTACCACTGGAAATGTTTCAGTCCAGCTCCCCAGGGTTCATCTTCCCAGTATTTCTCCCTGACATGCCATCCCCCTCCCCAGAGTTATTACACAACTTTTATGAAACTAAGTCTACAAGACAGACTTGGAGGTGTGATGGATGTCTCTTTTGTAAGCCAAAGAAATTTGCACAGCCTGGATCTCAGGGGAGTGATGTTTCAGTGCTTCTTCGGATGTTATTACCTATTTGTGTCTGGCTTCCTGCACAGGAGATTGCTTGAATTATATGGTGTATCTGTGGTGGAGAAAGGAACTCATCAATTATAGATCAAGAGCAAACAATTAACTTTCCAGGGAGGAGCCAGTGAGAACACAGCTGAATTGTGCCCAGGGCACACCCAGAGAAAGCCCTGCATTTTGGCTTGGCTGGGGAGATGGTAACTGAAGCTGGGCCCTTGTTTTGGCTTCGGGAGCCAAAGTCTTTGGGTCTAGCTCTCAGCCACTGAGACTTAAAAAAAATAAAAATTCTACCACTCTGTTTAGGAATACTCCTACACACGTACCAGCTGCTAGATAAGGAAAGATCCTGTTTTCTTTTCTGCATCTGACAGGACCCAGGGGAGATGGAAAGGATTTCTCCCAGCAATATTGCCCAAGGTCTCCCTAGCTGCCCCCTACGATAGTGGCCACCTGTTCCGTGCTCCCAGAAAGCATCCTTCCCTGCCCCCTACACCTTCTGTTCCTTGTCTCAGACTAATGATGATGTATAGGATGCTATGCTTTTTCGAATTAGGAAAATTGTTCCTCATTGGCTCAGAGTTCTTCCTTGATGTCTTCTCAGAATCTGGGCCAGCCTCAGTGCCTCTGGCTCCTTCAGTGCAATTAGATCTTAGGGACCCCATATGGGGTCTGACAGAGAGTTTTAAACAGGAACTTGCATTTGCAAAATGAACACTATCGATCTTCAGAAAGGATGCCTACTCTCTGCATCATGCTCCCGTTCCTTACTCAACACATGCCCCTGGGCAGGCGGAAAGGCCCGGGCTTCAGGGTCAGGCCTGGTCCCCTTAGGCCAGTCCTAACTCTCTGGCTGCCCCCTTAGTGCTGGCAAAGGCTAGCCTCTGTCCATGCTCTTTTCACCTGCTTCTCTCCACTGTCCAGAGGGAAATGAAAAGCAGAAGCTGTGCTCTCCCTCTCCTCTTCTCTGCTTCCCTTCCTTTCCCTTCTCTGTCTCTTTCCCTCCTATTCCCCTTGATCTTTCCACCTTCTCCCTGCTCTTCATCAGGAATCTCCCTGAGATGGAGACTTTATTTTCCCAAGTCTCTGAAGTGAGGATGTGAAGCAGACCCCCAGCACTGGGCTCCACCACCAATCTTTGAGCACTATGAGAAGGAACCATCCCACTTTTCTAGGTTGCAGGCAGTGGAGGGGCCCACTAACATAACCTAGGCCCATAACCTAGGCCCACGCAGAAAAACCATGAAGGCCCCTCTCCCCAGCCGCAGGCTCTGTCCACTGGGCGCATCGCAACGCACAGAGTCAAGCTCAGTCAGAAGCAGAGATCTCAGCCCCTGGATTTTTAAAACACGGAAGGGGTGATGCTAGGCATGACATCACCAGTGAACATGGCTTGAGAGCCTTGAGAGGAAGAGTCAAAGACCAGAGTCTTCTAGAGAAGGCCGGCCAGGTGGCAGCAGGCTCTCCTCATTGCTGGACCTTCACCCTATGGCCTTCCGGCAGTGAGAAGACCACAAAGGCCAACCAGGCTTTAGAGGGCCCTGGGATGACCCTGAAGGGATTTCTGCCTTTTGACAAGTCATCACTGACCAGTCCTTCTTGCCCAAAGTATCTGACCCCGTTGGAGGTACAGGAGGTGGCCATCAGCAGTGCCTTCCAGGCAGGACCCCCCAACTCCAGCCCCAACCCCAAGGCAATCCCAGATTCTTCAGCACTGCTCTCTGGCAGCACATTTCAATTGAGCCCCATCGATCCAGGGCCTTCATTTAGAAAAGATTATCCACTCCTCCAAAACTTAGTTAATTTTCCTGGCTGGAGGCAGGGATCAGCAAAGTTGTCCCCTTTAACTGATAAGAAGAGGAATTTAATTTCCTTCTCTAGTGAGTTTCAGCTACAAAGCCTCTACCTGGCCTGGCTAAAATCACGTGCAGGTCCCTTGGCCAAGCTAACGCCAGCTAGCTCTAGGATGCTCTGGACAAGCTGGGGGCGGGTGGACATGCCTCCCCACTTGTTGGCTGGATCCGATTTTCTAATCGCTAATCCACTCGCTTTGATCTTCTCTAGGATTCAGCTGATGTGTAAGAACAGGTGCCTTGTTCCGGGAGGGTTCAATAAAAACCCACACGTGATTACAGCCACAGAACTGCCTTTATGTATATATGTGTGTGTTTGTTGAACCGCAGAAGCCAGAGTGGGGGTTCTTTGGCAGAAAACCCTGCATTTGACCCTCGTAGGACCACAGAGGCACAGCTAGGAGAAAACTTCAAGGTCATCGAATGCAACCCTTTCATTTTACAGAAGAGAAACTGAGGCCTGCAGAGAGGCGGTGACATGAGGGCTGAGATTCCAACCTGAGTCCTCAGACTCAGAATTCCTGAGTTTGGAGCCCTGATCTGCGCTGCCTCCTCCAGGAGGTCTGTCAGGGTGACATGAGGACACAGTGTTTTTGTCACACAGACAACCGGCTAGCTCCAGGGGAAATGGGAAGAGAACATTTAACAACTGGCTTTTGGTCTGATTTTTGTCTTTGTGAATAATCTGTCAACTGATAAAAATCGACAGCTACCTTTAACTTTTTAATCTTCGAGAGTTTCCTGGGAACCCTGAGAGGTTACAGGACCTTCCTATGGTAACCGAGCCAGTATGGGTCAGAAGGAGGATGTGAAGCCAGATCTTTCTGACTGCAAGGCTGACTCTCAGGCCTTTTCACCATGGTGCTTTCCATTTATCACAGGATCCTGGATCGGTCAGCTACGCCAATCCCTTCATTTGGCAGACAAGAAAACTGAGGCCCCGGGAGGGTAAGCTGCTTTCCAAGGTGATACAGGTAAGAAGCACCCAGGCTGAGACTGGAGTTGAGGCCCCTGGACTCAGAAGATTCTAATCTCCAGCTCTCTTTGGATATTTTGATATTTTTCTTGCTTATTATTTGTATGTGGACTTGAGTGGTCACCTCAGGGGAAGCTATATTCTTTCATTTAAAAAGGTGATCTGTCACAAGACTTAGAAAACCTTATTCTTGTGTTTGACAAAATAAAGCAGATTCTGAGAGACGGTCAGAATAGGAAATGAAATTGTTCACGTGTTGGAAATACACAAATTGGGCAAAAGTCATTCCTGCGTTTACACAGCAGAACTGGTTCAAGAGTGAGGGAAGAGCATCAATTCTGGGCTGTTTTATCCATCAGATACAAATTGACCAGTTTGGGTGCTGTTCTGCTGAAATGAGTGAATCGGCCCCTGCTTCCCAGGCTCCAGAGACACAGCCAGACACATGGAGCACCCGTCTTCTCCTCTTGGTGGATAGAGGATGAAACAAAAGATGAGACACTATTCTGGTTCTGGTTCAGCTGCATGATTTCACCTTGGCAGGGAACTCATTGTGTGTAAACTCTCTTCACGGATGGAGACTGGCAAATCCCCTCCAATCTTGGGTCTGACCTGCAGGATCAAATATGAACTCTTCTGTATAGCATTCAAAGGCAGCCCTAACCTACCTTTCCGGCCTCCTTCCACCTTCCACCCTTCCACATCCTCTGTGATTCAGTGACACTGGCCTCCCTGGGGACATTCCACCTTCTGTCTCTGGGCATTTTTATCAGCATTCTCCAGTACCTGGAACACTCCCCACCCTCATGTTTGTCTGCTCAGAAGGCTCTGCCCCAGGTTGGGCACCAATAGTCTAGTTGAACATCGGGAGGGGAGATGTCTCGAGATTTGGGCATTTCACATTTCCTTTGAGCTACTACAATTCTGCTTCGCTCTTAGAGCACAGTACTTCCTCTGATGAGGGCATGCCACGCTGGGCGGTCCTGGGACACTGTCTCCTGTATCTCACCGTTAATTCCTAAAGCATCCTTGTAGCACTTTTTCACACTTCTGTGTGAACTCCTGCCTTGTGTGAGTTCTCCATAAAATAGTCTTTTAGGCAAATGTGTTTGGTATTCAAACAACGTGACCAGCCCATCAGAGGTGTGCTCTCTGCAGTAGAGTTTGAATGCTTGGCAGTTCAGTTGGAGAAAGGACTTCAGTGCTCAATACCTCATCCTGCCAGGTGATCTTCAGAATCTTCCTAAGACAACTCAAACAGAAGTGATACAGTTTTCTGGCATGGCCCTGCTAGACTGTCCAGGTTTCACATGCATACAACAATGAGGTCAACACAACTCTGTATGTGTGTGTGCATGTGTGTGTGTGTGTGTGTGTGTGTGTGTATGTGCTTTCCCTTTTAATACCAAAGAGAAAGAGAGGCAGGACAACCTTCTAACTCAAGTAGATCGAGCGAGGGCATACCCCAAAGAGGTCAACAAGGATGCTGAGAAGAGTAGAGAGCAGGCTGTCCCAGGACTGGATGAAGAAATGGAGGAGAAATACTTTGGCAGGCAGGATAGCCATCTTCCAGATTCTGAAAGGCCATCATTTAGAAGAGAGATTAGGCTCATTCAGCTTGTTTCTAGGAGGCAGAACAAGGAATGAAAAGTGGAATAATGAAAAAAAATTGGGAAAAATGTTCTAACCATGAAAGGTTCCCAAAGGTGGACTGAGCTGCCTTGGGAGGTAGCTTAAAGCAGAGGTTGGTGACTACTTTAATCAATCAACAAAAGCCCTTAATATGAGCCAGCACCGTGCTAGGTACAGCAGATACAAAGAAAGGGTCCATGTCCTCAGGGGGCTTACATTCTATCCCGAATGGAACTGGACAGTGACACTAGGACCAACGATTTGGAGCTGGAAGGGAGCTCCAGGGCTGTCTAGTTCATTCCCTTTGTTTCACAGATGAGCCAACTGAAGGATGTTCAGTAATGTGCTCCAGGCGACACAGGCAATGGGAGTAGAAGCTGGATCTGAACCCAGGCCCAGAGATTCTAAAGCCAGCATATTTTCCATGGCATCATGGATTTTTGCTTTGGTATCAGACTTAGATCACTTCCAACTTCTAAAATTCTTAGAAATGGGATGCCCAATAGTGAACATCTACACTTTTTTTTTTAACAAGCAATCATCATCTTCAGCAGTAAGGGGTCCAAAGGCCTAAATCCCTGAGTGACCCACATTGGGGATTGTAGCCAGTGAGTTGAGTTGCCTAAATCCTTTCCAGCTCAGACGGGATTATCTGTCCTGAAAGACACATGCCTTCCCTCGTTCTAGGCTGGGCACAGGGCTACTTGAATTCCAGCCATTTTTTTCAAGGAGAGCATATTGGGGCTGTACACAGATCTCAGACAGAATGTCGTCAGTGATTTAGATTGCCTCCGTATGGACGAGACACCAACTCGCTTGATTCGTGAAGAGGAAAGCAGAGGTTTGAAACTGATTTCCCTAATTTTGATGCATCAAAAACCTGGTGTGCAGGAGTCTCAAGGCTTAAAAAAAAACCCTTTGATGCTAATAGCACCAGTGATAAAATATGGGTCTAATCAAAATGAGTCAGTGTTGAACATTAAGCCCTGTGGCACCCAATTACTCAGTCCTGTTTCTGGTGAGAAATGTGATGTTCAAAGAGAGAACACAACCTGCTACAAAAGAGTAACGTGTGTGTATAGGTTGTGTGTCTATATACATGTATGTATTTATATATGTGTGTATGTGTGTATGTATCCAAAAAGAGGGTGGCCCTCCTCTCTATCCTTCTGATCTTAACTGCAGACCTAGGAGGAGAGTCATTATTGGGGGGAGCTGTTATTGAAAGCAATCAGGCGCTCAGCTCTGATGGCAGTCTGCAGAAAACTGATTTGCTAATAAAGTTGAATTTTCAGCCCACATCAACATGATTTTGTTTGGAACTTCTTCTGATTTGCCTGGGAGTCTGGCTTTGATATTCCTGGGACCATTTTCCAAGGGGAATGAACACAGACAGAGCCTTTAGTTGTCTCAAGTCACACAGGATTTATCTACAAATCCACACACCTGGCTAAATAAGCGACCCTCTATAGGTGAAGGAGCTATGGCTTCTGCAGTGTTGGGGTGTCCCAGTGAGGGATGTCCTTCTACTAGTCCAAAGAGAAACCCAAGAGCGCCTGGTTTCAGATCCTTCTTCTGAAAGGTACGACCTGTGTAGTTCTAGTACGGGTGTACTTGTCTACTACCGTAGGCAACCTACTAGACCTCACTGGGTTACAGTCTCCTCATCTGTGAAATGGGAGGATTAGTAGAGGTGGGATCCCTCCTTCCTCTCGATCCATGACCTCACACACAACTAGGGGGTTGTGTAAGGTGTATACCAGCCAATGCCCTGCTTACAGAGCTGGGAAGTATCAGAGGAGAGATTTAAATCAGCAACAAGCATTTATCAAAGGCTTGCTGAGTGCCAGGAACTGTATCCCGCAAAGGGGATGCCAAGAAAGGCAAATACACAAAATAAGCCCTGCCCTCAAGGAGCTTACATACAAATGGGGGAGACAAATGGGTCACAGGCTGTATCCACAGTAGAAGGAAGATAACCTTACAGAGGAGAGCTCAGCTAGCTGATGGGATTGGGGAGGTCTCCTTCAGAAAGCCGTGTTGGAGTTGTTAGACCAGGAAGAAGCCCGACAAGATGTCCAGGGTCAGAAGGAGAAGGCAGCATCCCAGACTTGGGGCAAGACCAACTCAAAGGCATGGAGATGACTGCAAGGAAGAACAAAGAGGCTAGACGCCCTGGACCACGGATGGCACAGAGAGGAGGCATGGAGAAGAAGACCCGAAGAGTAGAATGCAGCGACGTTGTTAAGAACAAAGCTACTGAGTGTGTGAAGAGGGTTCTGTACGCAGGTGTTCCCGATGCCAAGTCCAATATGATCCTTTCCCTGTTTGGCTCCCAAGAGCAGAAGCAGGAGAGCTTGCCATTTGGTCCTGGAGGTAATAGGGAGCCATCAGTGTTTAGGCAGGTGGGGGGTAACTGTGCAGTACAATGCTGAACATGGAGTCAGAGAGATTTGATTTCAGGTCCAGCTCCAGACCTTACCAGCTGTGACCCAGGAAAGTCATTTAACTGCTGAGGGTCAGTTTTTTTCACCTGTAAAATGGGGATAACAATCGCACCAACTTTTCAGGGTTGTTGTGAGGACCAGAAGTGATAACACATGCAAAATGCTTGGCCAAACTCAAGGTTCCAGAGAAATGCTAGCTGTAAGTGCCATGGTCATCCGTGACCATTATTACTGCTAAGCAGCCTTCTCTCCTCCCTGCCCCTCGTGGATCCCTAACTCCATCGAATGGTCCGATTGAATGGCGTCTCCTCTCCAGGGACTTTGCTGGGCCTCTCCCTTCCCGGCTCAGCTCCCTCCCCAAGTTTCCCATTTACATTTTATATGTTTTCCTTAATTTATTTGTATAAGTGACGCCCCCCCACTTCTGCTCCAGCATAATACCAGCTGCCTGAGGACAGGGACTGGCTTCCTTTTTGACACTCTATTTCCAGTACCTCACACAGTGCTGGGCACTTAGGCATCAGCTGTCATGAGCTGTCAGCTAGAAGGCAGCTAGGGCACATAGTGGAGAGAGCACTGCACCTGAAGTTAGGACCTGAGTTCAAATGAGGCCTCAGACTCTTACTAGCTATGTGGACCTGGGCAAGTCACTTAATCCTGTTTGCCTCCGTTTCATCTATAAAATGAGCTGGAGAAGGAAATGCCAAACCACTCCAGCCTGTTTACCAAGAAAACCCCAAATGGAATCACGAAGAGTCGGATGTGACTAAAACGACTGACCGACGTTGAGTTGTCAATTTTACCCTGAATCCCTGACTCGAAGACCAGAATTCTAAACATCGTACCACACCGTCTCTACTGTGTGAGCTGCTATATCTCAATTAATTCATTCCGGCCAAAGCTGAAATCCATTTTCAGGCCCAAATTCTTTCTCCTTGGCTTTATTGAACTTATTTTGTTCAAACACAACAAAGTATGTCATGAAAGGAAGACTCAATCTGAAAACAGAAAAACAGGTAGGATTTAAAAATACTCGTTGTTTGCACTTCAGTGTCTGGGCCTCAGAGACAGCAGGTATATGGCCCTCCACACAATTACAGAGAAGGTCTCATCTTGCAAAGAAGGACAAGTTTAAGCAGTGAATGCCAGATCTGGTCTTTTGACAAGCAGAACTCCCTACCCCAGATGGTCCCTTAGAATTGCTCATCAGGAGGCTGATCCTCTTTATTCACCAAAACGCTCCTCCTAGTTTCTAGGTACGAGAAGATAAGCCAGGGTTGAGCTTGTGTGGTGGATTCTTAGAAATGGGGAGTCCAGGGGAGCTGAGCAGAGCAATACCAGTGTTTCCACCCCTACCTGAAATGACTCTGCCAGGTAAACATCTGGTGACAGGGAATTGGAAGGCCTGGCATTGAAAACAAGACTTCATTAATGCAACTCCATCCTAAGTAATGCACTTCTGGGGCACCCATTACCGTGGCAATTATCACTGTCTCATTGGAATCCTCCTCTCTGTGGCTGAAATCCTCAGTCAGTCATTGTATGGATGGGAAAAAGTGCTATTGTACATGGGGAGCACGTGTGTGTGAATATGTGTGCATATTTGTGTGTAAGAGAGTGTGCATGTGTGAGTGTGCCTGTGTATGTGTGTGTGTGCATGTGTGTGTACGTGCATGTATGTGTGTGTGTGTGTGTGTAGATGTTAATACATGCACCGGTTCAATGCAGGCTGGTGATGTGAGCTCAGTCTCCTGTAGAGAATCAAATGACAATGCGATTGCACAGAGTTTATAGGCAACTTTCATGCTGGGATGGAGATGGTCTGCCAAGGGAACACCAAACCTAAAATAAACACAGCAGAAAAGAGGATACTGGGGCCCGTCCTCTCCCACTGCGTCTGCCGAGATCCTTTGCTGGCTGTCATTTTTAAAGTAGGAGAGATGAGGAAACAAAACTATCACTCTTTGCAGATGATGTGATGGTATGCTTAGAGAATCAACTAAAAAAACTACCTGAAATAATTAATAACTTTAGCAAAGTTGCAGGATATAAAATAAACCCACACAAATCATCAGCATTTCTATATATTACCAACAAAACTCAACAAGAAGAGATAGAAAGAGAAATTACTTGTCAAATAACTGTGGACAATATCAAATATTTGGGAGTCTACCTGCCAAGGCAAACCCAGGAACTATATGAACACAGTTACAAGACACTTTTCACACAAATAAAGCCAGATCTAAACAATTGAAAAAATATAAATTGCTTATGAGTAGGCTGAGCTAATATAATAAAAATGACAATTCTACCTAAATTAATTTACTTATCCAGTGTCATCCCAATCAAACTACCAAAAATATTTTATAGAAAATAAAAGAAAAGAAAAAAAAGAAATAACAAAATTTATCTGGAAGAACAAAAGGTCAAGAATATCAAGGGAATTAATGAAAAAAAAATGCTAGTGAAGGTGGCCAAGACATACCAGATCTAAAAATATATTATAAAGCAGCAATCATTAAAACTATCTGGTTCTGTAATACAGTGGTGGGTCAGTGGAATAGATTAGGTACACAAGACACAATAGCAAACTGTTCTAGTAATCTACTGTTTGATTAACTCAAAGACTCTAACTTCTAGGATAAGAACTCATTATTTGACAAAAACTCTTGGAAAAACTGGAAAATTATATGGCAGAAACTAGGCACAGACAAGCATCTCACATCTTATACCAAGATAAGGTAAAATGGGTACATGATTTAGACATAAAAGGTGATACCAACAGCAAATTAGCGAGAAATAGTTTACCTGTCAGATCTATGGAGAAGGGAAGAATTTACGACCAAATAAGAGATAGAGAAAATTATGATGTGCAAATTGGATAATTTTGATTACATTAAATTAAAACAGTTTTGCACAAACAAAACTAATAGAACTAAGATGAGAAGGAAAAGAGAAAGAAGGGAAACAATTTTTATACTAAGTGTTTTTGATAAAGGCCTCATTTCTCAAATGAGAACTGAGTCAAATTTAAAAGAATACAAGTCAAAGGATTTGAACAGGCAGTTTTCAGATGAAGAAATTAAAGCTATCTATAGTCATATGAAAAAATGCTCTAAATCATTATTGATTAGAAAAATGCAAATTAAAACAAATTTAAAGTACCACCTCATACCTATAAGATTGGCTAACATGACAGAAAAGGAAAATAATAAATGGAAAAGATGTGGGAAAATTGGGACACTAATGTATTGTTGATGGAGTTGTGAACTGATCCAACCATTGTTTGGAGCAATTTGGAATTATGCCCAAAGGGCTATAAAACTGTGCATATCCTTTGATCCAGCAATATCATTGCTAGGTCTGTATCCCAAAGAGATCACAAAAAAAGTGAAAAGGACCTACATATACAAAAATATTTATAGCAGCTTTTTTGTGGCAACAAAGAATTAGAAATTGAGGGAATCTCTGAACAAGTTGTGGTATATGAATATGTGGTATATGTGCTATGTGGTATAATGGAATACTACTGTGCTATAAGAAATGATGAGCAGATAAATTTCGGAAAAACCTGGAAAGACTTATATGAACTGATGCTGAGGGAAGTGAGCAGAACCAGGAGAACATTGCACACATCAATGGCAATATTGTGTGATGATCAACTATAATTAACTTAGCTCTTCTCAGCAATACAATGACTCAAGACAATTTCAAAAGACACATGATGGAAAATGCTATCCACATCCAGAGAAAGAACTATGGAGTCTCAATGCAGATCAAAGTATACTATTTTCAGGTTTTTTTTGTAGCTTTTCCCTTTTGATCTGTTTCTTCTTTCACAACATGACTAATGAGGAAATATGTTTACATGATTGCACATGTATAGCCAATATCGGATTGCTTGCTGTCTTGGGGAGGGGGGATGACAGAGAGGGAGGGAGAAAAAATTTGAAACTCAAAGTCTTATAAAATTGAATGTTGAAAACTATCTTTACCTGTAATTGGAAAAATAAAATAATATTTGCAAAAAAAAAAAAGTAGAAGAGAAAGAAGTTAGATAAGAATAGATTTAGAGCTGGAAGGAACCTTAGAAGACCATCGTATCCAACTCCTCATTTCAAAGATGAGGAAATTGAGGCAGGCAGAGGTCTTCCTGACAGTAGGTCGTGGCCTCTCCACCAACACCTAACAATTAGAGCTGTCTAAGAGTGGAATGGATTTCCTAAAGAGGCACCAAGTCAAGTCAACAAGCATTTATTAAGTGCTTACTATGTACACCACAGTGCTGAGCACTGAGGATACAAAGAAAGGCAAAAAAAGTTCCTGATCTTAAGAAGCTGCCATTCTGGAGGAAGAGACCCCTTGAGGCGGGCTTCCCTCCTTGGGAGGTCTTTGGAAAATGACAAGATGAGCACTTGTCAGGCCTGTTGTAGTGGGGATTTTTATGAGGGCGGGGGGGGGGGGTGTTGGACCAAATGGTCTCTAAGATTCCTCCAACTCTGAGATCCTGAGATTCTGGGATGTGACCCCCGCTCCAGGTCTAAATTTAAATCTCCTCTCTGAGCGTGAGAAAACAATAGCTGTCTTGCTACTTTCTGAAAAAAAGATGAAAACTATATTAAATGGACGTTTGATGGGGGCAAGGGATTGCTAGTACCCATTGTGCCCTTTGGGAATCCCAAAGCAAGGATCCACCAGAGATCCTCATGTCCCATGAAGTCCCCGGAAGATTCCATTTGGTTTGTTCAACATGGCGTCTCTGTGGCAGCAAAGGAATTAAGGCTTTAACATTATTAAGGACTTTCCCATTTCAACATCACCGCAGCTGCTGAAACCACTGCCTGCTGAAGCAGGTCTAAAAAAATGAAAACTTATCATGTAAAAGAAAAGGGGAAAAATAAAAGTTTGCCACATTATTTCCTTAGGAAACCCATCATTGGAAATAGAGGCTTTTGTGTCCCTGGGTCTTCCTGGCAAAATGCCAACTATCAATGAAAAATGGCCCCTTCTCCAGCTCTGACTACTGTTGCCTCATAGACCTCCCCCTACTCTCCTTGCAGGCCTGGCCCAAAGACCCAGTGTCGTTGTCAGCCCCAGGCTAGCCAGCCTTTTATTAGTGTGGCTTCTCCTAATAACAATCACAGCGAGGATTTCTTGAGCACTTTCAAATTTGCAAACATTTGTCTAAGTCATTTCACTGATCCTTCCAACACTGTGGAGCAGGTGCTATTTTATCCTCATTTTACAGAGAAGGAAACTGAGGCTAAGAGAGTGGTCACACAACTGGTGTGTGTCTGAGGCAGGATTGGGACTTAGTTCTTCCTTCCTCCACATCCATCAGTCTCTCCTGGCTCGTCACCCGGCTGCCCCCAGCCTATTAACCTTCAGATTGAGAAACTGATCTAAGAGAGTCGCTACGTGTTGGAGACTTTAGAGTTGGTTCAACCCGTGTGGAAAGCAATTTGGAATTATGCTAAATCCAAAACAAAACAAAACAAAAATCCTAGCTAGAACAAAATAATCACATCAACACTTCAGATAGAGACAAAAAATAGGAACAAACGATACATTTCTTGAAAGAAGCTATGAATTTGGTGACTACAAAGAAGCCAGAGAAAACTCATGTGAACTTATGGAGTGTGACGTCAGCAAAACCTGGGGAATATGTCCAAGACAGACCAGGCGAACCAAGCTGCCCCTTCTCTCCTCCGACACTGAGCCCACCCTGGTGCAGACCCTCATCACCCATGCCTGGTTGTGGCAACAGCTTCTGGGGAGGAGTGCCTGCCTCCAATCCCCCCACCTCCAGTCCATCTTCCATGCAGCTGCCAAAACGGTCTTCCTCAAAAGCAGGTCCCACCAGGGCACGCCCCCCCCAACTCAGTAAACCACAGTGGCTCTCTATTACCTACAGGATCAAATATAAAATCCTCTGTTTGGCTTTTGAAGCCTTCATCACCTGGCCCCTTGTTACTTTTCCAGTATTCTTATACTTTCTCCCCGTACATCTTTGATCAGTGACACTGGTCTCTGTGTTGTTTCCCGTCCATGACACTCCATCTCTCTGCTCCAGGTCATTTCTCTGGTTATCTCCCATGCCCAACATGCTCCCTCTCTTCATGTCAGCTCCCGGCTTCCTTCAAGTCTCAGCTAAAATCTCACTTTTTGCAAGGAGCCTTTCCACCCCTCCCCCATGCTAGCGTCTTCCCTCTGAGGACTCTTTCCAGTTTGTCCTGCCTATAGCTTATCTGTAGACTGGTGTTTGCATGTTGTCGCCCAGTAGACTGGGAGCTCCTCACAAGCAAGGACTGGGTTTTGGGTTTCTTGTTGGGTTTTGCCTTCTTTGCCTTTCTTTGTATCCCCAGTGCTTCCTGCCCCATGATGATGCTCAATGGCTGCGATATGAACGACTGACCAGAAACAAGCACACCTGACTTGCTGCATTGTAGATGGATCTGGCCAATCTCCGCCCTTGTGTATGCAAAGTAGCTGCTCGGAATGCTATAACCATGAAAAGGAAACAAATCTATTTGACTCCCACAAAGGTTATAAGAAGTTACTGTCTTCTCCCTGGGCCTCTGACACTTAGACGCCTCTGGTGAGTGTAAGCTCCTTGAGGGCAGTGATGGTTTTCTTTTCATCCTTGTAATCTCAGCATCTAGCACTGAAACTTTACACAGTAATTGCTTAGCAAATACTGCCTGATTGATGACTTCCGTGATTAATAAAACAACTTTATTTCAAATATCATACTGGTCATCTTACATCACTACTTTCTAAGAAATTTAAGAAAATAGGAAATGTCACTTGGAGCAATAATTAAAGAAACTAGAGTGCCTAACCCAGGAGCCATAGCCTTCTGGGCATTCTCTCTAAAGAGATCCTTTAATAGTTTCTCTGTCACCATTCCATTTAAACTAGATTATTTTCTCTCCTTCTCACTAGAAGCCTCTACATGAGTTTCTTGACCTGATCTTTCTGGATCTCCCTCTAGATTTTCAGTAAAGCAGCAAATCTTTTGCAACACTACCCCCTCCATCGACATTTTCTATTGATCAACCATATCTTTGCTTTATCTAAGTATCTAAGTATGCTTTATCTAAGCTTTATCTAAGTAACCCCTGCCTGACATAGACATACATACCACAAGACAGGGTCTCTTCATTCTCCTTAGTACCCAGAACTAATGAGTACTAAAACCATTGGCCAGAAAATAGTATTCCCTCGTTCCTCTCCTCCCTGCCCAATACAGCTCTTTGTCCTCTTGGGAGGCAACATGATTTAATGGGATGAACATTGAAGTAGATGGAGAAAGGTCTAGGTTTGAATTCCATCTCAGAAGTTTTCTACCTATGTTATCATTGTCATATCATTGAAACCCTCTGAGCCTTGGTTTCCTTATTTCTAAATAGTGCTCACAGCAACTGTGACCCTCACAAAGGTTGTCAGAGAAATTGGGAATATGTTGGACCACAGAAGTGGGATCCAAGAATGTCTTAAGGAGCCAGAAAACCTATTTAGTCATAAGTTGAATAAGTTGAAAATTTAATAGGGCAAATGGAAAGAATTACACTTGAGTTCACAAAATCAATTGTACAAATAGTGGGTGGGAGAAGCCTCTTTCTCATAAATTCATCTCTCTGTATAAACACACAAAATATATTTGAAATAGACCCCAAGAGTAAATTCAGTACACCTCCCCTAAGTCCATATGGACTTGAAAATCAGTGGAGCTTCCCAAAAGGCCTAAGAGCAACAGGGGGTCAACTCAGGTACCAGGAAACTCTGACTTACTACTGGGAAGTCTGGAGAATATGACTTTGTAAAGAGAGGAACAGCTTTGTTAAAGAAAGCCAAATGAAGCCATCAAGGTGAGGGCAGAAGCCACAGACAGCTGAAAATCTCTCTCAGTCCCAAAAGCTAAAGAAAAAGCTTGAACGCTTGGATCCCATAGGGCCTTCCATGTCAGGGCACTGTACATGACGCTGTTTTTAACATGGACACACCAATGCAACTTTCATTTTGTCCCTGGCTCGGGGCCTGCAATCTCCCCTCCCTGCCTTTCATGCCGTTCTCCTACCCAGTAAGAAGGCTGCCGAACTAGATTGAAAACTGATTGATTTCCCATTTGGATACAGAGACATTGCTGGTTGTATTATTCTTTGATGTTGTTAGTTAAATATTTAATGGGATTTTAAGAGAAAATTTCTGTCTATGTAATGTAAACATATTGTTAGGCTGCACAAGGGGGGGTCACATTATGATTAAGCCGGATGTCAGGGGTATGGATGGCCCCTTCTCAGTATTCTAGAGAGACGCCATCAATAAAAGTCCAAACACGATAGATTCCAAGGCTGATGTGCATTTTTATTCATAGCACAAATATATTTATGGCTAGAGAGCTGGACCAGTACCAAATGGGAGACAGGATCCCTCGCTTTTTGTATCTGATTTTCTGTTGGGTTTTTTTTTCCAAAAGCAAATTCTAATTTCAGAATTCATCTGCACAGTCTCATTATAAACACCACCTCCAGAAACAATCAGGCTCCCATTTGGATGTAGAAAGTAAGAATACTCATTCATTCATCCAAAAGCCATTTATTAAGCATGTACCATCTCAAAACATAGAAAGCACCTTGTATTCTGTGTGTGTATGTGTGTGTGTGTATGTGTGTGTGCGCGCGTGTGTTTACAAACACACACAGAGCATATAAATTAATGCTCTAAATGCTACCTGTCCTACTAGAATTTAAGCTGCTTGGGGGGGGGGTGACAGGCTCCTTTCTGTCTTTTTCTCCAGCCCTCAGCATTTCTTGTTGTTGTTCAATCATTTCTGTCATGCCCCACTCTCCGTGACCCCCATCTGGTAAACAATTCCTGCTCTAAGAGAACCAGGAGAGAAGACAATGGAAGGATGCTATTCCTGACCTCAGGAATGGCAGGATGTTGGATTTACTCAGTCAGGTTGCCAAGCCCCCTCCCCTAGAAAAGAAGGAGGGGTTTGCCTGGCAACACTGTCAGCAAACACACAGTGCAATGAGCCATTAGTTAGCATCTCCTGTAGGCCATGCACTGTACTAGGCCCTGGGGACACAATGACCAAAAGAACACCCAGTCCTCACCCTCAAGACGCTTTCAATTGATTGCAGAGAAACACGCCTGCTTCCCCTCTCTTAGGATTTCATGTCAATTCCTGGGGCAGGTTTTTGTGAAGTTGAAGGAAGCTGATTTAATTGGCTTTTTTCTCCCTTTCTCTCCCCAGAAGGAGAAATTTGGGGAAGACGTATATCTTGAAATCTAATTACATCTCTTAACTGTAACCTGAGAAGTTTAACATTCAAGGATGCACTTCATCTGTCAAAGACAGAGACAGTTGGCAAATGCAGGCCATAAAGGTGGAGATTTAATGCCCCAGTGCAGGAACTGTTGCTGTTTTCCTGTGTTTATTACTTCACAGTTAA
The DNA here is from genome assembly GCF_900497805.2 of Vombatus ursinus. Taxonomy (NCBI): domain Eukaryota; kingdom Metazoa; phylum Chordata; class Mammalia; order Diprotodontia; family Vombatidae; genus Vombatus; species Vombatus ursinus. Next base: position 1,863,199 of record NW_020954582.1, read on the forward strand.
TCAAGAAGGAGAGAACGCCCGGGAGTTTGGTAGCTTTCTCTCTGTGTTTCCCAGGATGGAAGGAATTAACAGGCACCTTCTCTTTGGAGCCACCGGCAACTGCCAAGGAGGCAGTAGATTCATTCCATGGCCCTGGATGAAGCCCAGGCAGCCTGTTGAATGTTTTAATCAATTTTTGAAAACTGATTTATAGCCAACAGAGCAGAACATCACATTATTATCATGGTTATTATTTGTATACAGGTCCTTTGGTAAAGTAATTTCTTGGTATTGTATGACTACACAGCACTTATTAGATCAGACATTCAGAGAAAGGGCCCATCAGAACCATCTCACCATGCTGGCTCGGACTATAGATGCTTGCAAAGAGAATTTTAGAATCGTTTCATCATTTGAATGGATGTCGTGAACCCTGACTGAGTCATAGAGTACTCTCTGTAGGCAATGCAGGCAACGCGACGTCTCAAACACTCCCATGGGTGCACAGTCTCCCTGATGGAAGTGTTCATTCATTAATGGAGATTGCCACACTATGTCCCAGCCCATCCTAATAAGACCACTGCCCGTGTTCTGCCACAGAGTGGCCATCCACTGTGCCAGGGACTTTCCTCATTTTGTCTTGACATTGTGAGGATGCAGGTAGTGTAGGGGGCATCCTCCTAGACTCCTTGACCCAATGTTGTGACTATATATTTCTTTGATAATGCCCTTTATCCCAGATCTTCTTCATAGTTCCTTGTTTACATATAAATTGAGGCCTGCATAATCAAAGACTTTCCCCGATGGAATGGGAGGATGAGAACGATGACCATGAAGGCAGCTAAAGCAGGCACCGTGGAGTGTGTAGGGCTTGGTTAGACATTGGATATGGCAAAGTCATTCACTGTATCCTGATATCACCAGCCATCTTGACTTTGTCTTGCCACTGGACTCCAGTGTCTCTGCCTCACTTAAATCCAATTTAAGCACGAATCAAAAGACATCACCTGCACCATTTTATCATTTATGTTGTCAGACACTTTTAACAAGGATGAAAATAGCGTCAAGGTCAGCTATGATACTAACAATAAATTATTTAACTTGAAAAGGCTACAAGCCAGGACTAAAGGGGAGGGAGAGTTGGTGTATGATTTTTGTTAGCAGATGATTGTGAGCTCAGTGCAGCCTCTGAAGCTGAGATGCAACAGAGGATGGATCAATTCTCTGCCCCTTGTGCTAATTGTGGCCTAACAAGTAACACCAAGAAAACACAGGTGCTCCACCAGCCAGCACCACACCATCCATACGTGGAACCATCGGTTACAGCAAATGGAGAAGTTTTGAATGCTGTGGACAAGTTCACCGGCCTTGGCAGTGTTCTTTTCAGGGATGTCTACATAGATGATAAGGTTGATGCAGGCATTGCCAGAGCTAGCTCAGTGTTTGGGAGGCTCCAAAGGTAAATTTGGGAGAAAAGAGTATTAGGCTGCTTGCTAAACTGAAGGTCTATGGAGCCATTGTACTGACCTCATTGTTGTACTCCTGTGAAACCTGGACAGAAAATCAGTACCACGCCAGGAAACCGAATTGCTTCCATTTGAATTGTCTTAGGAAGATTCTGAAGATCACCGGGCAGGATAAGGTACGTTGAGGTCCTTTCTCAAGCTAAGCTGTCAAGCATTCAAATTCTATGGCAGGGAGTGCAACTCCAATGGGTGGACGAGTTGTTCAAATGTCAAACATACATTTATCTAAGAGACTATTTGATGGAGAACTCATACAAGACAAGCACTCACACGGAGGTCAGAAGAAGCCATACAAGGACACTCTCAAGGTCTCTGAAGAACTTTGGAGTCAATTGCATGACACAGGAGATGCTGGCACGGGATTACAGAGCATGGCGTGCCTTCATCAAAGAAGGCACTGTGCTCTATAAGCAAAGCAGAATTGCAGTAGCTCAAAAGAAATGTGAGGTGTGCAGACTTAGAGACATTTGCACTCCAAACTTTCATGTGTATTCTCTGTATCTGACCTGTGGTAGAACATTCTGAGCTCCTATTGGTCTGATCAGCCACAGTTGGATACTCTGTACCTTGACCCTAACACAGTGATGCCATTTTGGTCCTCTTTGAGAATAAAGGACAACAAACAACTTCGTGCCCAGCATTGTGCTAAGGCAAAAACAGTGCATGCCTTCAAGGAGCTTCCAGTCAACTGGGGGAAGGAACATGTGGATCAGTGGATATGTAAAAGACACTCACAAGGTAGATGGAGGTACTCTGTGGGGAAGGCGCTAGCAGCTGGAGGGGGTGGGGAGGTGGTCAAGAAAGGTCTCCTGCAGCAGGTGGGGTTTGCGCTGAGTCTAGAAGAATACCAGGGAAACTAGGAGGTGGAGATGAAGAGGTAGAACATTCCAGGCATGGGGAGGGCCAGTGTGGGCAGTAAGTGCAAAGGCAAAAAGACCGAATAGAGCATCAGGTTCAAGGCACTGTAAGTAACCATGTTGTGGAAGAATGTGGAGGAGACCACAGTGTAAGAGGACCGGAAAGGTAGGAAGGGGTCCTCTGGGTGATGCTCATGTTCCATTCTCTGGAGACTGGAGCATTCCCTGACACAGCCATGCCACCACAGCAGGAGAATATTGGTGTGGAAAAGATGTTCCTGTGTGTCAGCTTCAACTCCATCTTCAATGAATTCAATTCAATAAACATTTATTAAGCATTTACTCTGTGCTAGTCACTGGGCTAAGAACCATCTGGATCTATGTCTCTATCTACAGATACACGTATTATGTACGTCTCTATCTACCTGTCACGTCTGTCTATCAGCTAGCTGTTCATCTGCCTATGGTCTATCTATCTATCACCACCACAACCTAGGCTGGCTATAGGATCTGGGCAAGAAACAATCTCTCCATGCTCTAAGCAATTCTCTCAGACTCTGAATTGCAAAGCTGCTACTCTGCTTTGATTGAATTTCCTCAATCAGAGGTTCTCTATACAGATGAAATAACTGGTCTAGTGGTACATATACACATATGTATGGACAGGGAGAAGGAGAGGGAGACAGGCAAAGGCAGAGAGACAGAGAGAGACAGAGAGACAGAGACAGACAGAGACAGACAGAGACAGTGAGACAGGAAGAGAAACAGAGACTCAAAACCAAATTCCAGGAATGGAGGTCAGCTAATGAAAAGGTATGGAGGAAGGATTGTTATGTCCAAGGCACATGGAGAAGGCCAATGGAATTGTATCCTAGGGTATTTGGAAGAGCGTAAAGTGTACCAAGCCTGGAAAGGTAGGTAGGAGTCAAGTTGTGAAGGGCCTTAAAAGCCATGCAAAGGATTTTCTATTTGGTCCTGATGGCAATAAAGAGCCAGTGGAGTTTACTGAGTGGGGCTGGGGTGGCGGGGATGGCATGTTCAGTCCTGGGCTGGGGGAAGGTTACTTTCACAGCGGCGGAGGGGAAGGGCTGGAGTGGGGAGTCACGAGGTGGGAGAAGCAATTAGTCGGCTATTGCAATAAATAGTCCCTGCATGAAGGTAACACATAATCCCAGAAAACCTTGGAATACACTCAGCTGGATCCTGGGTGTGACCAAAGCGGCTCAGAAGCTTTTGGACAAGCGGGTAGAAAAGGCTTTAGATTTGGATTCTGCCATTTGTCACTTTGTGACTGGCTAAGTCACTTCACTTTTATTTGTTTCAGTGTCTTCATCTGCACAAACTGGGGTTTGGACCAGATGGTCTCTTGTGTCCCTTCAAACTTTCAATCATATAGCCCATGGTTCACCTCACTCTCTGAGAATACTCTGATTAATGAAATGACCAACCCCAATTCCAGAAGACCGATGAAGAAAGCTGCTACCTACCTCCTGACAGAAAGGCGACAGACTCAAAGTACAGAATGACACCAACACTTCTGGGCACTCAGTCTGTTTTGCTTGATTGTGCATATTTGTTAAACGAGCAGTGTTTCTGTTTTGTTTTGTTTTTCCCCAATGGGACTGGCAAGGTGGGAAGGAAGAAAAAAAGTTTACTAATTGAAAAAAATTAAAATCACTGTCTATCCCCAGAATGAATTCCTTTCCAGTCCTCTCGACTCAAACTTTCCTTACTCGAAAAGGGGGGGGGAGGGTTTTTTGTTTGTTTATTTAAACACAGCAAAGACCCTATTTTTATAGGAAGACAAACAAATAAAATTTTGCATTTTCTTAGAAAAAAAATAAAATTGTTCTTCTCTGCGTAGAACAGAGTCACGCCTTAAAAGTACCATGGAAAAGTCAATGGAATTGGGATAGTTCTAATCTCATTCGCTCCAGAACGAGCGTGAAAAGTTGGGGAAACTTTAGCTCGGCTTAGCATTGATCTTCTATTGGCAATTGTTCCTGACATTTCACTGTCCTTCTCCATCTCTGCTCTAAGTAGAGTACAGTTAATGGTCTGTAAACAAACACTTACTTCTACCCAAGGGAAGCCGCTATTTTTAGTGAATCCTTTGGAAGCAAAAGGATTCCTGTACAAATCAAGAGATCACTCCCTAATTCACCTATTTAGTGAAGCCTGAATCTTTCATTTAAAGTCAGCCCAGCTCAGAACAATAAAAACTGGTGTTTATGCAGCTCATGGTTTTCCAGTGGGGATGGGGTGTCACCCAATGCTGGGGGTCTTCCTTGAGTGACCTCGATATGGTGAGAAGGTCATTGAAGAACACGGCCCCTCGCTCTCCCCCTTGTGACCAGGCCAGCTTCTTTTTCAAGCTTGCATTTCTCGACTGACATCTTTGAAATCACTTCTGCTCCCCCTTCTTACCTCCTTTTAGGAGATGCTTTGCATCCTGCTCACTCTCTGCCAGGCATGCATCTTTCTGCCGCCCCTTCAGACAGCAGCAGCATCAGTTCTGGGGAAGCCAGACTCACAGCCGACTCACAGCCATCCACTACCTCCTTGAGAAGAGTACTGGGAGAAGAGAGAGGCCCTTTGTGTCAGGGAGCAAAAGAATTACCTAATATTCCCAAGTCAATCCAATCCACTCTGATCTTCCAGCACTCACAAGTTACGCAGGATAGATGGGTCGCAGTGTCCACCAGTGGTGAAAATGTCCACAGCGATGAGGTGATGGATCCACGGGGGCCCTGGCGCAAGGTCTGGGAAGCCCTCGCTGCCCCCATCCCCAAAGCGGAGTTGAACCCGGGTCTTCCCGACCCCAAGTCTCAAGCTTTCTATTACACCGCGCTCCCCTGGACCCCAAAAGCTCTTTCATCCCCGTTAGAGAAAAAATAAGACATAAACAAAAAACCCTTTATGTGAATTTCCCCTTTGTCACTAAATTGTTTGAAATGAGCAGACTGAATGGATCCCCTGCAGACCACACCTAGAAATGGCCTGTTTATTCCTCATTTCTCTCTCTGACTCGGAGAACTCTGAAGAAGACGCTGCCCTTAATGCCAGGACTGGAATTCCGTCTTCGGTTCCCAGAGCGTCAGGGGACCTGACAGGAGCTTGGACACCTTCCAGTCCAACCTTCTCCCATGGCCCGGGAGCAAACTGAGGCCTCGAGAGGGCAGCGATGTCGTAGAAGAGCAGACCTCCCGCAGCCAGCTCCGGGCTTGGCCAACTCGAGGAAGGGCCGGGCTGCTCTTCCGCCGGCCTTCCTCTGGCTCTGCTTCCTGAGCCCGGGCCAGCTGGCCCCTTCTGAGTTTATCAGATCATATTTATTGAAGACACGGGACCCAGAGACATGTGAAGCTTCACCTACCCAGGCAGAGCGCCTGGGACTCAGAGGGAAATACTCATTCTGAACTGGATCTGAAACGTCCATCCGTGTTGCCCAGGATGTGCTGGACAATTACACAGCCCTCCACTGTGGGTAGATGGAGCAGCAGCCTCCTTCACAGGGGTTGGCTAGTGGTTCCTCCCCCAGCCCACACACACATTCACAGACAAACACACACAAAATGAACACACACACACAAACACAATGCATGTATGCACACATAAACACACAAGCCTACACATAGGCACATACCTACACATGAAAAGACACACATGCACGCACATATGCACATACTCATACAGGAAAAGACACGCACACACACACATGCACACACAGCACCCTTTGCCTCCTTGTCCCTCTATGCTTTTGCTTCTCTTCACGCGATGAGGTTAAACTCCAGCGATAGAATCTTTTCAATCCTTTGTCCTGGTCCTTCCCTCCAGCTCTTTCATTTATCCTCAGTCCTCTGCTCTGCAGCCAAGGCTCCCCTCTAATGAAGCAGCAGAGACACCAGGCCTTGTGCCGCCAGGTGCAGCTCGGCACAAATGGGCCACCCAGGACCTGTTATTTTGCAGCCTTCTTCACTGGCAGCCCGGTCCTGGCCCTGACTTCTCCTTTCTTCCCTCCAGACTGCATGGCTAGCTCCAGTGTAATTTGCAGACTGCTGTCTCCCCACAGGCCCAGGTGGGCATCCCCAATAGCCCAGCAGCTGCTCCCAGAGATGGTCTGGATGTTGGAGCTGCCCTTCCTGGTGACTGAGATGCCTGGCTCCTCTCCAGTGCTCACACATGCAATCATGCCCAGCACCGGCTCCTGAGTCTCAAAGGTCATTTGCATTTGATTTCTGGTGCCAGAGTTATTTGTGATACTTTCCAAGTGGGGATCACTAGAAAATTCCAGAAACGGGCCCTTTCTTCCTTTGTCTTATCTGGCCAATGATCATGGATGCTTAAAGAAATCTGAACCTCCCATTTTAATCAAGAACTGTTAGGAGAGAGCAAGGAAGAGTGCATTGAAAGAATCAGCTGGGGGGTGGAGCCAAGATGGCACAGTGAAAGCAGTGACTTGCTTGGGTTCTCCCCCAAATTCCTCCAAATATCTGCAAAAATGGCTCTAAACAAATTCTAGAGGAGCAGAACCCACAAAAAAGACACATTGAAACAAATTTCCAGCCCAAGACAACCTGGATGGTTGATTAGAAAGATCTATTGCACCAGGCTGAGAGAGGATCACAGTTCAGCATGGGCACATAGACAAAGACCAGGCCTCAGAGAACCTGGAGCAGGTCTCAGGGGACTGAATCATGGGCAGCTGTGGCAGTTTCCAGACTTCTCAACCCACAAATGCCAAAGATAGCTTAGAAGGTCAGTAGGAAAGGCCTATGACTGTGGTGAGAGAGAAGGTCATTCCCAGCCCCAATCCTGAAGCAGCCTTCAGGCGGTGGCTGCTTCCTGGAGCTCTCGGCCCAAAACGGTGGAGGGATCAAGCAGTTGACCAGAAGGGGATTGCAGGAATCTCTTTGCCCGTGCTGAGGCAGGAATTTCTTGCTTTACCCATGCTTGGATCTGGGTCACAACTCTGGGTGGCAGTCCTGGGGTGAGGAGGAGTGCTGGTGTGGTGGAGTTTGTAGTGGCAGTGGAGAGGGAATCCTCCTCACAGTTCAAAGGCAGAAAAGAGTGCTTGTGGTCACTCATAGACCAGAGCGCAGGCCAGGAAAGGAGTAAATACCTCACCTCTTATCAGACCACCTTGGAAGAACTGAAAATTTACAGGTCCCTAGAAGTATCTCTGAAAACAGCTGTACAAATCCCCGAAGCTTGGGGACAGTACATTCTCCACATTGGAAGCAGACTCTTACCTTAACAAAGAGTTTATAACTCAAGCAATTGGCTGGGATCATGACCAAACCTCACAGAAAGAGTCAGACCATAGAATCTTTTTTGAGTAACAAAGAAGATCAAAACATACAACCAGAAGAAGACAACAAAGTCAAAGGTCCTACATTCAAAGCCTCCAAGAAAAATATGAATCAGTCCCAGGCCTTGGATGGGTTCAAAAAGGATTTTGAGAAGCAAGTAAGAGAAGTAGAGGAAAAACTGGGAAGAGAAATGAGAGTAATGCAAGAAAATCATGAAAAACAAGTCAACAGCTTGCTAAAGGAGACCCAAAAAATGCTGAAGAAAAAAACACCTTAAAAATAGCCTAACCCAAATGGCAAAAGAGGTCCAAAAAGCCAATGAGGAGAAGAATGCTCTAAAAAGCAAAATTAGCCAAATGGAAAAGGAAGTCCAAAAGCTTACTGAAGAAAATACTTCCTTAAAAATTAGAATAGAGAAATTGGAAGCTAATGACTTTATGAGAAATCAAGACACTGTAAAGCAAAACCAAAAGAATGAAAAAATGGAAAACAATGTGAAATATCTCATTGGAAAAACAACTGACCTGGAAAATAGATCCAGGAGAGATAATTTAAAAATTATTGGACTATATGAAAGATATGATCAAAAAAAGAGCCTAGACATCATCTTTCAAGAAATTATCAAGGAAAACTGCCGTGATATTTTAGAATCAGAGGGCAAAATAGAAATTGAAAGAATCTACCGATCTCCTCCTGAAAGAGATCCCCAAAGGAAAACTCCTAGGAATATTGTAGCCAAAATACAGAACTCCCAGGTCAAGGAGAAAATATTGCAGGCAGACAGAAAGAAACAATTCAAGTATTGTGGAAACACAATCAGGATAACACAAGACTTAGCAGCTTCTACATTAAGGAACTGCAGGGCATGGAATATAATATTCCGGAGGGCAAAGGAGATAGGATTACAACCAAGAATCACCTACTCAGCAAAACTGAGTATAATCCTTCAGGGGGGAAATGGTCATTCATTGAAATACAGGACTTTCAAGCATTCTTGATGAAAAGACCAGAGCAGGATAGAAAATTTGACTTTCAAATACAAGACTCAGGGGGAACATGAAGAGGTAAACAGGAAAGAAAAATCATAAGAGACCTATTAAGGTTGAATTGTTTACATTCCTGCATTGAAAGATGATCTTTGTAACTCATGAGACCTTTGTCAGTATTGGGGTAGGTGGAAGGAAAAAATTATTTGTATGTAGATAGATAGATAGATAGATAGATACATAGACACATAGATATATAGATAGAGGGCACATGGTGAAATGAAGATGAAGGGGTGATATCTGGAGAATAAAATTAAGTGGTGAGAGGATTATACTAGGAGAAGGAGAAAGGGAAAGGTAGAATGGGGTAAATTATCTCACAGAAAAAAAACAGAAAAGAAAGGGCTCTTACAGTAGAGCAGAAACAGGGGAAGGTGAAAGGGAATGAGCAAATCTTATTCTCATCAGATTTGGCTTAAGGAGAAAATAACATACACACTCAATTTGGTATGGAAATCTATCTTACCCTACAGGAAAATAGGCGGAGGGAAGGGGACAAGAGAGCAGGGGGATGATAGGGGGGAGGGCAGATTGGGGGAGAGGGTAATCAGAAGCAAACACTTCTGAGGAGGAACAGGGTCAAAAGAGAGAATAGAATAAATGGGGGGGTGAGATAAGATTAAGGGAAATAGAGTCAGTTTTTCACAACATGACCTCTATGGAAGTGTTTTGCATAACTGAACATGTATAACCCATACTGAGTTGCTTGCCTTTTCAATGAGGGTGGGTGGGGAAGGAGGAAGGGAGAAAATTTGGAACTCAAAGTTTGAAAAACACATGTTTAAAAAAATGTTTTTGCATACAACTGGGAAATAAGAAATACAGGAAATAAGGTATAGAAATCTCTCCTGCCATATAGGAAAATGGAAGGAGAAGGGGATAAGAGAAGGGGGAGAGAGACAGAAGGGAGGGCAGACTAGGGGAAGGGGTATTCAGAATGCATGATATCTTGGGGTGGGGGAGGGGCAAGATGGGATGAAAATTTGGAACTCAATCTTGTGGAAGTGAATGTTGAAAACTAAAAACAAATAAATTTTAAAAAAAAGAAAAAGAAATAAATAAAAAAAGAAAGAAAGAGTCAGCCGAGGTGCCCCTAGTGCAGTCCTGGAATGCTCTGAAATGTATTTTCAGCGTCTGGGAAATGGAGGTTGAAATGATGATGCTTCCCACCTCACAGGACTGTTATGGGGGAAGCACCACTTCTAGAAAGGACTCGAAGGGTGTGGGAAACCACAAAGTACTGGCGTCTGGAACACCGGGCTTCTAGTCCCAGTTCTGAGGCTGATTACCATAGTGCTCTGGCCCGGATAATTCTCCAAGTCTAGAAGTTTCGCAGAAGTGGCTGTACTATTCTGCACTCATGCATGGACTTTCCACACCAGGAGTTCCCTCAACTGATTAAATAAATCAGAGGTCTAGATCCCCCCATCCCCCCAAGGTGCTCTCTCCATCTCTCTCCTTTCTCTCTTTTTCTGTATGTCTCCCTTTATCTCTGTCTCTAGAAAAGTATACCGCACCTAGGTGCTGCAGTGGATTGGATAAAGAGTGAGACCTGGAGTCAAGAAACTCCCAGTATAAATCCAGGTTCAGACACTTGCAGGTGGTGTGACCCTGGGTAAGTCACTTCATCGTTGTCTGCCTCAATTTGCTCATCTGTAAAAAAAAAAAAGAGGGGGGTGCAATAATATTATCTATCTCCTAGGCTTGTGGTGAGAATAAAATGAGATACTATTTATACAATTCTTTGCAGACTTCAAAGTGCTACAGGAATGCTACTTATTAGTAGGAGGAGGAGGAGAGAAGAAGGAGGAGGAGTCATTAAATGATCTGGTGCAAGTAAATCCTCATATACAGCAGATGACACACTTTGTTGACTTTGAGCTACTTTCAAATGCCCTCATCCAGGGAATTTGTGCTGAACTTCCAGGGGTAGGGAACCTGAGGCCTCAAGGCCACGTGTAGCTCTCTAGGTCCTCAAGTGTGGACCTTTGACTGAATCCAAACTTCACAGAATGAATCCCCTTAATAAAAGGATTTGTTCTGTACAACTTGGACTCAGTTAAAAGGTTGCACTTGAGGACCTAGAAAGCCACATGTGGCCCCAAAACCACAGGTTCCCCACCCCTGACTTAGACACTGCTTGTGGTCCTGGTCTAGATTTTTTTTGGGGGGGGGCACACTTTGACATATCAGTACTGAGATGTAACTGACTGTGAGCTCATTGATGGGGGATAGATATAGCCTTCAAAGAATTGGAAACTGAGGGGATGCCCATCAATTGGGAAATGGCTGAACAAGTTGTGGTATATGAATGTAATGGAATACTATTGTGTTATAAGAAATGATGAGTAGGCAGACTTCAGAAAAACTTGGAAAGACTTGTATGGTCTGATGCTGAGTGAAATGAGCAGAACCAGGAGAACGTTGTACACAGTAACAGCCACATTGTGTGATGACTAACGTCGACAGACTTAGCCCTTCTCAGCAATTCAAGGATCTAAGACATCTCCAAAGGCCCCATGGTGGAAAATGCTATCCACATGCAAAGAAAGTACTATGGAGTCTGAATGCAGATTGAAGCAGACTATTTGCTCTTTTTTCCCTTCTGTTTTGTTTTGTTTCCTCTTTCTGGTGGTTCCTCCTATTGGTTCCAATTCTTCTTTACAACATCACTAATGTGAAAATCTTTAATAGGAATGCATATTGACAGCCTATATCAGATTGTGCGCCATCTTGGGGAGGGAGGTGGAGAAGGAGGGGGAGAAAATTTAAAACTCAAAAGCTTACGGAAATGATTGTTAATAATTCAAAATAAATTAATTTTTTTTTAAAAAAGTAGAAAAAAAAGTGTCCAGGACAACCCTGCCCCCAGATCTTCTCATCTGATTGATTGTTGTCTATTATTTCCTCCAGCAAATCCCTCAGTGGGGCTGCTCCCGGTGTGCTGTTATGGTTTTCTTTGTTCCTCAGTGTCTCCTGATATTTTCCAACACCAGTGGAACACACGGCCTGCCTCTTGGTACAAGATGGGCCCACAGCCTTTCCTGGTCACAGATCTCTCTGCTAAGTGCTTTGGCACCACTACCTCATACGCCCCAGTCTATCCTGACTCATTCCAATGCAGAAGGGAAGAGACTGTCTTTTCTCAGTTTTGTTGGGAATACATTTTACAAGGAATACTAAGATGGGGTATGGGGAAACTAAGAAATATGGATCCCTCTAAAAATGGAACACGAACGTGAAGTGGAGCCGGGAAGGTGAGGCAACTGTAAGCCACCTGCAAAGAGGAGGTGTGGTCACCCAGGGCATCATATTCCTGGATGTTCAAGCTTAAAGATCAAGGTGAGAAGCTCAAGAGTCACCTTCACTCCGAGTGAGACAAGAGGCTGGAGCTGAACCTGGACTTCCTGAGACTTGGGCTTGGAAGGGACCTTCAAAATAACCCCCCCCCCCCATCAAAAAAGTAAGCAACAAGGAGGGAAAGTGACTTCCCCAAGGTCACCCAGTTAAGAAGTAGCAGAGCTCATGCTTGAATCAAGTTGATGGTTCAAAATCCAATGCTCCTCTCAGGAGGATCATTTAGTGAAATTATCTCTTCTGTTACAGCTCTTAAGGAATCTTAAATGAGGGGCAGAGTTGCATGGTGGAGAGGGCATTGAACTTGGAGTCAATGAAACCTGGGTTCAAACCTGGTTTCTATCACTTACTATCTGTATGATCCTGAGCAAGCCACTTAATTTATCTGTCTGTTTCCTCATCTATAAAATAGGCACAAAAATGCTTGTTGTGCCCACATCATAGGATTGTTGTGGAGCCCAATGAGATAATGTACGTAAAGTGCTTTATAATTTTGACAGTGTTATGTTAATGACAGAGTTTCCTATGATCTAGCCTTGGATTCTGGATGTGATTTTCATTTGAGCCTGTAGGAGAGCACTTAGAAAAGCATAAACATACAAAGTAAAAAGCCGGTGAGCCTTTATTAAGGGCTTCCTATGGTCCAGGTGCCATGCACGAGGCTTCTCTGCATGGAGTTTCCCCACATATCTTACTTGATTGAAAGATAATATTCCAAGTGAGAATGGTGACAGCTTGACTGCGTACAACTGAACGCTCAATAAATAGTGTGTCTGGTGTCCTGGATGCTGGTGTTAGAAAGCCAAACCTGAGACAGTCTCTGCCTTCAGGTGGCCTGGGGTCTTCCAAGAAAGCTCAGGCTTCCACTTGGGAGTGATGGCCCAGAAAGCCATCCAATCAGAACAGATCTTCATAGTAGCGACTTCTCTTACATCATCTGAAAGGTTACGGCAAATGTCGTATTACGATCCAGATGTTCCAGGCCCTGGCCTCTCGTTAGGGGGTTTATGGTCAGTCCTGGCAAACACAGCCATCAGCTCTTGACTGGAATTTCCCCCACTTGTCAGATGATTTCTGAAGAATACAAAATGGTCTGTCATAATTGTCAAAATTACACATAGATGAGGAAATTCGCTATCTGTGTTGTAATTAAAAACTCAATTAAAAGAAATTCAGAAATCACTACCAAGTTTTTCAGGCATGAGTCGTTCTGCTGAAATGCAAGCTGTTTAGAGTTATAGTTCCATCAGCCTCTAGGAAATGACTGATTTCCAAAATGAGGTCCAAGAGTGTGGAGAAAAGCAGAGAACCAGACGAGGCAGGGAATGACAGGACTGAGGATGAAGGGGGGAGCCTGGATCCTGAGCCCTAAAGGACAGGAAGCTAAAGGCAAAGCTTAAACAGCTAATGTTCTGTCAGCAGCAATCAGAACCATTCACATGCAGAGTACATCACTGTAATTCTCTAATTGGACTCTGTAATCCCACTACCACCTGTGAGTAGCATTGTCTTTAATGATTATCCTTGAGAATGAACAAGAGGGTGGTTGCCCATTATTACGGCCTGGGTTGGCAGATTGCATACCTACAAGGTAAGGTTAATGCATTCCTCCATGCATACATACATACACACATCTAGGCATGTATGTGTACCACAGCCATAACAGCCGATGATAAGCAGGGTTAGCTTAGCTTGCTGACATGGAAGGGGTACGTTCTCTAGCTGCTAGCCCCTCCGCTTACCTCACTCACCCCCAGTGCTCCCTGCTGAGACTTAAGTCTTGCTGGGGTCTCACTCCCAAGGCCTGCCTTCTGTGCCCTGCCCCCAGCCTACCACTTTTCCCCTCTTCTATCTTCTTTTGCAGGGGACTGGCAAGAAGGCTAGACCATGAACTCTGCTGTAGGGTGAAAGACAGCCAGCCCACACAGAGAGTTACATTTGGAGCTTGGAGGGTGGGGCTCAGTTCTCAGATCTGCCTGGGCAGCCCCAAGCAAATCCTTTTGTCTCTATCCATGTTAATTCCCTCATTGGAGGCATGAGGGTATCATACCAGATGGGCTCTGAGGGCCCTTTCCATATAACCTTCAAGGAACAAAGGAATGGCCTGGCTGGGGGCTTCCTCTCCTCTGCGTGGCTGCTTGCCTGACCCGGCCCCCCTGCTTAATTTGCCCAGACACAAAGATCCCTATAGTTGGAGCTCTGGTGCCCGTCTATCCACCACTACCTGCATAAGCTGCATTACAGTAGACAGCACTTAGCATAACCACACTGAACTCCTAAGGAAGCAATTTCCATAAGTGGCCAATCACATTAACAGGCCAATGGATTGTACATCAGTAGCAGAGCTCAAGTGACTGGAAAGGATGTGGGTGCCTGGGAAGGAAGTTCTCTGGGCCCAGCAGTGAGGCCCCGAAGCCCTGGGCAAGGTACTCACCTGTATGTAGGTAGCATGGGGTGGCCCAGAGATGGCAGAGTTTGCTGAACTGCTGATGAGGAAGAGTTCTTTCGAAAGCTCCCCGCTCATCCCTGATCTTGGCTTTAATTCATTTCTGTCCTAAGAACTGGAGTTCCCAAAGGAACAAAGGCCCTGGAGGTGGGAAGGTCCTTAGAGACGTGTTGTCTGGGCCCTCAGTGCTACGGGACTGTCCAAGATCACTCAACCAGTAAGTACAACCGAGATATGGAACCACGTCCTAAAGACTCCACGCAGAGCACTCTGCCATTAAAGCAGACTTGAGGACAGATACTTTGAGAATGCCCTGATCTGACATTAGCTTTCTGTCCTCTCCCTTAGGTTTAATAAACAGTCCCGGCAATTGCCTATAAATGTCAGAGCAGACAAGTTATTTGTAATTATTATCATTTCTATAGGACTTTAAAGTTGACATAGAATTTTCCTTACAGTGACTTATGGATTAGGTAGAACAAGAATTATTGTGTCCATTTTAGAGATGAGGAAGTGGAGACTCAGAGAGGGTGAAAGATTTCCCAGCAGTTATAAAGTTAGGAAGTGTCAGGCCTAGAATTTAAATCTAAGTCCCCTGACTCAAGGGCTAACCCTGTTTCTGTTATATCATGCTGTTACGGGGGTTTTGTCAACCCTAAGCCACTTATGCTTTAGGATCATAAAGACTAATTCCTATCGAAAGGAGTGTCTGGGGTGAAAGTGAGAGTAGCTTATTATTTGGGAGGGGCACATGCCACTATTAATCCAGAGTCTTTCTCTTGCCTACATTATCCTGTATGTCCTATGTCTAGTAAGTAGGCAGGGTTTCTTGTGATACAGAAATGAAGGATACTTTTGAAGATGATAGAAAATATAATCAATAAAAAAAACAGATTTTAAAAGGAAAAATATACATTGAGATTGAATTTTTCATTTGTGCTCATGCTAACCAGAAAAAGCAATGACTATGATGGTCATGTATGAAAACCATTCCAGTTGCAAAAATGTTTACCAAGTTAGGTACAGAGGAAAGGTCTTTGCAATTTCTAGGTGAATAAAAGGGTTTACTTGTGTATTATTTATACCTTTTTAAGAATAGTGGAACATCTTGTTTCATTCACTGCACACTTCTACATTGAGCAATTATTATGCATGGCATTTTGCTAAATGTTGTGAGATGCATTTACAGTAATAGCCCCTTGATTAATTTTCTGGCTGACTTCTGGTTACTGTCAAACCTCTTGTGCCCACCCCCCTCCCAGAGAAGAGATTTGTTCAGAACCATGGACAGTGCCTAGAGGTAGCTTTGTTAGCTCCAAGGGAAGGCCATACTCCAAGAGGATTCTGTATAATGTCCACATACCGGATTGCAGATCAACTGTCTTTCAGAACTATGGTTCAGGGCAGCTCCTAACAGCAGGAACCAGCCCACACGCTTTAAGAGGAAGTACATTCAAATTGATGGAAATACGGTGGAGAAGTCAGGACTCTGATATTGGCTCCATTATTGGCTTGAGTGTGGCCTTGGGGAACTTTCCATCATTTTTTGCTTTGCTTTTCACAAGCAGTGAGAATTAGCACTTACTTATGCAACCCTTAAGTGGAATCATGCACAGCATAATGATACTCAAACTATTCAAGTAAACCATTCGGTGCCCAAGCATTTCTTTTGTGTTCTCTCTGTGATTACACTGAGGCGCTGTACCAACCTGCCAGTCTCCCAGATTGGTGATCTCTCTCCCACCCCCTACATCCAGTCGTCAACTCTTGTCATTTCTACTGTCCCACCATCTTTCAAATCAGCTCCTTTTTGTCTCCTATGACATTGCCACCATCCTGGTGCAGGCCCTCCTCACCTTACATCTGTACTATTGCAGTAATATCCTGCTGGGTGGTCTTCACCTCAAGCCTCTCTTCACTGTAGTCCAACTTTCACTCAGTTGTTAAGATGATCCCTAAAATGTAGGTTTGACCATATCACTTACTTATTCAATAAACTCAAGTGGTTCCTTCCTGCCTTTCCAATATTCTCACACTTTACTCTCCTCAATATAATCTGTAATCCAGTGACCCTAGACTCCTTGCTGTTCCTTGCACATGAACCTCCATGTCCCTACTCTAAGTATTGACTGATCCCCACATCTGTAATGACAGGGCTGCCCTCCATCTCATCTTCACCTCCTAGGCTCCCTGGATTCTTTCAGGTCTCAGCTAAAACCTCACCTTCTGCAAGATGCCTTTCCCAGTCCCCTTTAATCTTAGCACTTTCTTCTAAAACAACTCCCCCTCAATCTATTCTGTCTACATCTTCATATAGAGTTGTTTACATGTTCTTTCCGCTATTAGACTATGAGGTCCTTGAAAGCAGGGACTATTTCCCCCTTTCTTTGTATCCCTAGTGATTAGGACAGTGCCTGGCACATACAAGGTATTTAATAAATGTAGAATGATATGCATGAATGAATGAATGAACAATGGAAGGATATGTGACTTTGTGAGCATGGTGAACTCCTATCTATGACCTGGAAGATAAGTCCTAGGGAGTTGCTTAGAGCTTAAGTGACTTGATCAGAATCATTCAACTAGTAAAGACTGGAGGGAAAATATGATTTTTAGTCTTCTAGACTCTGAGCCTAATACCCTACCCACCACCATCACTACTACTACTACTACTACTACTACTACTACTACTACTACTACTACTATTGATTGATGATAATAGGTAGCATTTATATAGTGCTTTCAGGTTTGCCAAATTTTTTATATTTTTCTCCTTAGTGTTCCTCATCACAACCCTGTGAGATGGGTGCTATTATTTCCCTCATTCTATATATGAGGAAACTGAAGGCAAGAGAAGTCAAGTGACTTCCCCAAGGTCACCCAGCTGGTCAGTATCAGAGGCAGGATCTGAATTCAGGTCTTCCCAACTCCAAATCTAGTGGTCTATCCACTGTACCACCAATCTGGCTGTAATGGGTAGTAATGGCAGACACTTAAATTGAGCTTTAGGGTTTGAAAATCACTTTCCCAACATTATTTCATTTGATCTTTATGACCACCTGGTAAGGTAGGCAAGGCAAGGCTTATTTTCCCCATCTTGCAGATGAGGAAATCAAGGCTCAAAAAAGCAAATGGCTTGCCTCTAGTCAAATGTCTAATAAGAGTCAGAGGGCAGAATTTAGACTGAGTTCACTCCTTGTTTCAGGTTCAGTACTCTTTTCATTATTCCCCACAACCTCCCCACCTGAACTCCCCACTCCTTTCTTCAAGGGGCATATCTTTTAGTTGAAAAAAAAAACAAGACTACTCAAAAAGATAAGAGGAGAGACAGAAAAAGGACCCACAGATACAAAATAGTCATAGCAGCTCTTTGTGTAGAAGCAGAAAACTAGAAACTAAAGAGGAAGGAGTGTCCACCTCTGAGGGAAAGGCTAAACAAATTATGGCATATAAATGCAATGAAATATTATTGCACCAAGGAAAATGACAAAATAGTTTCAGAGGAAACCGATACAGAGTGAAGTAGCTCTAGGAGAACAATGCATGCAATGACAATAAACTTCTAAACAAAACAAATGTAAAGGATCTTGGAACTCTGATCTATGCAATGACCAGCTTAGCCCCCAGAGGAGCAAAGAGGACATGTACTATCTGCCTCTTGACAGGGGGCATCAAGTAGATGTAGTCTGGACTTGGCCAGTGTGGGAATCTGCTTTGTTTAATGGCATATTGTATATGGGGTTTCCTTTTTCTTTTTGTAAAATAATATTCAGTGGAAAGGGGGGGAAAGAGTCAGAGATCAGAAAATGAAAGCTTACTAACTAGAAAAAATACAATTAAAATTTAAAACTAAAGCCAAGACTAGCACATATCAAGCAATTAGTGAATACTATCTGAGCATGTCTGTTTATAGTCCACAGCCCCTAAGTGTTGTAGGAGTTCAGAAAAAGGAAAGATCATTCATGAGGGATGATCATTCTCTGAAATGGTGGCATGGGGGAAGGGGGTCTTCAGATGAGCCTCATATGATAGGGAGGATTTTTGTAGGTCAACATGGCAAAAGGGAGAACAATATAGACAAAAAGAATGATATAAGGCAACACACAGAAAGAAAAATATGCATGAGGTATTTGAGGGACAATGAAGAGAATGATATTATATCACAAAGAGTATGTGTGGAGAAGTAATGGAAAATTAAGTAAGATTGCTTTGAGGGGGTCCTTTGAAAATCAGTCTGATAATAGCTTGACACAGTAGGAAACAGGGAGCCATTGAAGGCTATCGAGGAGAGAAGTAGCTGGATGAAAGTTGAAGGAGTCTAATATTATAAAGGTATATAGGTTGGTTTGGAAAGTGTAAGACAGAGGTCTTCAGGTAAAGATTTGCCAGGGGTACTGTGAAGGAAATTTCTATTCATGCCAGGTTTGGACTAGATAACCACTCACTAATGGAGGGGATGAGGTCTCAAGTGTGGTGTGAGCAATGACAATGGGCCAATAAGAGTAAAGTTGACCAGAAAGACCAATGGTCACACCAACCACTTCTCTGTAGAAAAATGGGTTTAAATATATTTGGTGGATTCTTTAGGGGCAGTTTGGGTGGCCCTTTCAGAAAGTTGGCTCTGATGCGACAGTTCCTGAAAGCCGCTAAGTGGGTCATTTCCTTAGATTTCTTTAGCAGTAGGTGAGTTCGCCAGCTGAGAGCCCCGGATTTCTATTTTTAAATAACAGCTTGTATAAATCTCCAAAGACTAGGACTCACCACTGTTACACAGCACATCATTGCAGCTGCAAGTGATTATGCCCAGTAGAAATTAAAAATCTTACAAGGAAATCAGGCTAGATCTCATGACAAATGCAGAATTAACCCCTGTCACCTCTAAGCCCACTTCATTTCTTCGGTTCTAATAATTCTGTTCCCTTTTAATAAGAAGAATCTCTAGGGTCTGGAAATAATAGCAGACTGAATAATACTTAAAATGGCATTACCTGTCTTGAATTGCTGGTGGGGTGGAGGGCTTCTGCCCATGCCAGACTGGAAGCCCTAGAATTAAACAATTTGTGAACATATCTCAATGACACCTCCCCCCCAATCAAATAAATGAACCCACATTCATAGCTGGATACTTGAATTCAAGGGAAGCACACAAAACCATTTTCTTCTTTATAACATTGTTTTATATCCTTTTCTTCATCTCACTAATCCTATGTCCCTTTCTCCTTCAAAGTATATGGCCTGGGGTGGGACAGAGCCAAGATGGTGGAGAAAAGGCAAGGGACTTGTCTGACCTCTCCCAAATCCTTCTCCATAGAATTTTAAATAATGCCTCAAAATAAATTCTGGAGCAAGAGAACCCACAAAAGGACGGGTTGAAATAATATTTTAGCCCAAGACAACTTAGAAAGTTGGCAGGAAAGATCTGTTCTACCAGGGTGAGTGAAGCTCAGGATGGGTTGAAATAATATTTTAGCCCAAGACAACTTAGAAAGTTGGCAGGAAAGATCTGTTCTACCAGGGTGAGTGAAGCTCAGGTGATGCCCCAGCAAACTAGCAGCAGGTCTTGGGGAAGACTGAATCAGAATAGGCAGCAGCAGCTTCTGGAACTATCAACCCACAAATGGCAAGGGAATCAGACAACTGGTCAGAAGCAAATTACAAGGATCCCTTGGTTAGAACTGTGTGCAGGACTCTGTTGCATTGCCAATGTGGTTCCAGGTTGAAGTCCCAGGGTGAGGAGGGGCACTAGCAGGAGCAGAGACCCTGGTCATAATTCCAGGGCAGAAAAAGTGCTTGTGGTCACTCACAGACCAGAGCCCAGTCCAGGACATCAGTGACCCTACCTTTCCTTAGGTTATACCATCTTGAAAGAGCTGAAAACTTACAGACCCCTAGAACCAGGTCTAAGATCAGGAGCAAGAAAAACCTGTAGCTTGGGACAGTGCCCTCTACAACCAGGGAGCAGAGCTCCATTCAACATAGAGTTAAAGAAATAGACTGGGAAAAGGAGCAAAGAACAAAAAAGAACATGACCATAGAAAGTTACTGTGATGACAGGGCAAATCAAAACACAAATTCAGAAGAAGATAACAAAGTCAAAACTGCTTCATCTAAAACCTCAAAGATGAATGTGAATTGGTCTTAGGCCCAAAAATAATTCCTAGAAGAGCTCAAAAAGGATTTTGAAAATCAAATAAGAGAGGTAGGGGAAAAATTGGGAAAAGAAATGAGAGTGATACAAAAAAAATCATGAAAAAAGTCAACAAAAAAGAGGAGGCACAAAAAATACTGAGGAAACTAACACCTTAAAAAACAGAATAGGCTAAAGAGGCAAAAAAATCCACTGAAAAGAAAAACTATCTAAAAAAGCACAATTGATCAAATGGAAAAGGACATATAGAAGCTCACTGAAGAAAATAACTCATGAAGAGTTAGAATTGGGAAAGTGGAAGCAAATGACTTTATTAGACATTCCAGAGTTCCCAGGTCAAGGAGAAAATATTACAAGCAGCCAGAAAGAAACAATTCAAGTATTGTGGAAACACAATCAGGATAACACAAGATTTAGCAGCTTCTACATTAAGGGTCCGGAAGGCATGGAGTATGATATTCCGCAGGGCAAAGGAGTTAGGACTACAACCTAGAATCACCTACTCAGCAAAATGAATATAATCCTTCAGGGGAAAAATGGTCATTCATTGAAATAGAGGACTTTCAAGCATTCTTGAAGAAAAGACCAGAGCTGAAGAGAAAATTTGATTTTCAAATATAAGACTCGAGTGGAACATGAAGAGGTACACAGGAAAGAGAAAATCATAAGAGACTTATTAAGGTTGAATTGTTTACATTCCTGCATGGAAAGATGATATTTGTAATTCATGTGACCTTTGTCAGTATTAGAATATTTGGAGAGAAAAAATTATATGTATATATAGATAGATAGATAGATAGACAGACAGACAGACAGACAGACAGACAGACAGACAGACAGATAGATAGATAGATAGAGGGCACAGGGTGAAATGAAGATGGAGGGGTCATATCTGGAGAATAAATTTAAGGGGTGAGAGAGGATTATACTAGGAGAAGGAGAAAGGGAGAGGTAGAATAGGGTAAATTATCTCACAAAAAAAACAGAAAAGAAAAGGAGGGGAAATGGGGGAGGATGAGAGGGAATGAGTGAATCTTATTCTCATAGGATTTGACTTAAGGAGGGAATAACATACACAATCAATTGGATATGGAAATGTGTCTTACCCTACAGGAAAATAGAGGGGGAATGGGACAAGAGAGTAGGGGGATGATAGAGAGGAGGGCAGATTGGGAAAGGGGGTAATCAGAAGCAAATACTTCTGAGGAGGGACAGGGACAAAAGAAAGAATAAAATAAATGGGGGGGGCAGGACAGGATTAAGGGAAATAGAGTTAGTTTTTCACAGCATGTCTGCTATGGAACTGTTTTGCATAACTGCACATGTATAGCCTATATTGAGTTGCTTGCCTTTTCAATGAGGGTGGGTGGGGAGGGAGGAATGGAGAAAATTTGGAACCCAAAGTTTTAAAAACTCATGTTTAAAAAAAAGTTTTCACATGCAACTGGGAAATAAGAAATATAGGAAATGGGGTATAGAAATATATCCTGCCCTACAGGAAAATAGAAGGAGAAGGGGATAAGAGAAGGGGGTGGGGAGAGACAGAAGGGAAGGCAGACTAGGGGAAGGGGTATTCAGAATGTATGCCATCTTGGGGTGGGGGGAGGGGTGAGATGGGGTGAAAATTTGGAACTCAAAATTTGTGGGAAGTAAATGATGAAAACTAAAAATGACTAAATTTATTAATAAAATAAAAAAAAGTGTGACCCTCGGTGAGTAAAAAAAAAAAGACATCAAGAAACAATAAAACAAAATTTTTAAAAATGAAAAAAATAGAAGGAAATGTGAAATGTATCACTGGAAAAATAACTGACCTGGAAAACAGATCTAGGAGAGATAATTTAAGAATTATTGGATTACCTGAAAGCTACAATTCAAAAAGAGCCTAGACATCATGTTTCAAGAAATTATCAAGGAAAACTGCCCTGATATCCTAGAACCAGAGGGCTAGATAGAAATGGAAAGAATCCACTGATCACCTCCTGTTAGAGATCCCAAAATGAAAACTCCTAGAAATATTACAGTCAAATTTCAGAGCTCCTGTGTCAAGGAGAAAATATTGCAAACAGTCAGAAAGAAGCAATTCAAGTATTTTGGAGCCACAGTTAAGATAACACAAGATTTAGTGGTTTCTACATTAAAGGACTGGGGGGCTTAGAATATGAAATTTGGTGGGGTTGGAGGGGACAAAAGAGCTAGGATTACAACCAAGAATCGCCTACCCAGAAAAACTTAGTATAATCCTTCGGGGGGAAAATGGACGTTCAATGAAATAGAGGAGTTTTCAAGCTTTCCTGATGAAAAGTCCAAAGCTGAATAGAAAATTTGACTTTCAAATACAAAACTCAAGGGAAGCATAAAAAGGCAAACAGTTAAGAGAAATCATAAAGGATTCAATAAGGTTAAACTGTTTACATCCCTACATGGGAAGATGATACTTGCGATTCTTAAAAACTTTCTCATTATTAAGGCAATTAGAAGGAGTATACATAGACAGAAGGCATGGGTGAGAGTTGAATATGATGGGATGATATCTAAAAAAAATAAAATTTAAGGAAGAGAAAGAGGAACACATTGGGAGAAAGGGGAAAAGAGAAGTAGAATGGGGTAAGTTATCTCACATAAAAGAGGCAGAAAAGAACTTTTACAGTGGAGAGGAAGATGTCGGATTTGGGGGGAAGTTCTTGAACTTTACTCTCATAGGAATACGCTCAAAGAGCAAGTGACATACACAATGAGTTAGGCACAGAAACCGACCATACCCTACAGGTAAATAGGAAGGGAAGAGGATGGGGGCTCTGATAGGAGAGAGGTCAGATTGGGGAATGCAGTGGTCAAAAGCAAAATACTTTTGAGGATGGACAGGGTGAAAGGAGAGAGTAGAATAAACAAGGGAAAATAGGATGGAGGGAAATACATAGTAATCAAAACTGAAAAAAAATTACAGCAAGTTTCTTTGACAAAGACTTCATTTTTCAAACATATAAAGAATCGAGTAAAATTTATAAAAAAAAGTATATCTCCAATTAATAAATAAAACAGGTAGTTTTCAGATGAAGTAACCAAAGTTATCTATAGTCATATTAAAAATGCTTTTAAATCACTATTGATTAGAGAAATGCAAATTAAAACAACTCTGAAGTATGGCCCTTCAGCTATCAAATTAGCTAATATGACAGAAAAAGGAAATGACAAATGTTGGAAGGGATGTGGGAAATTGAGACACTAGTGCATTGTTGGTGGAGCTGTGAACTGATTTAACCATTCTGGAGTACAATTTGGAACTATGTCCAAAGGGCTATAAAAACCATGCTTACACTTTGACCCAGCAACACCACAACTAGACCTGTATCCCAAAGATATAAAAAACGAAAAGGAAAAGGACCTATGTGTACATAATCAATCATTTATAGCAGCTTTTTTAGTGGTGGCAAAGAATTGGAATTTGAGGGGATGCCCATCAATTGGAGAATGGCCAAACAAGTTGTGGTACATGATTGTGATGGAATACTACTGTGCTATAAGAAACAACAAGCATGATGCTCTCAAAAAAACCTGCTTTCAAAAAAAATTATGAACTGATGCAAAGTGAAATGAGCAGAACCAGAACACTGTGCACAGCAACAGCAATACTGTACAATGATTAACTGTGGCTAACTTAGCTATTCTCAGCAAAACAATGATCTAAGAGGATCAGAAGGACTTACGATGAAAATGCTATCCATCCACAGGGAAAGAACTGATTGAGTCGGAATGCAAATTGAAGCATACTTTTTTTTAACCCTATTTTTCTTAGGGATGGAGGTTATATTATCTTTCACACCATGACTAGTATGACTGCGCATGTATAACCTATATTAAATTCCTTGCCATCTCACTGAGGGAGGAATTTTGAGGAGTGGAGTGCATTTAAAATTAGTTTAAAAAAATAATGCTAAAAACTTTTTACATGTAATTGGGGAAAATATTAAATAAATATGTTTTAAAATAAAGTATATGCCTGAGTTTTTTTTGCTTTTATTTTTTTGCTCTTTTCTTTTCCCTTTTCTTTTCTTTGTCCTTTCCTTTTTTTCCTTTCCTTTCTTCTCTCCTCTTCTTTCCTTTCTCCTCCTTCCCTTTCCCTTTTCCTTTCACTGAATCATAGATTTTAGTTGGAAAGGACTGCAGTGGTTATGTTGTCCAAATGATACCCAAGAAGGAATCTTCACTATACTATATCTGGCAATGGTCACCCAGAATTTACTTGCACACCTCCAACGATGCAGCACTCATTATATATCTGTGGTCACTGTGGCCTGGATGGAACATAAAACAGTAAGTCTGAGCTGACCAGGGCATAGCAGGACCACGTAGCCATTTAACTAACATATTCTACTGTGGGCTCATACAGCACTTGGGGGCCACTAAAAACCCCAGGTCCATTTCAGATGAACTGCTCCCTCCCCCCCACCCCAGACATAAGAAGTCACTATCTTGAATCCAAGTATAAGACTTTCCATTTATCCTAAAGGCACTGAACTGGTGCAGCACACTGAGTATTGGACTTGGAGTTGTGGAGACCTCAGTTCAAATCCCGTTTCAGATGCTTCTCTAGCAGTTATGTTACCCCATACAAACTGATTAACCTCTCTGGGTCTATTCCTCATCTGTATATAGATAATAATAACATACAGTGCTGTTCTGAGATTCAAATGAGGCAGGAAAGTGAAGGGCTTTCTAAACGTTCAAGCCCTATCTCAATGCTAGGTTTTATTACAATTAACAAATAATAGACGCCTTATTGTGTTCAACCAGATTTGACTGCCTTCAGGTAAGATCAAAAGGGTTTCTTCCTTTTCCTTCTCTGCCCCTCCTCCCTGTTCTACCTCAGTTCTGAATTAGGTTCCTTGATTTTACTAGTGAAAAGAAAAATTCCATTCACATTCACAGTAAAGACAGAGTCCAGTTGAAAGCAGTAGCTGACTGCAATATGACCTTAGTGAGCTCCATTACAGGCAATCTGAAGGGCCCAGGGCGGCATTTGGTATTCAGGTGTGATTGGTAAATGTATTTTTAGCAAAGTGATAATCAATACAACTGCCATATCACGAAGAGGGGAGGCAGGATCTTTAGAGATGATTCGAGTGGCTGGGTTCAGTGAAAACATGCAAAGGCCACACTGACACTTGGGCAGAAAATCCTGTTATGAGACAGTCAAGAGCAGGATGTGAGAACCTTCTGTCTCCTGTCTCATTTAGGAGGCTTTGTGGCAAATGGCTGATTTCCCACTTGGACGCCAACAATGATCAAGTTGCTGTCATAGATGAGAGAACTAAGATGCATAAGCTCACCTTAGGAGGTGGATTTTCTTGGGCCACATGTGAGCCAGGACTGGACTTTCTCGGCCTGACCACAGACCGAGAAGCAGCAGCAAGGGACTTGGGGGAGGGGAGCTACAGAGAGGATCCTTGAGGCTTCAGGTCAGGAAAAAGTTCCTAAAAAAAGTGGAATGGGCTGCCCTGTGTGATGGACAGTATGGATTACCTCACTGGAGGGCTTCTGCTTTGTTAATACATAACAGAGAGAACTCAGACTTGGCATGACTTGGATTAGATGGCCTTTTAAAATTTTTGTTCATTCAATTGCATTTTATTTTCAGTTTCTAATTCTCTCCCTCTTCCACCCTCATCCTACCCATTTGTCATTGAATAAATATTATCTTCTAGTATTCATTAAGCTCCTACTATGTGCCAGGCACTACACTAGTCACTGGATCAGAGCATCTGGTAGACAGAACATTCAAGAAGCCTAGCTATTTAGGAGGGAACTAGGTTCAGAAGGACCTTGAGCACCCAACAGGATTTTGTATTTGCTCCTAAAGGCAATAGGAAGTCACAGGAATTTATTGAATCAGAGGGTGACATGGTCAGACCTATGCTTGAGAAAATCACTTTGGTGGCTGAAGGAAGGATGATCAGAGTGAGAAGGCAAGAGAAACAAAAGCTGTTATACATATGTATAATCATGCAAAACAAATTTCTACGTTAGTCACATCCAAGATAAAAGGAAGGAAGGAAGGAAGGAAGGAAGGAAGGAAGGAAGGAAGGAAGGAAGGAAGGAAGGAAGGAAGGGAGGGAGGGAGGGAGGGAGGGAGGAAGGAGGGAGGGAGGGAGGGGGGAGGGGGGGGGGGGAGGGAAGAGGGAAGAAGGAAAATGTGCCTCAGTCTCCACTCTAAATCCATAAGGTCACTATCTAGGGGTGAATAGCATGTTTCATCATTTGTCCTTTGAAATTGTGGTTGGTCATTGTGTTGAATTTGGGCAACCAGATGACACACTGTAGATAGAATGCCAGACCTAAAGTCAAGAAGACTCTTCTTCCTGAGTTCAAATCTGGCCTCAGACACTTAATAGCTGTGTGACCCTGGGAGAGTCATTTAACCATGTTTGCTTGTTTGCTCATCTGTAAAATGAGCTGGAGAAAGAAACAGCTAACCGCTCCAATATCTTTAACAAGAAAACCCTAAAAGAGATCATGGGGAATCAGAAAAGACTGAAAAAAACAGCTAAACAACAAATTGTGTTGAATAATTCCTAAATCTTTGAAAGTTGTTTATCTTTATAATATTGTTGTAATTTTATAAATTATTCTTCTGATTCTGATCACTTTACTCTGCATCAGTTCATGGAAGTTTTTTTTTAGGTTTCTCTGAAACTATCCCTTTATAATTTCTTACAGCACAATAATATTCCATCACTTTTATATGCTATAATTTGTTTGGTCATTCTCCAAATAATGAGTATGTCCTCAGTTTCCAATTCTTTGTCATCACAAAAAAGTTGCCATAAATATGTTTTTACAAATGGATATTTTCCCTCTTTTTATTTTTTTTTCATGTCTGTGAAATATAAACCTAGGAGAAACGTTGCTGAGTCAAAGGGTATGCACAGTTTAATAGCATTTTGGGCACACTTCCAAATTGCTTTCTGGAATGGCTAAACTAGTTTACAATTCCACCCACAGTCCATTACTGGATCTGTTTTCCCTCACCCCCTCTAACATTCGTCATTTTCCATTTTTTGTCAACTTAGTCAATCTGACGAACGTGAGATAGTACCTCAGAGTTGTTTTCATTTGCTCTTCTCTAATCATTAGTGATTTAGAGCATTTTTTAAACATGGCTATTGATAGGTTAGATTTCTCCCTCTGAAAACTACTTATTCATATGCTTTGGCCATTTATCACTTGGGGACTGACCCTCACTCTTATAAATTTGACTCAGTTTCCTAAGAGAATTTTGCTAAAAAACATTTTCCCTAATTTCTTGCTTCTCTTTTAATTTTAACTATTGATTTTGTTTTTGCTAAAGAAATTACCTTTCTTTCGTAATCAAGATTGCCCATTTTATGTTCTGTGTACCTCCTGTTTGGTCATGAACTCCTTCTCTACCCATTGACCTGATAGCTGATTTCTTCCATGCTTGTCCAATTTGCTTACAACATCATTCTAAATCATGCACTCATTTGGAGTTTATTGTGGTATGTAGTATGAGATACTGGTTTATACCTACTTACTGCCAGACTGCTCTCCTCTCCCCAACAGTTTTTGCTAAAAGCAGAGATCTTCCCCTAATGGCTGAGATCTTTGGGTTTATCAGACACTAAGCCATTCTGCTCATTTGCTTCTGTACACTGCCTCCAGATAAATGACCTTTGAGGTGCCTTTCAAGGCTGTGATTCTGTGAATCTGTGTGTGAGAGGGGATGGTCTTAGAAAGGGACAGAGTTCACAACCAAGAACACGACGAGAGCTATGGCAGCCACTACAATTAACTCTTCCACCTGGAGTGGAGAGGTCAATCACTCAGATGCAGCAAGATGCTGAGCTAAGTGTGGCAGGCTTGTCAAACCTGGCTTTCTACATATTAGATACTTACAATATCCCTGGCACTATGCATGCCACTAAACAGCCTCTGCCCTCAGGGGGTTTACATTTACCTGTGGGAAAAATAACAAACGCCAAAAAAATCACGTATGCGTCAAATGGAATCCTCCTTCGCCTTGCCTGTATCATTGCTGAACTTCTGGACCACAATTTTAGGGAGGACCCTGGCGTATTTCTGGCTATGCTTTACAAATATCAATATCACAGCTAGGCGGAAGGTTGGACAGACCAATGGGAGGAGAGGGGCAGAGTCTGGAGGCTGGGACACTACGAAGGCTGCTGCAATAGCTCAAGTGAGAAGTGAGGAGCCTGAGGCTGCCGGGGGCTACTCATGTGGGACAAAGGAGCAGACACAAGGCAGCTTGTTGGGGTAGATGAGCTAAGCTGTGGTCACTGGGAGGATGTGGAAGATGATGGAGAGAGTAGTCAAGGAAGACTCGGTGTTTGTGATCATGGTGGGCTGGGAGGAGGACGGCGCTTTCGGCTGAAATGGTGAGGCGCTCTCCTTTGGACAGGCTGAGTGAGGGACGCCCAGAGATGCTCCAACCGCGCAGCCCCAGGCAGCTGGTGCTGTAGGACCAGAGCTCGAGGCTGGGACAGGCAGCTGTGTGGGTCCCAGGGGTGTCTGCAGAGGTGTTACTGAACCCAGGGGAGCCAACGAGGCCACCGGGCGGGGCAGAACAGAGCCTTCGCACGCGCCCATGAGGACGATGATGATCGGAGAATCAGAGATTTGGAGCTGGGACAGAGTCATCTGAGCACAAGTCCATTTTACAGATGAGGATAACAAGGCCAGCGAAGCCAAGAGTCCTACGTGTAACAAGAAGTGTCTGAGGCAGGATTCAAATGCGGGTTTCTTGACTCTAAGTCTAGAGCTCTACCCACTATACCCTATAACTGTTCAGCAAAGTAGACTGAGAAGCATTCATCAGAGAAGTAGGAGGAAAACCAGAAGAGATGGACAGGAGAAAAATGGCGGTAGCTTAGAAAACAACCATTGATGTTTACATAGCACCTACTATGTGCCGGGTACTGTGCCGAACATCTTATAAGTATTTTTTCCTCACTGCCCTTGGCAGCGGGAACTATTATTATTCCCATTTTACAACTGAGGAAACTGAGGCAAAGAGCAGTTAGGTGACTTACCCAAGACCACACAACTAGTAAGTGTCTAAGACTGGATTTGAACTCAAGTCTTCTGACTCTGGGCTGCACGCTGCACATACTGTGGCCATCCCTAGCTTCAAGCTCGCTTCTCTCAGCTCCCCACAATAGCACTGCCTCTGGGGAGAACGGCGAAACCAGCTTCACACTCCAAAGCTGTTGGCCTAACTTCATTTCCCATCCTGCCCGCGTCCTTCAAGTCAGATGAGGCCACAAGAGCAGTCCAGCCTCCTAAGACTCAGACCTGACCAGGCTCTGTGATATGCCACTTTGTTCACCCGGCTCCAGCCCTCTGGCTGATGATTTTCAACCTCCTCGTGAGTGAGTCTCTTCTCAATTCTGTAAACTCTACCTCTTGGCATGAAGGTTGTGAGCATGCCACCCCCACGGCATCATCCAATAATGAGGCAAACCATCCTCTCTTCCTGTCAATGGGAAAAGCTGGGGCAGGGGAGAGAAGGTGGAATGGGTTCATAAGGACCATCTCCCTGATTTCCATCAATCAGGCGAATAGAGCTTGCAGTCTGTTTTGAACACTGGGCCAGGTAATTTGGTCATGTTTTCATGGGATGATGGACTGAGCTAAGAGGCCATCTATTCTGACAGTTTCATTTTAGAGACACAGAATTGGGAGAGGCTTTGATTTGACCGAGGTCACACAGTTAATGGGTAGTAGAGCTGGGATTCGAACCCAGGTCCTTGGATTCTAAATCCAGCCTGCTTTCTCCTGTCCTACACCAGTGCCTTTCTCCTGTGTTAGCAAAAATGCCACATAGACACTCGTGGCACGGACCCCAGCTGCTGCCGAATTCCCAACCTCATACTTAATGATATTTACCAACTAATTCACTGCACCATGCCCCAGGCAGCTTCCAAATGCATCTGAAAAATAAAATGTCACCCGTATTTGCCTTCAGAAGTTATTCCATATTTACACATGCTAAGGAAAACAAAAGGATTTATTTTTTTGGATGGGACCAAGTCTGTAATCAATTTTCTGTGAAGCCCAAGTGTTTGACGTAGCCGACATAGCCTGCACACCTAAGAGTAGCAACCTGCAACACATAGCTGCCAGCAATGGGGAGGCTCAGTCCCAAGTTGGCTGACAGGAGCCCAGAGCTGTCAGGGGCTGCTTGGGCCTGCGAGTGCATAGCCAGCATCTGTCTGGTCCGGTGCATCTTGGGCAATGTGGACGCCCTCCTAAACAATCTAGTTTAGATCTTTGGAGTCATTCTGGAGGGAAGACATGGCAAGCTTCACTTGGTGAGATCTCCTGGGGTCACCCTCACATCTGTCCAGGAGGTTGCCCTCCCTTGTCCGCCTCTCTCCTCTTCCCTACACCCGGCCCAGGCCCCAGGACACTTCCCTGGATACCATCCGTCCTCTTATGCTTATCCAGGAAATAGCCACATTTCTTGGTAATCATCCCTGTAATTTCCCCAGGATGGCAGGGATCATTTTTGACCCTTTTGTCCTCAGTACTTAGCATCGAGCCTGCCGTGTACTTCACAAACAAATGTCTGCTGACTCACCCTGACGCCATGCTTTAGGGTTTACCCAATGCTCTGAAGACCGTGGCCCATTTGATGCCGGTGACAAATGAGACAACCTTCAGAGTATGTCTCCATCATGACCGTCACCACCCCCATCTCTACATCGGTCACACTCCTTTGGGAGTCCTCCCTTTCCCATAACTGATCAATCAACAAGCATTCTTAGGCAATTTTTTTTGGTGAGGCACTTGGAGTTAAGTGACTTGCCCAGGGTCACACAGCTAGGGAGCGTTATGTGTCTGAGGCCAGATTTGAACTCAGGTCCTCCTGATGCCAGGGCCAGTGCTCTATCCACTGCGCTGCCTAGGCAATTATTATGGGCCATATACTCTGCCTAGCTCTGAAGACACTAATCCAAATACAAAACACTCACTGCCTTAAGAACAGCCCCTCCCCCCATTATTGTGAGGAACAAATGGGATGGTATTTGTAAAGCTCTTAGCATGGCACCTGGCGCTTAGTAGGTACTGTGTACATTTTTATTCCTGTCCCCTTCCCCTTCTCCCAAGGAACCTAATGGGAGGTACGATGGAGAGGGGAGAGGAGGTCAGGGAAAGGAGTTTCCTCTCTTTGTATACCTTTTTCTCTTTTCTCTCTCTTCCTCACCAGCAGAGATGAGAAGGTTATTTTCTCAGGCCCAAGACAGGCAGCTATTGGCAAGTGTAGAAATTAGCCCTTTTGCCACCTTAGGATATTAGATCAAGAGCTAAAGGGCGCTCAGAAACCCTCAAAGCCAACCAGCCATTTTATATTGAAGGAAATTGAAACCAGAGAGGGAGAATTACTTGTCTAAGCTCTAACTGATGATAATTAGCCAGATGGAAACTGAAGCTCATGGTCCTTGGACTCCAAATCAATGTTCTCTCTGCTGCACCACATTTCTCCATTAGAAAAGGGCTGGAAATGATGGCAGGTGTGATCACCTCTACCAATAGCTTCTCACACGACCCTTACCATAATTAGGTCACACACAGCAGTTAAGTAACTGATGTGGGTTGTGGGCTTTGGGATCCTGTCCCCAGGACCACCTGCCTTCCCCCACCTAGTCCACTTCTGAGACTTTAGAGTCTGGTTTGCCAAGGACCCTTTCTCCTAATTTCAGAGACTTTTGTCAACCCAAAATATAATAATGGTACATGGCATCCCCAGTCCTGGTATCCAATGGGACTTTTAGTCTGAGAACATGTGAAGAGAATAACCAATAGTCCTCTTTTGGCTTAGAAAAATGGCTTTGGGGGCAGCTAGGTGGGGCAGTGGATAGAGCGCCAGCCCTGGATTCAGGAGGACCTGAGTTCAAATCCGGCCTCAGGCACATAACACTCACTAGCTGTGTGACCCTGGGCAAGTCACTTAACCCCATTGTCCAGCCCCCCAAAAAATGGCTGGCTAGATTTGAGAACAATAGCACAGGAAGGCCATGCTGCTTAGGAAGGGGAAAGACTGAGGAATGGAGGCAGGGGAGCAATGGGCTTGCTCCCACATGACTGAGAACGAAGCGTGGCCCTTCCCTCCTCTTGGTGGAGGTCAGGTGCTACAGGTGTGGAATGGCTCCTAGATGTCGCACAGAGCCATGACGGGTTCTTTTCCTGATTGTTTCCTTCGTTATGATGGGAGGTTCACGATGGTGGCAGTAGAAGGCGAGAACGGTATGAAATGCTTGCTGAAAATCATGCCACTGGGCTCCAAAGTGCTTACGACGGCCGCCTCCCCACTGGGCTTCTGTGGGGGCTGGCCTCACTGCTTCATGTCTCAGTTCCACTCCCTCTTTGCAGCTGAGGACTGGCACGCCTGGCCTCTGCTCTGAGGGGCTGGATTCAGGGTGCGGCTCTTCCTGCTTCCTCCCCAGACATTCTAAGACTAGCCAGGCATTTCTTTTGTCTGCTCGGCTGCCAGGCTTCCAGTCTCCTCTGCAGTCCCTCTCCTCTCTACAGCTCCCAAGTCAAAATGCCCCAAACTCCATCAGTGACCGACTCATTCTCATAGTCAAGAAGCTTCTGGGGCTCCCTGTTACCTCGAGGAATACATACAAATGCCTCTGTTTGGAATTTGTGACTCTTCACCCTCGGGTTGCAGCCACCCTCCAGGCACATTTCCTTTCACACATTCCGTTCTTCTTGATATTTTCCATGCTTTATATTCCATCTCCAGACACCAAGCCTTTGCATGGGTAGTCCTCCATGCATGGAATGTACTCTCTTCTCAGCTCTGCCTTCCTGAATCCTGAGTAGTTTTTTTTTTTTTAAAGCCCAAGTAAATCACTATCTGACGCAGGACTTCCAAGCATTTCCCCAGTTGTTAGCATCCCCAATGTTACCTTCTATATGGTTTATTTTTATCTGTGTGCATGCTGTTTTCTCCAGAAGATGGAAACCCCTTCCTGCTTTTTCTGGGTCTTTAAAGCCCTAGCACCCGGCAGGTCTAACAAATACTGGATGAATATGGATGTGTGATTTTATTGGTATAAGGAGCTCTTTCTACCAATGCAGGTTGGCACCTTCTCCATAACTTAGAGTTCATCGTCCTTGCCCAGGGTCACATAACCAGTAACGTGCCAGATTCAGGACTTGAACTCAGATCTTCCTGGCTGCCAGCCACAGATAGCAGTGCTTACTCACAGAATCAGGAGCATTAGACTTATTCCCATTAAAGCCATATGTTTAACACTGGGGCAACTTCCCAACAGCCAAAATGTAGTCAGGTTCTGGGGCTCATTGAGATCTTTAAGACAGGAGGGTGTCCAGTTCTCTTCATGCACAACAGTCTCCACATGCTGCATGTTCTCTCAATTTCTGCTTTGCTGTTGAGTCACTGCAGTCCTGCCCGACTCTTCATGACCCCATTTGGGGCTTTCTTGGCAAAGACACTGCAGTGGTTTGCCATTTCCTTCTCCAGCTCATTTGAGCTCATTTGACAGATGAGGAAACCGAGGCAAACAGAGTTAAGTGACTCGCCCAGGGTTATACAGCTAGTAAGTGTATGAGGCTGGATTTGAACTCAAGAAGATGAGTCTTCCTGATTCTAAGCCCTACCCTCTATGCACTATGGCACTACCTAGTTTCCCTGCACTCCAATTATTTTTCAAAGAGAACAAAGAAGCAGATGTTTTTAATCAGTGACCACCATGGTGCTTAATAAATGCTTTTTTGACAAGCATTTAGTTGGATTAGTTGAACAAATAGACAGATCTGGCTCTGGGCAAAATTGTGAAAAGGAGGGGAGCTATCTGCAGTACCCATAGTTCTAATCCAATATGACAAGCACTTATTAAGCTCCTACATTTACTTGGCCCAAGGAAAACAGAGACAAAGGGAAAAATAGTTCTGATCTCAAGGGGCTTACTTTCTATTAAGAGGATAAGTATATACAAGATTACTTTAGAATACCAAGAACTAGCAGGATGAAGGAAAGGTTTTCTTCTAGGAGGAGGTACATTCTCCAAATCTGAAAGGAAACTAGATATTCTAAGAGATGGAGGTGAGAAAGGGGGGCATTTTAGGCACCGAGGAGAGGCAGTGCAAAGGTGTAGGGGTGGGGGATGGAATGCCAAATTCAAGAAAGTCAAGGTCAGTTCAGATGGGAAGTGCAGCCAGGGTCTGACAGAAGTCTAGAAGCACAAGCTGAAATAATCAGGAAGAAGCATGTGTCCTAAGGGTCTTCCAACTCAATGTGTCCTCTTCATCCCTCACTCCTCTGCCCACACTTTTATTTGGGAGGTAGGAAGCTTTCTAAATGACTAAAATTCTATAGATATTTATTAAAAGCACTCTGCTGGGGCAGCAAGGTGGGACGGTGGATAGAGCAACGGTCCTGGAGTCAGGAAGATCTGAGTTCAATTCCGGTCTCAGACCTTCCTAGTTGTGTGGTCCTGGGCAAGTCACTGAACCTCTGTCTGCCTCAGTTTCCTCATCTATAAAATGAGCTGGAAAAAGAAATGGCAAATCACACTTTGTCAAGAAAATCCGAAGTGGGGTCATAAAGAGAAAGACACAGATGCAGAGAGACAGAAAGATATAGAAAGAAAGAGAAAGAAACAGAGAAGATACAGAGACAGAGAGAAGGGAGGGAGAGAGGGAGAGAGAGAGACAGAAAGAGGGAGGGAGGGAGAGAGAGATTCAATCAAACCACTGTGTTAGAGCAGAATGAACACTTATTTCACAGACACAATTACAACTGCCAGGGGAGAGAATTTTTCCAAAACTATTTAATCTCTGAAATGGGCAATAAGCTTGTCAGCCTCTTGGGTATTTCAACCTTGGTGCAATGGTTCATAGCAAATCTTTCCATGACCAAAACTGATCAGCTCCATCAAGGGTCTCCATTCTCTCAGCATAAAAAGACCTTTAAAACCTTCACAATGAAGCAAGCTTTACGGCATGCAATATTGGTCCCTCTCCGTCATCTCATGCAAAACCCGGGGACAGAAAAATAAAGGGGGGCGTCTTTGAAAGATGATGGCATTTGTCTTGTAAGCGTTGGAAACGTGATTTGTAGTCTTCTATTTACAGCAAATGAGAGAGGTTGTCAGGTTAGCCTTCTGCCACTTCCCATAACTCCTCAAAAATAAGGCAGCCATACTTTGAAAAACAGCACAGGTTAGTGAACTGGCTGCTCAATGGTGTAATGGAAAGACTAAGGTTTGAATCTCACCTCACACCGTTACTTGCTATGTTACCCAGGGCAAAGCATTTAGGCTCTCAGAGTCTCCATTTCCTCATCTGTAAACTGGGCATAATAATAGCACTTACTTCAGATAGTGTTATGTCAGGAGTGTGCTGGAGCGAGCAAAAACTGGACCGGGAGGGCAGACTGTTAAACTTTCAGGGCGAACATTTATACTTCAGAAATTAGCAAATGTTATAAACCAGGCTTTAATTTATTGTTTTGTTGATGTCTAGACTTAATAAAGTAATGGATAAAATGTTAATGATGGAGATTAAAGTTAAAAGCGTGCCTGTATCCATTTTTTCAGAGAGGCAGTTGTTAAACATTTACCAGCACACTGCTGGTTATACAGCTCAACTGAGAAACTATAGTTAAGCATTATAGAAATGTGAGCTACCATCGTCGTCGTCACCACCATCATCACCTCATGATCATTTCCTAACTTCCTCTCCTCCTGCCCTCTCCCATCCCACCCCAAAGTAGCATTTCATGATCACCACCTTGTCACATTCAGATGAAGACTGGAAATAGCCAAATAGCAGGTAAAAATCAGCTAGAATCCACATTTTAAAAAAATCATGTGAATTAATGAATTGCTATGTCATAAACAATAAAGTTTAATTAGGAACTAAAGTGTCTACAGCCATTAAATATGAAGCAAACTTTCAGAAACGCAGCAGGAAGGATTATACTTTGCAGACATCTAAATTGCAAATGATGTTATTGATGGAACTTTGATAAAAAATTGCTTCTTTGAAAAAAACAGGGAAGTGTTGACTTTGGCATTTTCAGACAAATAAATATTAGGATGGATCCATTTGCACCCGCTAGCAGATGCTTCAGGAAATATATGTTAGTAATGGAAACTATTCTTAATTTCCATCTCAATGAAAAAAATCAACTTAAAAGATTCACGAATAATAATATGAGGCCACTTCAAATTCAAGAATTCATCTTCACTTGCACCAGAGGTGGGGGGGGAGGATTATTAATGAACTCCACACGTGAATATTTGAAACTGGCTGAAGATGCTCACAATCTAGTCATAACACCCACCACCTGACACAAAGCCACTAATTAATGTGCCAGATATATGTCCCAGCCCTGCTCTTTACAAAAATAAAATTTAGTGATGCCTTATGTCTTTGACATCACCTAGATTTCCCAAAGCATCCCTCCCTTCCTTCTCCTAGTGAGCTACACCTTGTAACAAATAAGGAAGAAATAGTTAAGTCAAAGTAACCACCATATTTAAAATATATGATGGTATCATCAGTGTTCCATATCCACAGTCCCCCATCTCTTCACAGAAGAGCAGGGAGGTGCTTTTCACTCATGGCCCTTCCTTGGGGCTGGGCTTGGGAATTATAATTTCTTAACAATCATTTTCAACGTCGCTATTCTTCCCATTACATTGGGCTATTAATTACAAATATTGTATTTCTGGTTTTGCCTCAGTTCATATGAGTCTTCTCATTCTTTTCTTCAATCCCCAAATTCGTTGCATTTTATAGCAAAGTAATATTCTTTTGTACCCAAGCATCACAACTCACGTACTCATTTTCTAGTGGATGAGGATGTGCTTTCTTTCCAGTCCTGTTTCTAAATAATTTTTGCACAGGGATAGGAAGCACAACCCTCTCTGATAAGTGCTGCAGCCAGGAAGAACTGGGTGCTTAGCAATCGTCCCATGGCATTGGGCTGCCCACCTTCTGGTGCACTCACCATGGGTTATTTTGTATTATAGCTATTTGCGTATGTGTTCTATGCTACTAGTAGACAGAGCTCTGTCTTATCTAAACTCTCTCCTCTCTCAGTGCCTGACACATAATGGGAACTTAAGACATATCTTTGAATTGAAGTGAATTGTGGTATCAATCCCCAGAGAAGAGCATGGCCTCCAGGTGAACTACAAGGATAGAATGAGTGAGAGAAGTCAGGGGAAAATGTCTTCCTGTGACCATAATCCAGGTCCTCAAAAAGCATCTCTCTTAAATGGAAAAAAAGAGAAAGAAAAGCTGTGATTCCTTCTCATTCAGGAACGCTCTGAAACTAAGAGGTAGAAATCAATGTGATCAAAGTCTTAAGTAGCTAAGACGTCTCTTGGAGAAATTCAGTGGGGAGTGGAGGGTGAGGGAAAGTGGCTGATTGGCTGTGGTGATAGAGTGGGTGGTCTGATTGGGCCAGGCTTCAAATGCTGAGAAGTCGTGTGAAGGGGGAAAGCTAGAGGATGCTGCAGGCAGGTGCATCTCCAGAGGACCAAGAGGGGAGGGATGGGACGGTGCTCACCAGGGGAAGAACACATGGAAACTAGTCCTCTTAGGGAGCAAAGATGTTTTCTTCTCTGTAAGCACCCTAGGACAAAGCCCCATTGATTTACTGCTGCTTTGAACATGCTACAGGTTCATGGGATGGGAGATGTAAGGCTAGAAGGGGCCTCAAAGATCAACCAGTCCAATGTCTTCCTTTTACAGATGAGGAAACCTCTGGATGTTGAATGACTTGCCCATGAACATAAAAGGAGTAAGGTTCAGAGACGGGAATTGAACCCAGCTTCTCGAACCTGGAGTGAGTGACCTTTTCATCATATGAAGACTGCTATAAGGATGATGCAAAGCGGAGAAGACAGTATCACTTCCAGAGCACTCAAAGGTTCTCCTTTATCAGCCTGGAATTCTAGGCCTGCTTGGAAGAGAGACCTGAAAGATGCGGGAGGAGGAGGGAGAGTAAAGGGAATACGACTTCTTTCCTTAACCCTGGAATAGACCATGGCGGATTCCATTAGGAGAACGGTCATTCCCCTGAACAGACATCAGGCAAAGACATTCAGCGGTCGGAGAACGAGCCCAGGACAAAGAGGCTGGCAGGCGAGGGCAGGCCCTCGCCCTCCTCTTATGGAGGAGCGCAATTCCCGTTTGTTAAAAGAATGGTGCCATCTTGGAGGAGGATCCAAAGATGGAAAGCCACTGTCTCACAGTGCTTGAAGAGACCTTTAGGAGGCCCAGGAAGGACCAATGTCTTGTCCGAACGACATCACGGAGCTAGTCAGGGAAGAGCCAGGGCCACGACCAGGTATTTGGCCTCAGTGCTCAGGCCGTGAAAGGTGCAGAAGAAGGATGCAGGGAGAGATCAGGCAGAGTGTTCAGGGGTGGGGGGAAGAGGAGGCAATTAATAGTGACTCACATTTAGTGAATAAATAAATTAAATTAAAACAAAGACAAAGGAACTTTTTCATCATGATGCAGAGAAGACAGGAAATATAATCAATTGGGATGCATTTATTAAGTACCTACTATATGCCAGACAGGTTAGTTTGGTGGCCCAGTGGAGAGAGTGCCAGGTCTGAAATCAGGAAGACTTGGGTTCAAATCCAGACTCAAATACTTACTAGCTATATGACCCTGGGCAAGTCACTTAACCCTGTTTGCCTCAATTTCCTCATCTGTAAAATGAGCTGGAGAAGCAAATGGCCAACGACTCCTGTATCTTTACCAAGAAAACCCCAAAGGGGTCACAAAAAGTGAGACATGACTGAAAAACAACTAAACAATAATGCATGCCAGGCATTGTGCTAGCCACGGGGACACAAAGTGAGTCAGTTCAACCATCTCTAGTCCCAAGCAGGGCATGCTCTCATTGGGAGACAATAAAGAGGGATAGAAATATACACTGTATTAAATGAAAGATGAAGAATGACAAGTCAGGAAGAATTCCTCGAAATGAAAATCAGATTTAGAGCTGGAAGGGATCTGAGAAACTATCAAGTCTAGCCCCCTCATTTTTACAGATGGGGAAACTGAGGCCAATGGAAGTTAAGCATCCCCAGGGTCACAGGTAGGATTTGAACCCAAATCCCCTGTCCCCAGAGCCATTAGACCATGTTGTTAGCTCCAGCAACAGTACTAAGCCTTGCCAAATCTTTGCACCTAGATGGTCCAGTGGATAAGGAGTAGGATGTGAAGTCAGGCAGCGAGTTCAGATCATACCTCAGAGTTATGAGCTGTGTGACTCAGGGAAGGAAGGCCCTTGACCTTTCTGTGCCTCAGTTTCCTCATCTGTAAAGTGGGATCCATAACAGCACCTATTTGCCAGGGTGGTTGTGATGATCAAATGATACATGTATTTCAGATAAGAGAAAATCCAAAAATAACTTTATTTAAGATAGACTTTACCTAACCAGCATTCTTTGTATGGCCAGGGTAGTATTCACATATGTACAAAACTTGTCCTTTATGTGTTCTTAATAACCACAAAACATGTCAGACTTTGAACTGTACAAAATGGCAGTCCTTGCTGAAGAGAAACTATACGTGCTTGTAAATGTTGCAAACCTTAAAACTCTATATAAACAGTAGCTATCATCATCATTATTATTATTCTACAATGTCTATTTTCTCCCAAAGGAAGTCTAACTCTGAAGATAAAGGGACATGAGCCTTTTCCCCCTCCTAAGGTAAGCTGTGCTTGTTAACATCTTGTGGGATGCGTGGGGGAGGTTATGGCCATGGTTTGCCTCCTCTGAACCACCCACTGGTCCAATGGCCAAGCCCAGGAACGGGCAGCCCATTTTAGAACTTCACACTTGGCCCTTCTGCACTGTGGCTGAACTGTCCAGATTGGGGCATCCTCTCTCAAAATCCTTCTACACAACAGTCCGGTAGAGAGAGTATGACTCT
Organism: Vombatus ursinus; assembly: GCF_900497805.2. Classification (NCBI taxonomy): domain Eukaryota; kingdom Metazoa; phylum Chordata; class Mammalia; order Diprotodontia; family Vombatidae; genus Vombatus; species Vombatus ursinus. Next base: position 1,903,844 of record NW_020954582.1, read on the forward strand.
CTCTACTCTACACTGTGTCTCTCTTTCGAGTCTGAGCCAATGTCCATGGGCATGCTCATCCCAAATTGCAGTCCTAGGGGAAAACTGCCTGGGCTTCTGCTTTCCTAAAGCATAGCCCTCATCATTACAATTAATTAATATTTCCAGGAGCTGATCCAATGGGTGTTTTCCCAGGACTGGAATCACTGCAATTTCCTAAGTCCTTTGCATCACCCTCATTTCTTTACTGTGCCTCAATTACAACTAACAGATGCACTGAAAACTTCATAATGAGGGCATATTATGGGGAAATGGAAAGTTGAGCTCAAAAAGTTGGAGTTGTTACCATGTTAGGGAACATTCCCCTCTCACTTCCTTTTTTATTTCAATTTTCTCATCTAGAGAAAGGTGGGGCTTAGGGGAGCAGTCTGCGCCAGCCTCATAGTCTGAGCTGGAAGGAAGCTTGGAGGTCATTAATATAGCACCTGATTATACAAATGAAGAAACTGAGGTGCAGAGAAATTAAGTGACCTGCACATATTTTGTTCCTTGAATGACTCAGACAGAGAAGGTCTTAATGATTAAAGTTCCTCATTTTTAAAGAATCTACTTGAAAAGGATCTGGAATTGTTCTTGTTAGGGTTCAAGATGTAGATGCAGCTTGGTGGTGCAGTGGATAGAGTGCTGGGCCTGAAGTCAGGGAGACCTGAGTTCAGATCTAGCCTCTGACACTTCCTAGCTGTATGACCCTGAGCAAGTCACTTAACCTCTGCCTCAATTTCTTCATCTGTAAAATGAGGATAATAACAGCATCTACCTCCTAGGGTTGTTGTGGGAATCGAATGAGATATCTGTAAAGTTCTTAGCACAGTGCCTGGCATGTAGTAGGTGCTTAACAAATATTGGTTTCCTTCTTTCCTTTCTCTCCCATGAGAGAGGCCCAAGCACGTATAGTTTCTCTTCAGCAAGGACTGCCATTTTGCACAGTTCAAAGTCTGACATGTTTTGCGGTTATTAAGAACAAGTAAAGGACAAGTTTTGTACATATGTGAATACTACCCTGGCCATACGAAAAATGCTGGTTAGGTAAAGTCTATCTTAAATAAAATTATTTTTGGATTTTCTCTTATCTGAAACAACATACCATCCACCACTGCATGACACATAGAGAAACACCTGGGGGACCCTAATGGGCCACAGCACAGTCTTTGAGAGAGGCATTCAAGGAAACCTCGGTTTGGATGCATCCCTAAACTCCATGTGTATTTTTTCACATTTTTATTTAAAGTTTTGAGTTCCAAATTCTATTCCTCTCCTCCCCCCTATATTTGATTGGCAAGCAATCAAATATAGGTTATACATGTATAACATTTCAGTATTAGTCATTTTATATAAGAAGACTCAAATAAAAGAAAAAAATTAAAATTAAAAAGAATTAAAAAGAATAAAAGAAAAAATGAAAGAAAGTGAAAAATAGACTGCTTCAGTCTGTACTCAAACAATATCAGTTCTTTCTCTGGAGGCAGACAGTATGTATGCTTCATTCTTAGTCCTTTAGGATTGTCTTGGATCATTGTGTTGTTGAGAATAGCTGTCATTCCAGTTCTTCATCACACAGTATTGCTGTTATTGTGTACAACATTCTCCTGGTTCTGCTCACTTCACCATGCATCAGCTCATCTAAGTCTTTCCAGGTTTTTCTTAAATCATCCTGCTTGTCATTTCTCATAGCAAAATAATATTCCATTACAATCACATACCAAGCTTGCTTAGCCATTCCCCAATTGATGGACATCCCTTTGATTTCTAATTCTTAGTCATCACAAAAAGAGCTGCTATAAGTATTTTTGTACAAATAGGTCCTTTTCCCTCTTTTGGATGTCTTCTGGATACAGACCTAGGAGTGATATTGCTGGATAAAAGGGAATACACAGTTTTATAACCCTTTGGGAACAGTTCCAAATTGCTCTCCAGAATGGTTGGGTCAGTTCACAACTCCACCAACAGTATGTTACTGTCACAGTTTTCCCACATCTTCTCCAGCATTTATCATTTTCCTGTTTTGTTATGTTAGTCAATCTGATAGGTGTGAGGTGGTACTTCAGAGTTGTTTTAATTTGCATTTCTCTAATCAATAGTGACTTAGAATAGTTTTTTTTATATGACTATAGATAGCTTTGATTTCTTTGAAAATTGCCTGTTCATATTCTTTGGCCATTTATCTATTTGGGAATGACTTGTATTTTTATAAATTTGACTCAGTTCTCTATATATTTGAGAAATGAGGGTTAGGGTCAGAGATACTTGTCGCAAAAATTTTTCCCCAGTTTTCTGCTTTCCTTACAATTTTGGTTGCATTGGTTTTGTTGGTGCAAAATTTTTTTTATTGTATATAATAAAAATGATCTATTTTACATTTTGTAATGCTCTCTATAGCTTTCATTGGTCCTAAATTCTTCCCTTATCCATAAATCTGACAGATAAACTATTCCATGCTTTCTTAATTTGCTTATGGTAGCATCCTTTATGTGTACATCATGTACCCATTTTGACCTTATCTTGGTGCATGGTCCATTATGCCTTGATTTGATTTTAATGTGAGCTGCATTGAGTCCATTTAACAGTCCCTTTTCATTTCTATGCATCCCCAGATTGTCCATTTTCATATCAATGTTGCCTGCATGACCCAGAGGCCAAGGAAAGAAGTTGCTTGGTCTAGATCATTGTCCAAGGTGAAAAGGCAAAACTAAAATGAAATAAAATAAGAAGGATAGGATCCCACCCTCTTCAAACATCCAGATTCCCAGAGGCTGACCCTCTTGGCACACCCCCCTCTACCAAGCAGTGATGGTGACACACTAGGTCATCTGACGACTGGCTAAATGAACTGAATGCCCTGGTAGGGGAGGAGGGATTGAGAGTGCCATTTAAGAAATGGGCACACTGTCCATGGAAGATGGTCGAGGTCTATGCTGCTTGGTTCCTGAAGGCAAGACTTGGAACAATGAATGGAAGCTACTCTGAGGCAAACTAGGTTGGACGTGAGGGAGAGCTTGCTAAGGACAGGAGGCATGCCAAAGTGAAGTGGCTGGCTTCCTGGAGCGGCCTTAGCCCTACTTCAGCGCTTTCAACCACGGTCAGATGACACTCCCCCAGTGGTGGATGGTGTGGATAGAATGCTTTCTCATTTAGGGGCTGGGTCACATGGCCACTGGTGCCCCTTCCATCTCTGAACTTTGTCATCCAGCGATGAAAAGAACACTGGTCCAAGGGCCTAGAGAGCTCAGTTGGAACTCTGGCTCTGGCATGAATTAGCTGTTTGACTTTGGGAAATCTATCAAACCCACCTGACCCTTTTCTCAGAATAATGGTTTAAAATGCATGGGATAAAATACAGGTTTACAAAGGAAATCAATTATGTTGAGACAGTTATCAAAAAATTAAGTTTGTGGATACCAGAGAGAGAACCCTCAGCTTCGTAGAATGACCAAAGGTAGGAGATATAGAACACAAGCTACTTGTGGACAGGCATCATTTCTTTTGTCTTGTATCCCCAATACTTGGCACAAAGTAAGAGGTTCATAAATTTTTGTTGAATTAATAAGCCTCTTGGAACTTACATAGGCTGAGTCTCAGATGACACCCAGATGCATCTCATCACCGGCCCTGAACTTTCAGCTTTTCCAATTAGGTAGGACTTTCCAGAAATAGGTTTTCTTGACATTGCCTTCAAGAAGCCAGAACCATCTCTCCCCACCATGACAACACATTAGAGGAAAGATTTATTTAGGGATGCAAATGGTATGCTGTTGGGCTCCTCTCTCAGTACTTAGTTTTTAGCACCTCCCCCCAGCTTTGAATTGACGGTCCTGCAATCCCATGTACTACATGCATGTCTCTATGGTGGACTTTATCTCAAAGCAGGTTTGTTGGGGACACAGCTGAATCATACACGATCCAACTATAAATCCTCTGATTTGTTCAGTTAACTGCAAGTAACACCAAACAGCTCTACAGTATTATCACCAATGATCATTTACCAAGTGTCCTGCCATGTTTCCTATGCATTACAGAGCCAAGTAAAGACTGCACAAAAGACATAACTGTGCCATCTGTAAAGCAGAGCCTCTGAGGAATGGAAAAAGCCATTCTAACCCTATCTAATCTTATTGACTCAGGCCATTTTGACACTATTAGTTCTCTCTCATTCACTGAGAGCATCCAGGCTCCCCCTGGGTTCTATCATGTCCTCACCTTCCAGCACAAATGCTCTACTTCCCTTTTATTATTCCACCCAAGAGCACGTCTATCACCTCCACTAACCTAACAGCAGCACTATCATGGCCTATCACAGTTTCTAGGAGTTCCATTCACCCTCATAACCTCCTGGAGATTGTCTTTTCTCACTGGCCGGCCAATCCCTTTGAAATCATTCTCAGACGTGAAGCAAGTGATTCCATACATTGGTCATTTCACCTCCTTTCTTTTCATCTTTGTGTTTCTTTAAGGCTCGGCTGAACACTCATGAGAATGGTAAGACGGGAGAGAACGATGGAGAAGCAGTCACAGCCACTTGTCTGGGCCCCATCAGCATTGACATCATTTAAGAGAATAAAAATGATGGTGGCCTTCCCATCAGAGATCTCTGCCTCTCTCAGTCCTTAGGCTCAGAATTTTAGATACTTCTTATTACCCTAATAGCATCATCTTTTTTTCACCATGGCATTCTTTTCTATTGGACTATGACCCCAAGTTCTCCATATTGCCTACATGAGCGATTTAAGCACCTTTCCCCTTTGAAGATAAGAGAGACAGCATGGCTCAGAGAATACCAAACTGGCCTTGCAGCAAGGAAGATTTGTGTTCAGGTTCAGCCCCCAATCTAAACTGTGTGACCCTGAACAAATAAATCATTTTCCTTCCCTGTACTTGAGGTAATTTTCTGAGACTCTAAGTGACAGGAATGCTAACTTGCATTAGTAAATGGAATTTACTCATTGGGGATCATGAGATCACAGGTTTAGAGCTGGAAAGGACCTAGTTCAACCTCCTCATTTTACAGATGAGGGGCTGAGGCACAGAGGGCTTAAGTCACTGTACAGTAGGTGGTAGAGTCAGGATTCAAATCCAGGTCCTCTGACTCCAAATACAATGTACTTCCCACTGGACCTGGGTGTTCCCCACACCAAGGAACTCACAGGTCTGTGCTCTGTCCTTAAACTGTGAAACTTCACATTTGCTGCTAAATAAGAAAGATGTCTGCTGCCTGGGGGAACAGGGGCAGATGCCAACACTTTCCACTTCTTCTATAAGGTAATGAGTGATAACTCTCTCCTCCAGGGGCAAGGCTCTAGAGTGGAGAACAGAGGCCCAAGAGTTCTTCTGCCCAGTGCACATCTTAGACATCTGGAGGCCTGCCCCTGGGATTATAGGGACAGTAATTCTTAATATCTATGCAAACTTCTGCTAACAGTAGGACCCTTGGACAGTCACCAGGGTCTGCTGACCCACGGTGATTAGAGATCATCGGGTCATTTGGGTCTCTCAGAAGGAGCTGTGGCTGGTCTGGAAAGGGGGGGAAGCATGCGTGTTTCCCAGAAAACCTAATCCTGCCTTCCCACTCCAGACACATCCTCACCCCAGGATCAGAGATGAGATGCAGCTCCTGGGGGATGGGAAATGCCATCTGTGCTGGACACATCAAGTCCTCTGAAGCTTTGTTTGGTTCTTCGAATAGTGAATAAAAGTTCTAAATCCTTCTGGCTTCTTCCAGCTAGCTTTCCCCCAGACAGCTGGGTAATAAGCCTTTTCTATGATTTCTCAGTGAGTGCCCAACTTGACTTTTAACTTATCACCTTTCCTCATGGTCTCCCCTGATCCCACTGCATAAGAAATTTTCACATTTTCCTTGACTATGCTTGCAATCACTTCTCCCTAGGCAAAGTGGGCAGCCATTTAATATGAAGCAATGTAAAGGCTGAGACTCCCATCATTAGAGGCCTTCCTTGGGGTTCAGAAATTGGAAGACCCACTAAAATGGAAATATGTTGTTACCTTGTAGGGGAATCAACACACCCACCAATCATCACAAGGTCATGGAACTAGGACAGAAAGGGGCAGAGCCTAGAGGTCATCTGGCCTGACACTTCACTTGATCTATGAAGGAACTGAGCTGGGCTATCACTGGTCATCTTGACCTTTGTCCTGCCACTGAACTCTGATGACTCTGGAGGAGAGAGCCTGGCTGATGACTTTGCATAGCTCTGCCTCACTCAAATCTAATTCATGTGCAAGTGAAAACATCACCACCATCACGCTCATGATGTCATTGGGCCTCTTCCAGAATGACGGACAACCAACAGCAAAGGATCTGAGGCTCAGAGATGCCATGTGACCTGGCCCAAATCAGACAGAGAATAAGTAGGAAAGCCCCAGCTTGAGCATCTCCCTCATGGGGTTGGTGTGAGGACAGTCAAAGGGGATGCCATGGAAAATGTCTTGCAAACCTCAAAATACTATGTAAATGCCTACTACGTACCTGGTGAATGCAGCTAGCTCAGAAAGCAATTAGCTTATAAGATTAGGTATTCATGAACCACTGGAATGATACATTTTGACAGGGTAAGATGAGTTGGGAATGTGGGACACCCTGGGAATGTGGGCACAAAATCAGCATGAGGGCACTGAAAAACTATGGCAGGAGGCAAATATTAAACAGGAGAAAGGAGCCCCAAAGGGTAGATGGGGGGTCAAAGGGGCCCCCCAAATACCCTTCACCTACTTCCCAATTTTTTCAGGGCTGGCTTTACATGTTTTCTTCCTGCTCAGGACACCTGTTCTTCATTTCTTACATTACCATGCATCAAGCATCCTGCTATGGCTGAATCTTTGTGATGTGTCAGCACCCCAGAGGCCGCCATTCCATTCATAGCAGGCTCATGGTAGGTTATAAATCAGCTGATAAAGATTTGAAAGAGCCCTGGGATTCGGCTGAATGAGAGGCACTCCATAATGGAACTGGGAAAAGACCATGAGCATCTCAAGGGCGCCATGTTGAATGAAGTGCTTGGCTCCGCTTGGGCGCTTATTAACATATGATGTGTCAAACAACATCCATATTTCATAGGCCACATCTCATTAATGATGGTTATGACTCAAGGTAGAAACTGGACCCTTTTCTTTCTTTTTTTTTTCATTTCTTTCCCTCTGCCATTTAATAAGGATGCTCACTCCCAGGTGCTAGTATCACCAGCAAAGAATGGCAAACAACTCTTTGGCCAGCATCAGAACTGAGCATTCCCATTTTCCACCACCCTACTGACTCCCTTCTCCATACCCCCACATCTATGTTACTCCATACATCTAGTTCAGATTTATTTAAGGTTTCAAAATACTGCACAGGTCAAGGCTTCAATACCATAGATTTCCTCTACTCTGAGCTCAGCTGCCAATGCCATTAACTTCCTCTTACCTTCTGCTACATCCAGACCACATATGCAAGACTGCATTGTGAGCCCCACTCCAGCAGGCTCAGAAGCTCAGTGGGTTTGTGGAGGGGAGTCTGGGGGTGGAGTCAGGCTCTCAACGTACCACAGCCTCTGCCTGTTGAACGAAAACCTGCTGGTTGAGCCAAAGTCATGCTACCATGCTCCCCCAGACGTGTCAAACTCAAATAGAAATGGGGGGGGCTGCACTAAAAAGTCATGAGGATCCCTGCAAGGCACACCTATGGACTTAGTCTTAAAATATAATGTTATTTATGTTTTACCGTATTTATTTATTTTGTGTATGTTTATTTTATTTATTTTATTAAATTACATTTTCATTACCAACATTTTCATTAACTTTGCACAATTCCCTTTTAATCAGACGTGGGCCATGACTGGAGCACTGCAGGTCACGTGGAGCCCATGGACCATGTGTTTGACACTTATGGACTATGGTGTACTGTGATCAGGGTGGTTACACAGCAGTGGGTAGGGAGTTGGGCTTAGACTACAGAAAGGTGTGGGCTTGATTCCTGTCTCCATCCCCTCGGAGGGAAAGATCAAGCCAGCAGACTGCATTTGCACTTTTCCTTCTGCTCTCAGGCAGGGCTGGACCCAAGCCATGCCAGAGATGTGCCTGTTGAACTCAATCTCCTTGTACTTCTCCATGGAGGGAGGGAGGTATGTCCTAGGACATCCTCCAGCACATAGAAACCCCACACTATTCAGGAGTCCTTACTAGAGACAACAGAAGCCATGGCGACAATCCAGAGTGGACATTCATTAGATGACAGCAGACACCCCACAAAGCTGAGCTCGGTGAGACCCTTCAGACCTGTCAGTGGTCACCTGGAGGCTCTCTTGAGCCCTGCAGCTGTGCCAGGTAAAACCTGAAAGGAACCTGGATGACCCATCAAAGGGATGGCAGCCCGAGCCCACCAGCATCCCTGTGTGAAGCCCCTACATTGGGCTTGGATGGGACTTTGCAAGGTCTTTGTAGACATGTTTCAAAGACAAGGAGAGTTTCCAGTGCAGAAATTCATTAGAGTCCATACAAAATCCATTTCAAGTTTGTGGAGCCCAACAGCTGGCCCTTTCCCATGTGGCCACCCCTAATCCCCATTGCGGATCAACATAAAACGTCACCTTCATTGGAGCTGTCTTCTCTCCTGCTTAACTCCCTGATTTCAAAGGCCAGGGCCAGAGGAAAGGGTAGCGGGGCTCTGTTTTGGAATGGTCTTTCCTAGAGACTAAATCATACATACATCCTATGGCAGCATCCTGTTGGGTTTTCCCCATGGCAGTGAGGAACATCTGGCCTGAGGTGCTGCCAGTGACGGTATCATGAGACCACAGGAAAAGTCCTTCCTTTCTCAGGCCCCCAGATCATTCATTCTGACTGTTTCAGTTACAGACAAGGCACCAATCTGCATTGGGGAAGGAATTGCCACCCTGGAGATTTTCTACACCAGTGGAAATCACATATCCTGATTCTCTCTTGAGGTAATTTTCTTTCTTTGTCTAGAGTATCTATCTGCATCTACAACATCTGTCCATATTTATGCTACCTCCATCTACAGTATATATTGCTATTGATCTGTTTCTACAGAGTGTATCACAAAGATATAGAAGTGGTTCCACATGTACAAAAATATTTATAGCAGCTCTTTTTGTAGTGACAAAGAATTGGAAATTGAGAGGATGCACATCAACTGGGGAATGGCTGAACAAGTCATGGTATATGAATGGAATGGAATACTATTCTGCTATAAGAAATGATGAGCAGGCAGACTTCAGAAAAACCTGGAAAGGCTTGTATGGACTGATGCTGAGTGAAGTGAGCAGAACCAGGAGAACCTCATACACAGTAACAGCCACGTTGTGCTAGGACTAACTTTGATAGACTTAGCCCTTCTCAGCAATGCAAGGATCTAAGACATATCCAAAAAACTCATGGTGGAAAACGCTGTCCACATCCAGAGACAGAACTATGGAGTCTGAATGCAGATGGAAGCATACTATTTACTTTCCTTTTCTTTCATTGTTTTGTTTTGTTTCTTCTTTCTTGTGGTTCCTCCCATTAGTTTTAATTCTTCTTTACATCATGACTAATGTGAAAATATGTTTAATATGAATGTATAAGTAGAGCCTATATTAGATTGCATGCCATCTTGGGGAAGGGAGAGGAGACAGAGGTAGAGAAAATTTAAAACTCAAAATCTTGTGGAAGTGAACATTGAAAACAAAAAATAAATTAATTATTAAAAAAGATATGGGAATAGTTTGCCATTTCCTTCACCCGTGTGTTCTCATTTTACAGAGGAGGAACTGAGGCAAAAAAGGGTTAAGTGACTTGCCTAGGGTCACAAAGCTAGTAAGTGTCTAAAGCTGGATTTGAATTCAGGTCTTCCAGGCTCCAGGCTTGGTGCTTTATCCACTGAACCACCTAGTTGCCTACATAAACGCACAATATACATAACTTATGTGTGTGTACACATGTATATCTATAGCTACACACACACAAGATATACATAATTCCTTGTGTGCATATATATATATATAATATATATGTGTGTGTGTGTATATATCTATATCTCTATCTGTACACACACACACAGAGAAAACACCATACACTACCTTATTTCAGGTAAACAGCGCTGATATCACTGTCCCCAACATAAAGATGAGTGAATAGAAGCTTCAGGAGGCCAAGTGAGCTCCTGAAGGTGACCCAAGTCCAGTTAGGCAGAGGCAGCATGGGGCTCACACCCAGGCTTCCTGCCCTCAAATCCGCTGCTGTCCCTCCCTCCACCAGTTCTTTTCCCGAAGGACTTGGAAGTATCTCTTTGGTGTAATTCAAAGGCAATAAGGTGTCTTGAAATATTTTGCTTAGTAGCCCATTGCCCTAATTACTGAACTGTCAACCTGGAGAATCATTCCTTTGGGCTGAGGAGATTTTCCCAGCAAAAATACAAATTCTCTTGGGAGGTTAGAAGTGATTTCACCAGTACCAGCTTAGCATAAGCTAATTTCTCTGTTCTCTTTTCAGGGAACAAGTCATGAAGGGTAGGTTCTAAGGGGTCCTGATAGGAATGCAGTTAGATGGACCTAGTCCGTTAACCAGCATTTATGAAGTACCTACTGAGTGCCAGGCACTGTGCTAAGCCCTGGGGGCACAAAGAAAAAGCAAAAGACAGCCCCTGCCCTCAAGGAGCTCACAGTCCAATGGGGAAGAGAGCACGCAAACAGCTCTGTACAAACGGGATCGACCCAGGACAAACTGGGGACGGTCTCAGAAAGATTAAGGAAGCTTGGGGAAGGCTCCGTGGAAAAGCTGGGGTTTCAGCTAAGACCTGAGGGAATCTCAAAGGTGGAGAAGAGTTGGGGCATGCTCCAGCCCCGGGGGACAGCCAGGAAAAGTGTCCGAAGCCAAGAGATTGAGTGTCAGGAGAGGAAGAGCAAGAAGGTTCCTGCATCGGGAGCACAGGGAGGAGAGGACAGTGTAATGAGCACGGAGGAGGAGGAAGGGGCCAGGCTATGAAGGGGTCAAAAGCCAAAGGGAACCTTTGCATCGGATCCTGCTGGTGAGAGGTAGCCCAGGAGCTGACTGAATGGAAGAAGGGGCAGGGGCAGCGATATGGTCAGGTCTGTGTTGTAGGAAGATCAGTTTGACAGGACAGAGGGCAAAATGTAAGTAGGTCAGGCCTCAGTGGCCAGAATGAGAGCAGGAGTGGCTAGACGGGCAGGCATGGCCTCATGGGAAATGGGGACATGGCGGCAGAATGATGTGGAAATGGAGGAGAACAAGGCAAGCTACCCTTGCTCCACGCATTTAGGACCTGGCTGGACCTAATATAAATAAGGGAAAGGTTAGTTAATCTTTGAGCATCAGTGGTCCCATTAATGTTACTTCATATTATATCTAGCACACCATATCATGCCATATCATACCATATCATACCATACCACACATGTATCAAACCACATCACATCATATCATATGTCATAGCATACCATATTTAAGTATGTATATATGTATGAAGAGAGTCTACATATACGTACATTCCATATATACCACACTAATATAGATATAGGGGCAGCTAGGTGGTATAGCAGATAGAGTGCCAGCCCTAGAGTAAGGAAGAGTCCTCTTCCCAAGTTCAAATCTGGCTTCACACTCTTACTACCTGTGTGACCCTGTTTGCCTCAGTTTCTTCATCTGCAAAATGAGCTGGAGAAGGAAATGGCAAACTATTCTAGTAATCTTACAGAAAAAACCAAATGGGATCGCAAAGAGTCAGACACAACTGAACAGATAGGTAGATAGATAGATAGATAGATAGATAGATAGATAGATATACATCTGTATATCTATCTCTCTATCAGGAGGGCTGGCCAATGAGGTGAGGGCACATGTCAGACCTTCAACTCTTTACTGCTCTGACTCTCCATTAATTTCTGGTTTCTTCACCACAGAATTTCTCATCCCTGTTCTCATTTCCATTGCCCAGTCTTATTATTTCTATTCTAATTGTTATTTCTATCCCTCACCTTTCCTCCTAGAAGCTCCTTCTCAATGCTTTCTTGTCTCCATCTTCATTTTAGTATCTTCATCTACTTAGAAATTCTTGCTCATGAGATCCGTTCTCATCTCTGCCTTGACCCAGCTCGTAGTCAATTTTCCCCATGCTGACCTCCTGCCCTGCCATATCAACTCAACAGAATGATTTACTGTTCCAGGGTGCTTTATTTGTGTGTGACTTGGATTATAAGCTCTTGGGGGCAAGGACTTTGCCTCTTGTGTTTTATGCCTTGTAAAGTTTCATGTACACACTTGGGAATTTATAAATAACAAAGAGGACTGGTCTTAGGGCTTCAATAAATGGCAGCCTTCAGGAAATGGATGGACAAGGAGATTGAAAATGGAAGATAGGTGAAGTCATTTTTTTTTACCACAAGGCTGCTGAGCTAATTCGGATAAAGTGTCCTGAAACCAGGGACTTTCCATGTGGAGGAAAGAGGCTGGTTCAAAGGGAATCTGATTCAATTCTGAAGGAGACATATTTCTAATTCCTACTTGATCCATCCCTAAAACCACCTAAGCTAGTGGGGAAAAAGCCCGGCACTGAGAGACAAAGCCTTCTGTTGTTGGCTCTGCCTCTTAGGGCCACATGAGTTGGGGCAAATCCCAACCTCTCTAAGGTCTTAGGTCTTCCTGTTGGTGAATGGGGATAAAGGAGCATTATAGGGTGGGGAGAGAGGTGGAGTCAGGCAGTCTGGGATTGCCTCCTATACTTACTGGCTCTCTGACTACAGAAAAGTCACTCTCAGTGCCCAGGGTCAACTCCCTAAGACTATAAATTGTAGTCAATGCACCAATCTGCATTGGAAGAGTCTCTTAGAAGAGACTTCCTTCCTATTCAGGTGAAGTCACTTGTTATTCACTCGTTTCAGGCACATCCAACTCTCCGTGACCCCATTTGGGTTTTCTTGGCAGAGATACTGGAGCAGTTTGCCATTTCCTTCTCCAACTCATTTTACAGATGAGGAACACGGTTAAGTGACTTGCCCAGGTTCACATAGCTAATAGGTGTCTGAGGCCAGATCTGAAGTCAGGAAGAGGAGTCTTCCTGATTCCAGACCCAGCACTTTATCTCCTGTGCCACTTAGCTGCCCAAATATGTGTGTGTGTGTGTGTGTGTTTATATATCAGTATATATCTATAATTGCACATGAAGTTTTATTTTTATATACATATATAATCAGTAGTGCTATATATGACTACATGCATATGCACTGATATATTTATATGCATGATATTTATACATGTATTATTTATATACATATACATATACAAAATCATATACACCATTCATATGTAAGGTTAAGTATCTGTATATGATAAGTTATATATGTTTGTGTACTCATATAGTACCTATATGTAACACACACTATATGTATGTACACACATACACACATATACAGTCACCTTACTTTTATACTGCATATGCTTGATGCACACTTTACATAATTTAATGTATCTTACATACTATTTTCTATTATGCATGTAACACCCCCTTTTGAGAAGGGCTCCCTTGGCCTTGCCAGGCATCACTGAGAGTGTGATGACATGAGCTCTGCCCTTCCCTGGAGGCCTCCCTCCACCATCCCTCCTCCTTTTGGCTGAATCCCATCATTCCGCTTTTCCTCGTGCCACTGCCTCCTAACTTTGCCTCTGCTGCCCTCCTCCCATCCTGCTCCGGGCAGGTAGTCAATGGGAAGAGGGCTGAGCTTCTGTGGGCCTCCTTCAGGAGCCCTGGGTTCGAGCCCTACTTCTGCCCCTCCTCTGGGTCTCAGTTTCCTCATATGAAATACGAGGGTGTTGGACCAGACGATCTCTAAGGTTCCTCCAGGCGGCTCGACCGTCTTGGTTCTCTCTAAACCGGGCAGGGAGGGACCCCGGAGGATGTCCAGCCCCAAACCCTCTTGCTTTCACGACTGAGCCAACCCTGCTCCTTTGCCTGTAACGCTGGCTCCGTCTGCTGCAAGAGATGAAGGCTGAGTCCGATGGCCAGACTGGCCCCACCAGCATCCCAACTGTCCTCTACATTATTTTCACCCACAATATTCCCAGTCAATCAATCAATCCGCCCTGGGCACTGGTTCTGGGGATACCAAACAGAAGGAAAGCCTCTTGGCTCCAGGAGCTCGCCTGCCTTCCATCGGACAGAAGGGAACCGGCCATTCTCACCCGGTCTCGCCCTCCCCTGCCGCAGGGGCCGGTTGACCTGACCTTGCTCACAGTCACTCCCCCATACAGGAAGGACGAGCTCCCTTCGGGCGCACCATCTGGCACATCTGGAACATCTGGTGGAGATTCAGAAGTCTTTGCTCTAAGCCAAGGCAGCCAGCACAAGCCAAAGCCCAAGCCTGGGGTCTAGCAGCAGCCTGTGGACACCAAGGAGGGAGCCCCGGCGGTGCCGTCCCGCCGCACCATGGGCTTGGGCGAAGCCCCTTCCGAGGCTCCGGGGCCTCCAGCGTCGGGCAGACATATGGAAGTGCTATTTGTTTCTCATTTACCAAACAGATAAGAATATGGAAATAGTCTCGGACCATTTGCTTGATGAGCTTCCTAAGCCGGTAATAAACAAATCAATACAATTAGTTTTGGCTCATCATCATTAAGAAGCCTCACTGCTGGGACCTGATTCAATTACACCTCTTGGTAGGTGGGTGACTTTTCCAACTCTGCAGACGAGGGGCAAAGAGAGGCAGCGGGACCTTCTCAAGCAAACTGAGAGTCCAGAAGGGCCGGCGAGGGATCGTCCGCAGGCTGCTAAGTGCTGCGCCAACAGGTGCAGAGCATTTGCCTGGCCGTCAGAGAACCGAAGGGAACAGCGTCGGAGGGGACGGAGGGTGAGCCCCCATATTGGCTGGGTGGCGCCCCCCAGGCACCCCTATACAAGTCCAGATCAGCCTTGCCTTGGGCTAGAGGCCTCCTCCTCAGCTCCTACCCCAAACCTACCTGCTGCTGGAAGCTTCCTTCCAAGTTACCTTCCATTTCTGCTGGGTAGATCTAGAACACGAAGGAATTCCTCAGGGCGGGAACCTAGTTGTCCCCTTTCTTTTCCTCCCAGAGCTTAGCCCAGCGCATGGAGTACATGAAGCGCTTAACAAATGCTTGTTAATCGACCAAAAGTTGGCTGCCTGCATCAGCAGAAGGATTCCCTGTGCTGAAGAATGAAATCACAAGTCACCTTCTCCCACAGAGCCACTACGGGTGTGAGGGCCACAGTGCTGGCCTTGGAGTCAGGGGAATCTGGGTTCAAATCCTGCCCACCCCTGCCTCTGCGACCTTAGGCCAGTCATTCAAATGATGTAAGCCTCAGTTTCCTCCTCTGTAAAAGATCAGGTTGAACTAGATGAACCCAGGATCTCTTCCTGCCCTAAATCTATGCTCTCACAATCCCATTTTTTTGGGGCCACAGAATGGGCTCTAACTCTTAGCCCCTCCCCTTCTGTGCACCAGTCTGGAAAGGGGGGGATGTCAGTCACCCCATTGTTCCATCAGAGCAATGAAGCAAGCATGGTAGAAAACACCCAGTGGAGCTTGGTCTCTGCTCAGCGGGTTTACAGATTCAGATATTGATCACCCATTTCTCATGTTGACCAGTTCTCAGGGTTAAAGGCCCTCTCTTCAATGACCAGAAGCTACCTTGCTCTGCACTTGTACTCAGCCCAGGGGGAGCAGAGAAATGAAGTAGGAACCTGGATTCAAATGACACCACTGCCTTTCCTGCCCACGTGACAGTGGCCACACCACTTAACCTCTGCGGGCCTCAGTTTCCTCCTGTCAGAGGAGGCACTTGGCTTGGATGGCTGCTGAGGTCCCTTTTCCACTGATGACCTTTCCTGGTTTATAAAGCCCTTTATATGTATTATCTTTTTTAATCCTCACAATAACACTGGAGACAAGAGCTACTATCATAGCCATTCTATAGTTAAGCGATGAGGCTCAGGTCACACAGCCTGGACAGGATTGGTGCTGATTCCAGGTCCAATGCTCTCTCCACTACACATCGTGCCCCGCCCACCCCCCAGCGGCCCTCATACACTGGTTATAGGTACCATGATGGGGGCTGGGGATGCAAAGATCAAGCAACAAGACCATTGAACATCTCCTATCCTCCAGGGCCTCGAGTTCTCCCAGGCAGGGAACACAGCCTGTGAACGTAAGTATGTGCATTCCAGTCGCAAGACTAAAAGACCATTCAACAACCGGCAGACCGTGAAGGATTCCCAGAGGACTGGGCAAACGAGCAGCGTGGTGAAATAAGCCGAGATTGCCAAGAGGAACAAGGCAGGAAAGCCAGAGACAGGATGCCAAGCTGGGGGAAGCCAGTCGACCCGACCCGTTGCCTGGAACACAGAATGTGTGAAGGGGCACCATGGGAGATGCACCGGGGATAGACCGAGAAGGGCTTTCAAAGCCAAGATGAGAAGTTTGTGTTTTAACTTCGGGGAACAGGAAGCCACGAAAGGCTCTTGAACAAGGAAATGAGATCCTGGTAATTCTTGTCTTTTGGATTATTTCTAATGGAGTATCCCCTTCGATGTTCTGCCCTATTTTACAGTAAACTGAGGCAGGTAGCAGTTAAGTGACTTGCCCAAAGTTTAGTAAGCATCTGAGGCTAGATTTGAACTCACATCTTCCTGACTCCAGGTCTTTTCTCTACCAATGAAATCACAGGTCAAGTCCTTACTGTACACTCAGACTGGAATCATGTGCCTTAGTGGTAAGAGAGAAAAAGCATCTCCTAGGAGGCTGCTTCATCTACATGTTGGATACATAGGCACATACCAAGAGAGAGACAGACAGAGACAGAGAGAGACAGAGACACAGAGAGATTCCTCAAACAATAGGCCTGCGTGCTGGATGTCAATTCCTAGCAAACTTTTAGAATGCACTGGGTTTTTTGTTTGTTTTTAATAGTATTTTATTTTTTCCAGTTAAATGTAATGACAATTTTTAACACTCATTTTTACAAAGTTTTGAGTTCCAAATTTTTCTCCCTCCCACCCTCCCTTCCCCTTTTTCTAAAACAGTAAGCAATTTGCTACAGGTTATATATGTGTAGATAGATAGATAGATAGACAGAAATATTGATATATGCAATCATGTAAAACACATTTCCATATTAGTCATGTTATGAAAGAAGAAACAGACCAAAAGTGGAAAAAACACACAAAAAATAAAGGAAGTGAAAACAGTAAGCTTCAATCTGGAATGCTTTGTTAAAGGGCTGCTCAGGCATCTAGAAATGGAAGCAGCACGCATCCATCGGGCCACGTCCTGGCAGACCACCTCAGCGAATGGTGCAGACACAGAAAACAGTAACCGTAACAACTGGATTCCAGCAAAGTATTTGATAAAGTTTCTCTCAACATGTGTGTCAATAAGATGAAGAAGTGTGGGTTTCTATGGAAATATAAAGAGAAGAGAAAGGAAGAAGCATTTCTCGAGTGCCCATTACGTGCCAGGGACTAAGAACTTCACAAATATTATCTCATTTGAATCTCACAACAACTCTAAGAGGTAGACACTACCATGGCCCCATTTTACAGTCAGATCCGGTGACCCCAGCGTCCTGGCTATTCCATGGACATCACCCTCCCTCTCTTGGCTCTGGGCACTCTCTCCCTCGTGTCCCACATACCAAGGACACTCTCCCTTCTCTGCTCTGACTACTAACCTCCCTGGCTTCCTTCAAGTCCCAATTAAAATCCCACCTTCTACAGGAAGCTTTTCCCAACCCACTTAATTCTGGTGCCTCCCCTCTGTTCATTATCTTCTATTGTCCTTTATATAATCTGCTTTGAAATTAATTTTTTTCCATGTTGTCTCTCCCATTAAATTGTAAGCTCCAAAAGATCAGGGATTACCTTTTGCCTGTTTTTGTATTCCAGTGCTCAGCACAGTGCACATAGTAGGCACTTAATAAATGTTTATTGATTAGTTGATTGAATTGAAGAAGCTGAGACAGAGAGGTTAAGTGACTTGCTCAAGGTCATACAGAGGATTAAGTATCTATCTGAGGTTGTATTTGAATTCAGGTCTTCCTGACTTCAAGTCTAGCACCACCTAGCTGCCTTTAACAATATTAAAAAGGATCAATACGAGTTGAAAACTCAAGCCCAATGAATAGCGACTAGTGGAACAACGTCTATCCAGAGGCAGATTTTTAGTGGTGTGCTACAGGGATATGTTCTTGCTCATGGCTCTTCTCAGGGAGAACTCATGGCCCTTCAATACACAGTCCTTGTATCTGGACATAGGAGGCTGCTTCTATACAGCATGGGTGACATCAAAGTGAATCACAGCCATCAAGCATCTGGATATTGAGACTGAACTGGTTTTTCTGTACTTAAGAGCTCACTGAATCTCCCTCAGCCTTCATCTTCTCACCTGGAAAATGGGGATAATAAACAGAATTTACCCCCTGGATTGTTGCAAGGATGAAATGAGGATTAAATGCATGCTATGATTATCTATTTCTCTTTATTATCCACACCTATACTACCATAGTGCATGAGCATGATCCCGTCTTTTAGAATATTGTCTCCAGTGAATTTCTGTCCTGCTATTCTCCACCCTATATAGTGCTTGCTAGTCTCTGGACCATCTTGCTTAGCAGCTGAATATGAGTAGTTTTCTCTCTTCCTCCTCCCTAAATAATTTTTCAATTCAAATCTCTCTTTGTCAGACCTCTAATGTATATTGCACACACACACACACACACACACACACACACACGCATGCACACACACTTGTACTCACACACATGCACTGACACACATACACACACTCACTCACACACATATTCATACACACACACATTCTCACACACACTCTCACACACATGCACTGACACACATACACACACTCACACACATACTCATTCACACTCACACATTCTCACACACATGCATACACACACTCACATACTCATTCACACTCACACACATTCTCACATACACATGCACTGACACACACACACTCACTCACACACACTCATTCATGCTTACACACATTCTCACACACATGCTTATACACACTCACACACATACTCATTCACACTCACACACATTCTCACACACATTTTCACACACACATGCACTGACACACACACACTCATTCATGCTTACACACATTCTCACACACACATGAATACACACTCACACACATACTCACTCACACACATACACGCACACACAAACATGCATGCACACACACTCATTCACATACATACTCATTCACACTCATACACACCTTCTCACACACACTCTCACACACATGCACTGACACACATACACACATACTCACACACATACTCATTCACCCTCACACACATTTTCTCTCTCACACACACACACACACACACACACTTCATTCTCCTGACCTTTAAACGTACTTATTCCTGGTGAACAGCCCATGATTACTCCAGCTTCAGCCCTTCTTCTCAAATCCCAATCTGGTTGTCCCACTCCATTTTCTAGGTTGCTGTTGTTTGCTTTCCAGAGAGCTGTCATTCTTGCTTGCAGCCTCTGCGTGCCCTTGCCAGCAATGCTGGAGCATCGCCGACACCCCCAAGGCTGCCCTTTCCGCCCAGGACTTCACAATAGCACTGAACTTTTTTTCTGCCTCCACTTTCCATATGCCCTGGCATTTCACCCTATTCCTCCCCACAGGGGTAGTCTTTCAAACTTCCCCCAGATTGTAGAGCTGTCCAGCACTGAGATTTGGAGCAGCTCACCTCCTTCCTTGCTTAATTGAGGGAATTGTCACAATATGGGAGTAAAGTAGTAATTATGACTCAGGAGGAGCATAAAGTCTTAGCTTTAACTTTTCAGGTGTTTATAACCCTTGAGAAAATTTTAAAAAAAAGATTTGTCGGCTGGAGTTTCAAATATTATCCTTTTTTGAAAAGGTGAATTGTGTATGTGAAGAAAGTTTAATAAATTCTCCTTGTCAACTTCTGAGTCACTGAAGTGTGAAAAAGAGGGGTTTCTCATCCCGTGAAAGGAGTTCTGGGTGCCTTTTTCAGGGCATGAATATCTCACTAAGCAGCTTGATTTTAAAATGTCAACCTTGCCAAGGACTTGGTTCTTTGAGAGGACAAATGTCTTTGATTTGTTTGAAGAAATTTGCTTTAGAAATATCTCAGTGATTAGGAGATGAGACGAAGGCGTTGAAGTCATTAGAGTATGGATTTCTATTATAGGGCCCTGGTGAGATGCCTCAGACATTTGCATGCAAACTATTTCTGGAAATGTTGCATCTGCCTCAATATGAAAATTAAAGGTCTAATGCATCGATCAGAACTTATCTGTCATATGAACAATGCTCATTAAAATACCAACCAACAAAGAAACACCATCTTGTTGCTTTAACTTCTTCAAAGAGAAGAAAGAACAAATCCCATGAATAAAGTATGATTGCTGAGGCTGTGATTCCTCTGGAACTCTACACACTTGGGATGGTTTCTTTGAAATCATCTCTTGAGAGGTCAAGAGTTTCAAAGTAATTTGGAATATTAGGAAATGCTCCAAAGTGATAAGAATCATTCAGAGAAGAGTTTTAAAATCAGTCCATCAGTCAATGAATCAGCATTTATGAAGGACTTATGATGGGTCAGGCTAACTGCTGAGGGTACAAGGAGAAAGCAAAAACAAAAACAAGTTGACCTTTCTCTCAAGGACCTTAACTACTAATGAGGGGAACAATATTTAGAAATTAACTTAAAAGATATGAAAGGCTTGGGACTCAGAGCCTTTGAGAGGTCAGCTGGTTCATTTCTTACTTGGAATCATAGAAGGACAGAGCTGGAAAAAAACCATAGCTCCTCATGTTCGTGTTTTTGTTGTTCAGTCATGCAGTCATGTCTGACTCTTTGTGACCCCATAGACTACAATATGCCAGGCCCTTCTATCCTCCACTGTCTCTCCAAGTCTGTCCAAATTCAAGTTCATATTTCTATCCTGTCCATATTTCATCTCATCCTGTCATCCCTTTTTCCTTTTTCCTTCAATCTTCCCCAACATCAGGGTATTTTCTAATTAGTTCTATCTTCTCATGTTGCAAAAGCATTTAAGTTTCTGTATTTGACCTTCCAATGAATAGCCTGAATTAATATCTTTAAGTATTGACTGATTTGATCTCCTTGCTGTCCAAAGGACTCTCAAAGTCTTCTCCAGCACCGCAATTTGAAAGCATTGATTCTGTGTTGCTCAGCTTTCCTTATAATTCAACTCTCACCACCATACATTGCTACTGGAAAAACCATGGTTTTGACTGTCTTGACCTTTGTCTGCAAGATGGCGTCTCGGCTCTTTAGTCTGCTGTCCAGGTTTGCCACAGATCTCCTTCCAAGGAGCAAGCAGTTTCATGGCTGCAGTCACCATCTGCAGTGATCTTTGAGCCCAAGAAGATAAAATCTGTCACTGCTTCCATTTCTTCTCCCTTTATCTGCCAGAAAGTGATGGGACCAGTTGCCAGGATCTTAGCTTTTTTTGATGTTAAGCTTTAAGTCAGTTTTTATACTCTCCATTTTCACCCTCATAAAGAGGCTTCTTAATTTCTCTTCACTTTCTGCCATCAGAATGGTAACCTCTGCATAGCTGAGATTGTTAATATTTCTCCTGGCAACCTTAATTCTGGCTTTTGATTCACCCAGCCTGACATTTCACATGATGTACTCTGTATGTAAATTAAATAAATAATGTGACAATATACACATCGTGTGTATATTCTCTTTTTCCAATCTTAAACCAATCAGCTGTTCCATATTTGGTTCTAACTGTTGCCTCTTGGCCTGCATACAGGTTCCTCAGGAGACAAGTGAGATGAGCTGGCACTCCCATCTCTTTGAAGACTTGCCACATTTTGTTGTGATCCACACAGTCAAAGGCTTTAGTGTAGTCAATGATGCAGAAATAGATATTTTTCTGGAACTCTCTTGCTTTCTCCATAATCCAGCAAATGTTGGCAATTTGGTCTCTAGTTCCTTTGCTAGCTTATATTTCTGGTAATTCTTGGTTCACATATTGCTGAAGCCTAGCTTGCAGAATCTTAAGCATAACCTTGCTGGCATGCAAATTGAGCCCAAATGTTCAGTAATTTGAGTATTCCTTGGCATTGCCCTTCTTTAGGATGGGGACAAAAGGAGACAAAAATTCAATCTTTACTGATCTGGTGGCCACTGTTGTGTTTTCCAAATTTGCTAGCATATTGAGTACAGTACCTTAACAGCATCCTTTTGGAGGGTTTTAAGTAGCTCAGCTGGAATTCCATCCCCTCCACTAGTCTATTCTTAACCATACTTGCTAAGGCCCTCTTGACTTCATTCTCTAGGATGGCTGGTTCTAGATCAGTAACCACACCATCATGGTACTATCGGTGATGTTAAGTTCTTTCTTGTATTGTTTTTTTGTATGTTCTTGCCACCTCTTCTTTATCTCTTCTGCTTCTGTTAAACTCCTTGTCATTTTTCTTTTATCATGTCCATTTTTGCATGAAACTTTCCTCTGACACCTATAGCATTGTTGAAGAGATGCCTTGTTCTTTCCATTCTAGTGGGTTTTTTCCTATTTCTTTGCATTGTTCATTTAAGAAATCCTTTTCTTCATTTAAGAAAAATCTCTCTTGGCTATTCTCTGGAATTCTGCATTCTCTTAGATACATCTTTCCCTTTCACCTTCCTTCTCTCCTCAACCATTTGCAAAGCTTCATCAGACAACCATTTGGTTTCTTGCTCTTATTTTTCTTTGGGATTTTTTTTTGTTTGTTTGCTGCTGCCTCCTGTACAATATCACAAATTCTGTCCTCCAGCAGATCAGAATTCTCCACTACGACCTGTACATCTTGAATAGCCCTGCACAGCTTTGCTCATAGTTTCAGTGAGCTATGCAAGGCCCTCAGCCCTGATGAGGCAACGACCTACGAGGAGCATTTCCATGTAATGAGTCACAAAGCTACTAATCGAGGCTTAGATAAGGGTTTAAAGTTTGCCACTTCCTACACTTTATCTATCTGATCCTTACAATGACCTTTTGAATGAGGTGCTACTATGAGATGGCCAGAGATCCTAATGGTCAGACATTCTTCAGTGCAGGATTCATGCAGGATTCCTGCCCAGACTTTCCTGACTCCAATTCCAGCACTGGATCCACTCGGCTGTCCTGATTCTAAAAGCTGCTAATAATGATGACAATGGAAATAATAATGATAATACTATTAACATTTATATAGCACTTCAATGTTGGCAAAGTGTTTTATATAAGTTAGCCTATTTAAACTTCACAACAACCCAAGGAGAAGCAATTATTATACTCATTTGACAAATGAGGAAACTGAGGCAGATGAAGGTTAAGTCATTGCCCAGGGTCACACAACTAGTAAATATCTGATGCAAGATTTGAAGCCAAGTCTTCCTGACTTCCAACACTCTACCCACTGCACTACTCGGCAGCCTAGAACTCTCAGCTAATGACAGAGCAGAGACTGAAATCTGGGTAAGATTTTTCTGAATTTGTCTCCATCACAGGGCATCTACATGTGCTATTCTTAAAGTTCTAGAGGAAAGAAAATCTCTCCCTTTTCCTTTCCCCACTAACTTGCCCCAGGACAAAACCAGCTTAAGTGCCTCCTCTTTCCTTCTGTCCTTTTCTCTTTAAATAAACACCTGGAATGCTCTTCCTCTAAGTCTGGCAAAGCAGAGTTGAATCCCATTGTGGACACATACTAGCTATCTGACCCTGGGCAAACCACTTCCCCCTCTGAGGGCCCTAGGGAACTGGCTAGCACCATATGTTGTAGAATAGTTAGGAAGCTACATTACTTGGAGGAGTCTCTGCACTAGGGAATTCCCTACACCTGTGAAATCATAAGTGTGTGTGTGTGTGTGTGTGTGTGTGTGTGTATGTGTGTGTGTGTGTGTGTGTGAGAGAGAGACAGAGAGACAGAGAGAGAGAGAGAGAGAGAGAGAGAGAGAGAGAGAGAGAGAGAGAGA